>NC_043709.1:113158642-113198089 GCF_006229205.1 Suricata suricatta
TTATTGACAGTGCTGCTATGAACATCAAAGTGGCTGAAGGATCTAAATGTGAGACAAGAAATCATCAATCCATTTTTAATTTATCTTTATGTATCGTTTAAGAAAGTAATCCAGCTTCATTCTTTTGCATGTAGCTCTCCAGTTTTTCCAACATAATTTATTGAAAAAATTGTTTTTTCCCCATTGTATATTCTTGCCTCCTTAGTCATAGATGTATTGACATGCAGGGGTGGGTTCGTTTATGAGCCCTCAATCCTGCTCATTGATATATGTCTCTATTTTTGTGCCTCTACCATATTGCTTTGGTTTATACAGATTTATAGTAAATCTTGAAATCTGGAATTGTGATATCTCCAGTTTTGTTCGTATTGTATTGTATTGTATTGTATTGTATTGTATTGTATTATTTTAATCTTTTTAAGGAGGCTCCAGTGCAGAGCTTGAACTCACAATGGTGAGATAAAGACCTAAGATAAAATCAAGAGTCAGATGCTTAACTGACTGAGCCTACCAGGAGCCACTCCAGTTTTGTTCTTCTTTATCAAGATAGCTTGACTATTCCAGATCGTTTGCTTTCATACAAATTTTAGTATTATTTATTCCATCTCTGTGAAAAATGCTATTGGTATTATGATAAGGGTTGCATGGAATCTGTAGATTGCCTTGGTAATATGGACAGTTTAGTATATTAATTTTTCTAGTTCATAAGCATGGCATATCGCTCCATTTTTATCAGCTTCAATTTTTTTCATCAATGTCTTAAGGCCTTCAGAGTACAGATCTTCCATGTTCTTGGTTAAATTTATTCTTAGGTATTTTATTCTTTATTGGTCCAATTGTATCTGGCGTTATTTTCTTAACACTTTTTTCTGCAGCCTTGTTATTAATGAATAGAGCAGATTTCTGTATATTTATTCATTCTGTACCATGCTACTCTCCTGAATTCATTTAAAAGTTCTAATAGTTTTTGGGTGGCATCCTTCAGGTTTTCTGTATATAGCATCATGTCATTTGCAAATAGGTAAAGTTTTACTGCATCCTTACCAATTTGGAAGCTTTTTATTTTTATTTTTTTCTTATCTGACTACTGTGGCTAGGGCCTCCAGTACTATATTGAATAAAAGTGGTGGGAGTGGAGATCCTTGTCTTTGTTTCTCATCTTAGAGGAAAAGCTTTAACTTTTTCACTATCAAGTATATTAGCTGTGAGTTTGTTATATATGAACTTTACTATATTGAGGTGTGTTCCTTCTAATCCCACTTTGGTAAGAATTTTTGTCATGAACAGATGTATTGTGTTTGATGCTTTTTCTGCATCTATTGAGATGATCATATTATTTTTATCCATTGTTTTGTTGCTATTGTGTATCACATTGACTGATTTGCAAATACTGAACCACTCATGCATGTTTGGGATAAATCCTACTTGATCATGGTGAAAAAATTTTTCAATATAATATTGATTTTGGATTGCTAATATTTAATTGAGGATTTTTGCATATGTTCATCAGAGATATTGGCCTGTGGTTTTCTTTTTTTGTAGTGCCTCTGCCTTGATTTGGTATCAGGGTAATACTACCCTCATGTAATGAATTCAGAAGTTTTCCTTCTCTTCTATTTTTTAGAATAGTGTGAGAAAACAAGGTTTTAACTCTTCTTTAAATGTTTGGTGGAATTAAATTGTAATGGTGTCTGGCCCTGGACTTTTGTTTGTTTAGTTTTTTAAATTATAGATTTAGTTTCTTTACTAGTAATCTGACTCTTAAAGTTTTCTTTTTAAATGTTTATTTATTTGTTTGTTTGTTTGAGAAAGAGAGAGAGAGAGAGAGAGAGAGAGAGAGCGCATGAGAAAGGGGGCAGGTTGCAAAGAGAGAGAGGGAGACAAAAATCAAAGCAATCTCCAGGTTCTGAGCTGTTAGTACAGAGCCCAACACAGGGCTTGAACTCAATGACCATGAGATCATGACCTGAGCAAAAGTTAGAAGCTTAACTGATGGAAACCCAGGTGCCTCCTAAATAATTTTAAACAAACAATTGCAACCCCTTAGACTTGTTAACATGCAAACAATTTAAATGTGTTGAATTAAAACACATTGGGTTAAATAGGCATTGTGTTAATAAAGGAAAAAGGTAACAGAAATTCTAGCCACTCCTTATCTTCACATTAACTAGGGAAGGGAATCAGCATCTGAAGCTGGGGAGACACTATGATTTGTCTGCAGCCTTAGGGCCTGACACCACTATTTCACTGCCCTGGCTGGAAAATCTCCCTGCCTTGCAAGTAGTCATGAGTCCTGTGAGGCCGCACTGCATAGAGGCCGAATTGAAGATTATTTTAAAAGGATTGGATGGGTAAAAAATGAAATGAGACCTGATTAAAAAAACAATATTTAAACAGAAAAAAACATGTATTTCAAAAAATATTTTTCCTAATAACATGTACTAAAATGAGAGAAAAGATTTATATCTCATTTTGCTGTCACATCTTTCTTTAAGCTACTTTTTAATATATTTCTAAAATATAGATTACTTTAAATGCCCTTATTTGTGTAATTTCACTTTCACATTTTTTCTTGATAATCACATTTCTTTAATTTTTTTATTTTTTATTTTTTAAATTTTTATTTACTTGATTTTTTTAAAATTTACATCCAAGTTAGTTAGCATATAGTGCAACAATGATTCCAGGAGTACATTCCTTAATCCCTATACCCATGTAGCCAATCCCCCCCCACACAACTCCTCCAGTAATCCTCTGTTTGTTCTTAATATATAAGAGTTTCTTATGTTTTTATCCCTCTCTCTGTTTTTATATTATTTTTGCTTGCTTTCACTTATGTCCATTTTTTATACCTAAAGTCCTCATACGAGTGAAGTCATATATTTGTCTTTCTCTGACCTATTAATTTTGCTTAGCATAATACCTTCTAATTCCATCCATGTAATTGCAAATGTAAAGATTTCATTCTTTTAGTTTGCCAAGTAATACTCCATTGTGTGTGTGTAAATATATATATATATATACATATATATGCACATATATATGCATATATTTATGAATACTATATCTTCTTTATCCATTCGTCCATTGATGGCATGTGGACTCTTCCCATACTTTGGCTATTGTTGATAGTGCTGCTATAAACATTGGGGTGCATGTGCCCATTTGAAATAGCATACCTGCATTCCTTGGATAAATAACTAGTAGTGCAATTGCTGGGTTGTAGGGTAGTTTTATTTTTAAATTTTTTGAGGAATCTCCATACTGTTTTCCAGAGTGGCTGCACCAGTTTGCATTCCCACCTTATGGGGTTGTTTTAGAGCCACCAGAAGTGCAAAAGAGATCCTGTTTCTCTGCATCCTTACCAACATCTGTTGTTGCCTGAGTTGTTATTGTTAGCCATTCTGACAGGTGTGAGGTGGTATCTCATTGTGATTTTGGTTTGTATTTCCCTGAGGATGAATGACATTGTGTTTCATGTGTCGGTTGGCAATCTGGATGTCTGCCTTGGAGAAGTGTCTTTTCATGTCTTTAGCCCATTTATTTACTGGATTATTTGTCTTTTGGGTGCTGAGTTTGATAAGTTCTTTATAGATTTTTGGATACTAACCCTTTAGCTGATATGTCATTTGCAAATATCTTTTCCCATTCCTCCAGTTGCCTTTTAGTTTTGCTGATTATTTTCTTTGCTGTGCAGAAGCCTTTTATTTTGATGAGGTCCCAACAGTTCAGTTTACTTTTATTTCCCTTGTCTCTGGAGATGTGTTGAGTAAGAAGTTGCTGTGGCCAAGGTCAAAGACGTTCTTGCCTGCTTTCTCTTCAAGGATTTTGATGGCTTCTTGTCTTACATTTAAGTCTTTCATCCATTCGGAGTTTATTTTTGAGTATGGTATAAGGAAGTGGTCCAGGTTCATTTTTCTGCAGGTTGCTGTCCAGTTCTCCCAGCACGACTTGCTGAAGAGACTTATCCCATTGTATATTCTTTGCTGCTTTGTCAAAGATTAATTGGCCATATGTTTGTGGGTCCATTTCTGGGTTGTCTATGGTAATACTGTCTTGATGACGACAACTTTGTAGTAGAGGCTAAAGTGTGGGATTGTGATGCCCTCTGTTTTGATTTTGTTCTTCAATATTACTTTGGTTACTCAGGGTCTTTTGTGGTTCCATACAAATTTTAGAATTCTTTCTTCTAGCATTGAGAAGAATGCTGGTGCAATATTGATTCAGATTGCATTGAATGTGTAGATTGCTTTGGGTATTATTGACATTTTAACAATATTTATTCTTCCAATCCATGAGCATGAAATGTATTTCTACTTCAGTATGTCTATTTCTATTTATCTGTTTTTGTTCCAATACCACACCGTCTTGATGACTACAACTTTGTAATACAGCTTGAAGTCTGGGATTGTGATGCCTCCAGCTTTGGTTTTTGTTTTCTTTTTTTTTTTTTAATGTTTTTTAATTTATTTTTGAGAGACAGAGAGAGACAGCGTGAGGAGTGGAGGGTCAGAGAGAGAGGGAGACACAGAATCTAAAACAAGCTCCCAGCTCTGAGATAGCTGCCAGCACAGAACCCAACGCGGCACTTCAACCCACAACTTGTGAGATTATGACCTGAGCTGAAGCTGGACACTTAACAGACTGAGCCACCCAGGGGCCCCTGGTTTTCATTTTCAAATTGTTTTGGCTATTCAGGATCTTTTCTTGTTCTCAACTGATTTTAGGATTGTTTGTTCTATTTGAAAAATGCTGGTGTTATATTGATAGGAGTTTCATTGAATATGTAGATTTCTCTTGGTAGTACTGACATTTTAACAATATTTGTTCTACCTATATATGAACACGAGATATTTTTCCATTTTTTGTCTTCTTCAATTCCTTTCATAAGCTTTCTATAGTTTTCAGTGTATAGATTTTTTACCTCTTTGGTTAGATTTATTCCTAGGTATTTTATGGTTTTTGGTATAATTGTAATGGGATCAATTCCTTGATTCCTCTTTCTTTTGCTTTATTGTTTGTGTACAGGAATGCAGCCAATTTTTGTGCATTGATTTTACATGCTGCCATTTTGCTGAATTCACGGATCAGTTCTAGCAGTTTTTTGGTAGAATATTTTGACTTTTTCATATAGAGTATCATGTCATCTGTGAAGAGTGAAAGTTTGACCTCCTCCTGGCTAATTTGGAAGTCTTTTATTTCTTTGTGTTGTCTGATTACTGAGGCTAAGACTTCCAATTCTATGTTGAATAACAGTGGTGAGAGTGGGCATCTCTGTCATGTTTCTGACCGTAGAGGGAAAGCTCTCAGTGTTTCTCCATTGAGAATGATATTACTATTGGGTCTTTCATATTATGATCTTGAAGTCTGATCTTTCTATTCCTACTTTCTCAAGGATTTTTTTTTATCAAGAATGGATGCTGTATTTTGTCAAATGCTTTCTATGCATCTATTGAGAGGATCGTGTTGTTCTTGTCTTCCTTTTATTAATGTGGTGAATCACATTAATTGTTTTGCAGATATTGAAACATCCCTGCAGCCCAGGTATAAATCCCACTTTGTCATAGGGAATAAATGTTTTTAATGTATACTTGGATCTAGTTGGCTAGTTTCTTGTTGAGGATTTTTGCATCCATGATCATCAGGGAAATTGGTCTCTAGTTCTGCTTTTTAGTGGGGTCTTTGTCCAGTTTTGGAATCAAGGTAATGTTGGCTTCATAAAAAGAGTTTGGAAAATTTTCTTCTATTTCTATTTTTTTGGAACAGCTTCAAGAGAATAGGCTTTAACTCTTCCTTAAATGTTTGGTGGAATTCCCCTCGAAAGCCATCTGGCCCTAGACTCTTTATTTGGGAGAAATTTTTGATTACTAATTTGAATTCTATACTACTTATGGGTCTGTTAAATTTTTCTATTTCTTCCTCTGTTAGTTTTGGTAGTTTATATGTTTCTAGGCATTTGTCTATTTCTTTCATATTTCCCATTTTATTGGTGTATAATTGCTCATCATATTCTCTTATGAGTATTTGATTATTGCTTGTATTTCTGTTGTGCTGTTTGTTATCACTTCTCCTTAATACTTGATTTTATTTGAGTCCTTTACTTTTTCTTTTTGATCAAACTCGCTAGTGGTATATCAGTTTTGTTAATTCTTTCAAAGAACCAACTTGTGGTTTCATTGATCTTTTCTACTGTGTTTGTTTGTTTGGTTGGTTGGTTTCAATAACATTAATTTCTGCCTTAATCTTTATTATTTCCTGTCTTCTGCTGGTTTGGGGTTTTATTCGCTGTTCTTTTTCCAATTCTTTGAGGTGTAATGTTAGGCTGTGTTTCGGAGACCTTTCTTTCTTCTTTAGGAAAGCCTGCATTGCTATATACTTCCCTCTTAAGACCACTTCTGCTGTGTCCCAGAGGTTTTGGGGTGTGGTGTTATATTTTCATTGGCTTGCATGTACTTTGTAATGTCCTATTAAAGTCCGTGGTTACCCTATTCATTCTATTGTAGGATGTCCTTTAGTCTCCAAGTATTTGTTACCCTTCCACTTTTTTTCTTCTGGTTGATTTTGAGTTTCATAGTGTTGTGGTATTAAAATGCATATGGTATGATCTTGATCTTTTTGTACTTGTTGAGGGCTGATTTGTGCTCCAGTATATGATTTATTCTGGAAAATATTTCATGTACACTAGAGAAGAATGTATATTCCACTGCCCTAGATGAAATGTTCTGTATATATCTGTTAAGTCCATCTGGTCCAGTGTGTCATTCAAAGCCTTTGTTTCCTTGTTGATTTTCTGTTTAGATGATCTTTCACTGTAAGTGGAGCGCTGAAATCCCCTACTATTATGGTATTATTATCAATGAGTCTCTTTATGTTTGTGATTAATTGATTTATATTTTTGGGTGCTATCACATTTGGAGCATTAATGTTTACAATTGTTATGTCTTCTTGGTGGGTAAACCCCATGATTATGATATAATGTCATTATTCATCTCTTGTTACAGTCTTTATTTTAAGGTCTACATTGATATAAATATGGTTACACTGGCTTTCTTCTGGCAACTATTAGCATGATAGATGGTTCTCCATCCCCTTACTTTCAATCTGACGGTGTTTTTAGGTGTAAAGTGGGTCTCTTGTAAATAGCATATAGCTAGATCTAATTTTCTTACCCATTCTGTTGCTTTATGGTTTTTGATTGGAGCATTTAGTCCATTGACTTTTAGAGTGAGTACTGAAAGATGAGTTTATTGCATTATTTTTCTTGTAGAGTTGGTGTTTTCTGTTCCTTTCTAGTCTCTATTGCTTTTGGCCTTTTTTGTTTGTTTGTTTCTCTTTTGCTCCCCTCAGAAAGCTCCTCTTAAAATTTCTTACAGGGCTGGTTTCATGGTCATGAACTCCTTTAATTTTTGTTTGTCTGGGAAACTTTTAATCTTTCCTTCTATTTTGAATGACAGCCTTGCTGGATAAAGAATTTTTGGCTGCACATTTTTCTGATTCAGCACATTGAATATATCCTTTGTGGCCTGCCAAGTTTCTGTGGATAGAATGCTGCAAACCTGATCTGTCTTCCCTTATAGGAAGTCCTTAAGGAGTTTTTTCCCCTTGATGCTTTCATGATTCATTCCTTACCTGAGTATTTTTTTATTTTGACCATTGTATGCCTTGTTGATGGCTGATTTTTGTTGAATCTTGTGGAAGTCCTGTGCTTCATGGATTTTGATGTCTGTATCTTTCCTCAGGTTAGGAAAGTTTTTTGCTATGATTTGCTCATATAACCATTCTATCCCTTTTTATCTCTCTTCACGCTCTGGGACCGCTATGATTCTGATATTTTTCCTTTTTAGTGAGTCACTGATTTCTCCTATTATTAAATCACGTTCTTTTGCCTTAGCCTCCCTCTTTTTTTTCTGCTTCATTATTCTTCATAAGTTTGTCCTTTATATCACTGATTCTCTGCTCTCCTTCATTCATCCTTGCCACCATAGCATCCATTTGAGATTGCAGCTCAGTTACAGCATTCTTATTTCATTCTAATTAGCTTTTACTTCTTTTACCTCCATAGAGAGAGATTCCAATCTATTTTTGACCCCAGCTAGTATTTTTATTTAATTTTATTGTTTTATTTAGTATTGAGACAGAGAGAAACAGAGCATGAGTGGGGGAGGAACAGATAGAGAGGGACACACAGAACCTGAAGCACGCTTCAGCCTCTGAGTTGTCCACACAGAGCCTGATGGAAGGCTTGTACTCACGAACTTTGAGATAATGACCTCAGCCAAAGTAGTGCCCTCAACAGACTGAACCACCCAGGTGCTCCGCAGCTAGTCCACAATAGCCAAATCATGGAAAGAGCCTACATGCCCATCACCTGATGAGTGGATCAAGAAGATGTGGTATATATATACAATGGAGTATTACATGGCAATGAGAAAGAATGAAATATGGCCATTTGTAGGAAAGTGGATGGACCTTGAGGGTGTCATGCTAAGTGATATAAGCCAGGTGGAGAAGGACAGATACCATATGTTTGCACTCATAGGTCTAACAGGAGGACAGGAGAACTAATGAAGGACCAGGGGGAGGGGAAGAGGGAAAGAGAGTTGGGGAGAGAGAGGGACACAAAACTTGAGAGACTATTGAATACTGAAAATGAACTGAGGGTTGAAGGTGGGAGGGGGAAAGAGGTGGTGGTGATGGAGGAGGGCACTTGTGAGGAAGAGCACTGGGTGTTGTAGGGAAACCAATTTGACAATAAACTATTTTAAAAAGTTTTTAAGTAAAAAATAAAGTCGAAAAAAATAAAGAAAATATTTTAATAAAAATTGAAAATAAAAATAATTTTTTCTTCTTCAGTATTCAAGTAAAAAAATGAAAAAAAAAGAAAAAAAATTTAATAGATGGGCCCATGAATAGGCTGTCATTCAATTGATATCACATTGTTTTTCCATAGAAGTAAAAATATGAAGTTCTTTACAGTCTGTAAACTAAGCAGGCAGAGAGATTTGTGGTGCTCCTGAAGAGCAGGGTGGGGCCCTGTTAGGTGGTGTTTAGTGTAATGTCTCTGTCCTCCACTAGATGGTGCTGCTTAGCTTACTGGGGTGGATTGTGCCAGCCGCACCCAGGGAAGTTCATGGGACTGTGCTGCAGCCTGCCCCATAAGAAGTTCACACGATTGTGTAGTAGCACCATTTCAGGGATTATGGAAAATCACATGTGGCCTGAGGACCTCCTGGACCCACTTCCGCTCCTGGGGATTCACCCTTTACACCAGAGGACTGCCAGGTATTGAGCTGCAGAGTTTCAGACTCTGATCCTCCTCTGTTTATAGGGTCTTAATGGAATTTAAGCCCTCTCCTCTCTCCCTTTCCCCTTTTTAGTTCAGTCCCTGCCACTGTTTCCACTTTTCCACTTTCTCTCCAACTGCTTTTGTGTGGGGTGCTTTTCCCACACTCTCTCTCTCTCTTTGACAAATCAGGAAAGAATATCTAATGGGAAAAGACAGTTTCTTCAACAACTGGTGTTGGGAAAACTGGACTATGACGTGCAAAAGAAACTGGATCATTTCTTATGCCATACACAAAAATAAATTTAAAATAGATGAAAGACCTAAATGTGAGACAGGAAACCATCAAAATCCTAGAGGATAACATAAGCAGTAGCTTCTTTGACATCAGCCATAGGAACTTATTACTAGATATGACTTCTGAGGGAAGAGAAACAAATGCAATAATAAACTATTAGCACTGAATCAAGATCAAAATCTTCTGCACCGTGAAGGAAACAATCAGCAAAAGTAAAAGGCAACCTTCAGAATGGGAGAATATAGTTACAAATGACATATCTGATAAAGGGTTAGTATCCGTAATACATAGAAAACAAAAAACTCAACGCACAAAAAACTAATAAACCTATTTAAATATGAGCAGAAGTCATGAATAGACATTTTCAAAGAAAATATACATATATACAGATGACTAACCAATACATGAAAAGATGCTCAAGATTGCTCATCATCAGGGAAATTCAAATTAAAATCACAGTGATTTATCCCCTCATACCAGTCATAATGGCTAATAACACAATAAATTTATGATTTATTACAATAAATCTTAACAAAGTAAGAATAAAGGGAAAACGTCCTTATCTTAAAAAAAGGAAATGATTTCTCTTAGACATGAATGAAACCATGGCATTCCTTTTTTGAAATGCCATTATGGTTCTTCATTGTATATTAAATGACAGTCAGTATCTTTTCAATGATCTACAACAGGATCTTCTGGGTCTGTACACAGTTACCTCTCTACTCTCATTTCTGACTACTAAGCTCATTTGGCTTTCTTGACATTCTTTGAACATGTCAGACATTCTCCCACCTCAGGGTTGTTTCTTCTGCCTGAAAATCTGTTGGCCATGATCTGCTCTTTCCTTTCCTTAGAGTCTTTGTTCTCATAGCATCATTTCATCTGATCACCCCATTGAACAATGCAATCTGGCTGTTTTGCAAACTCAAAATCCCTTTATCCCCCTTTACTTTCTCTTTTTCCCTTAGAGGCATTTTATTCTGTCATGCTATACAATAAATTTCCTATCTATATTCTCTAGAATGTAAACATTACAAAGGTTATTGTTGATTCCTTTGTTCACTGAAATAGGCAAACCACCTAGACCAGAACCTGATATAGAATATATAATTAATTTTTATTTTTTTAATAAATAAATGAAAGGTACATCAATTAATTTTTCATGGATGAGAGTTTAAAATAAATCTTCCATGAGACATAGTTAGCAACTTAGAAGAACTTTGTGGTAAGTCATTTGAATTTATATGATAGTCTTTTATAGTAAAGCCAATTTAAAGGTGAATTTAAGAAATAAACAATTATATACACAAATGAAAGACTGTTAAACTTACCTGTTATATATGTTATGGAAAGTGTGGTATACAAAAAACAAAACTATGCCTTTCGCCAGAGTACTAGAAATTTTAAAGCAATTATCTTGATTGGTATAGTCTATTAATTAATACATACCAATTTATTT
The DNA here is from genome assembly GCF_006229205.1 of Suricata suricatta. Classification (NCBI taxonomy): domain Eukaryota; kingdom Metazoa; phylum Chordata; class Mammalia; order Carnivora; family Herpestidae; genus Suricata; species Suricata suricatta. Next base: position 113,169,683 of record NC_043709.1, read on the forward strand.
AAAATAGTCTTTTTTAACATCTAAAGCATACTCACTTCTTGTAATTAACTGCTAGAAATTTTGATTAAATTGACATGATTAAAACAGAAGCGGTTTCTCATTTATAAAACCATAAATGTCAGTAGAATAATGAAATCTTGTGGAATAATTATGTCTCCCCAATACCAACTAAATTCCCAATTCTTTGCTAAATTTGATTCTGAGAAAGAAAGTTCACTTCAGTAATCCAGTTCTTTTCTAAATGCAAAGTGAAAGGCAGGTTTGAAATAATTTGTTCATTATATCTTGTTACAAAATTGTCAACAAATAGAATTAATTGTCTCACCATACTTATTGATGATTTACATGTGATTAGCCTTGGCAATATATGCATGTATATAATATACAATATATATTATATATAATATAATATATAATATATTATAATATATAATGTATATATTATATATAATATAATATATAATATATTATAATATATAATGTATATATAATATATAATATATAATCTATTATAATATATAATGTATATATAATATAATATATATTATAATATATAATGTATATATATTATATACATAGAGCTAGAATTATCTGGAAACTGCTTGTCAGGAGCCTGTCCTCTCAGTTACAGTATATTATGTATTAAATAGCTTTTCTCTTGCTGCCAGTTCATGGTAAGATTTGCTAAGTTTAATAGAAACATTTTAATTACAATTTTAACTGTAGTCACTTACTCTGTAAGATCTATCTCCAGATCACCTTCTTCACATTATTAATGCTTAGTAAAAATCAATTTGTAGTTTCTGTGCTTAAGTGGCTTCTAATAATGTGTAGAAAATATAGGTACCATTAATATTCTATATAATGACAGTATCATTGGTTTGTAAATTGCTGGATAAAAAGTACATGTGATGTTGCTGCATCAGCTATTTATACAGAATATTGTTTTCTTACATTTCTAGTCTGCCACCTTAGGTTCCTCCTCCACAGCTCTCTGTAAAATAGAAAATAATAACCTTAAATTTAATATGCAAGATTCAAATAATATAAAGATTTTCTCACCTAAAAAATGTAGAAAAGATACTTGATTTTGTGATGAAATACTCCTTTATAGAAATACTCTTGATATAAAGCAGTTCCTCTTTACACTTGCCTAACTGTATTTTAAGTAATTCAAATTTATACCACAAATGTAAATAATTGCATCACACATACAGTAAATGCACTCTTGATATATTTCAAATTAGGCAAACATCAACTTAAAGGGTTAGTTGAAATGTGCCCATGAATAAAGACTTGATAATGTATCTAAATTCCAATAGAGCCTTGATAACATAAATACTGTAGCCTGGAAGGAAATTAATTTTAGTTAATTTCTAGGGTATATGCACACACATATAGGTAAAAAAATACTTAATGTGTAATTCCTTGTGTAAATAGGAACAGCAGTATTAATTAAATATATCATGGAGATCTATAATTGAAAAAAAATCTCAATATTTTGAAACCACCACAATGAATAATGGAAATTAAATGAGCACTAGTTTTTGAAAAATCTATTTTATTTTCTTTTTTTCTACAATAAAATATATTTAAAGTTTAGAATATATATGATTAGCCTTATTTCCTAGACCAAATTACTTGAATTTTACAGTACAATAGCTACATCAATAATTCTTTTGCTCTGTATTATTAACATTTATTCTAATATGAGCTTAATGTTATTGAGCCATGAAGAAACAATTATCTCAATTAATATTTGGATTCCTAAACTAACAATGTTGCACATATATTATTGAGTATTACTATTAGAATTATGTACTGTGTTCTCACTGATTGATTTAATCAATTCCAATGGCTTTGACATTTAATGACCTGCAAATATTTAACTTCAAATTTCATCTTGATCTTAAGCTCCAGATTGATATATCTAAATTTGTAGATATGCCAGAATTAAAACAACCTAAACTTAGTTTCTTCATTTTAAGAGCAGCTTTACACCAGGAGAGTGCTGAAGAGAAGTTCCAAGGCGATAGCTGCTCACCAGTCCAATTGAAGTAGGAGAATAGAAGATTCTAAGAGAGAAATCTTGGAGACCTTAATAGAGATCTCAATAGAAAAGATTTGATTATTATGTAAAAATTATTGTTGCAAAAATGGATTATAAAGACAACAGAATTAGAAACTACAGGAAAAAATTTCAACAAAGACGACTGAAATATGAATTAAAATAACATGTAATATAATTCTTAATAACTGAAAGGCAAACATACCCTTTGTACATGATTCAGATCTACAATGAACCCAGTGAAAAGGAAGTCTAGACTTAGCACATCATTGAACACTATCTATGTAAACATAATAATGTGCATTTTTAACATTTAATACTTTTTAATTTTTTAATTTAAAATCATTTTAATCAATTTTATTTTATTTTTTATTTTTCTTAAAAATTTTTATAGTAGTTTACTGTCAAGTTGGTTTCCATAAAACACCCAGTGCTAATACTCACAATTGCCCTCTTCTATGCCTATCACCCCCCCTCGCCTTTTCCCCCCTTCTCCTTCAGCCCTCAGTTTGTTTACATATACAATGGAATACTACATGGCAATGAGAAAGGATGAAATCTGTCTATTCATGCCAACGTAGATGGAACTCAATGGTGTCATGCTAAGTGAAATAAATCAGGCAGAGAAGGACAGATACCATATGTTTTCACTCATTAGTGTAACTGGAGAAACTCAACAGAGGACAATGGGGGAGGGAGGGGAAGGGAGGAAAATAGGGAGAGGGAAGGAGGCAAATCATGAGAGACGAATATTTTTCTTAAATTTAAATCCATGTTAGTTAACAGTTAGCATAATAATCATTTCAGGAATTCAGTGATTCATCACTTCCATTTAACACTCAGTGCTCATTCCAACAAATACGTTCCTTAATGCTCATTGCCCATTTAGCCCATTCCACATCCAACACCTCACCAGGAACCTTCAGTTTGTTCTCTGTATTGAAGAGTCTCTTATGGTTATTTTCTCTCTCGGTTTTTATCTTATTTTTCCTTCCCTTCCCTTATGTTCATTTGTTTTGTTTCTTAAATTCTACACGAGTGAAATCATATTTGTCTTTGTCTGACTGACTTCATTTACTTAGCATAATACACTAGTTCCATCCATATTGTTCCATATGGCACGATTTTATTCTTTTTCCATCACCAAGTAATACTCCATTGTGTATATATACCACTTATTTATCCTTTGCTCAGTCAATGGACGTTCGGCTCTTTCTGTAATTTGGTTGTCAATAGTGCTGCTATAAATGTTGGGGTGCAGGTGTCCCTTCGAATCAGCATTTTTGTATCCTTTAGATAAATACCTAGCAGTGCACTTGCTGGGTAATAGGGTAGTCCTGTTTTTGATTTTTTGAGGAACCTCCATACTATTTTCCAGAGGAGCTGCACCAGTTTGCATTGCCACCAACAGTGCAAAACGATTCCTCTTTCTCTGCATCTTCACCAACATCTGTTGTTTCCTGACACTTGTTAACTATAGCCAATCTGACAATTATGACGTGGGATCTCATTGTGGTTTTGATTTGTATTTCCCTGAGGATGAGGGACATTGAGCATCTTGTCCTGTGTCTGTTAGTCACCTGGATGTCTTCTTTGGAAAAATGTCTATTCGTGTCTCCTGCCCATTTCTTCACTGGATTGTTTGGTTTTGGGGGGTGTTGAGTTTGATAAGTTACTTATAGATTTTGGATACTAACACTTTATCTGATATGTATGTCACTTGCAAATATCTTCTCCAATTCCATCAGTTGCCTTCTAGTTTTGCTTATTGTTTCATTGTTGCTTTCTGCAACTCCTTCAGACCAAGGAAATGATGCTTAACACAGAGCCAAGGGATGACAAATAAGGAAGACCAATAAAGACACAGACACACAAGAAGCTTGAGCAGAATCTGCTCCCCAGTCAAATTGGGCTCCTCTTTTATTCTCTTAGTAAATGTTTAGTCAGCAGTGACTGTCTTACCAGAACAAGATTCAGACAGAGGAAGGACAGAGCAGGAACAGCTTGCAACTGTGTGTGGGTATATCTCTGGTGCCATGGTCTCCTGATGCACTTGGCTGATGACCAGGAAGGCTCGGTCCTGCACATCTTTCTGGGACGTCATCAAGTCCCTTGTTCCCAGTGTACTGAGAACAGAAGTTCAATAAGGGCAGTTCATGCACAAGGTCCCAACATTTCATTCACTGCACAGAGTATTTTTATCTTAATGAAGTCTCAATAGTGCATTTTTGCTTTTATCTCCCTTGCCTCTGGAGACATGCCAAGTAAGAATTTGCTGAGACTGAGGTCAAAGAGGTTGTTACCTGTTTTCTCCTCTAGAATTTTGATGGCTTCCTGTCTTATGTTTAGGTCTTTCATCAATTTTGAATTTCTCTTTGTGTGCAGTGTAAGAAAGTGTTGCAGGTTCATTCTACTGCATGTCACAGTCCAGTTTTTCCAGCACCATTTGCTGAAGAGTCTTTTTTCCATTGGATATTCTTTCCTGCTTTGCCAGAGATGAGTTGGCCATATGTTTGTGGCCTATTTCTGGGTTCTCTATTCTGTTTCATTAAACTATGTATCTGCTTTTGTGCTAGTACCATACAGTCTTGATGATTGCAGCTCTGTAATAGAGTTTTAAGTTGGGAATTGTGATTCCTTCAGCTTTGTTTTTGTTTTTCAATATTACTTTGGCTATTCAGTGTCTTTGAGGGGTCTATACAAATTTTGTGATTGTTTGTTCTAGCTCTGTGAAGAAGGCTGGTGTTGTTTTGACAAGGATTGCATTGAATATGTAGTTTGATTTGAGTAGTATCGATATTTTAAAAAATATTTTTTCTTCCAATCCATGAGCATGGAATGTTTTTCCATTCCTTTGTGTCCTCTTCAATTTCTTTCCTAAACTTTCTATAGTTTTCAGTGTATAGATTTTTCACCTCTTTGGTTAGGGTTATTTGTAGGTATTTTATGGGTTTTGGTGCAGTTGTAAATGGGATCGATTCCTTCATTTCTCTTTGTGCTGCTTCATTATAGGTATATAGAAATGCAACTGATTTATGTACATTGATTTTATATCCTGCAACTTCGCTGAATTCATGTATCAGTTCTAGCAGTTTTTTCGGTAGATTCTTTTGGGTTTTCCATTTAGAGTATCATGTCATCTGTGAAGGGTGAAAGTTTGATTTCCTCCTTGTCAATTTGGATGCCTTTTCTTTCTTTGTGTTTTCTGATTGCTGAAGCTAGGACCTTCAACACTGTTTTGAATAAAACTGGTAAGAATGGACATCCCTGTCATGTTCCTGACCTGAGGGAGAAAGCTCTCAGTTTTTCCCCATTTGGATAATATTAGCAGTGGGTGTTTCATATAGGGCTTTTATGATCTTGAAGTATGACCCTTCTATCTGTACAGTCTTGACGGTTTTTATCTTGAAAGGATACTGTATTTTGTCAAAAGTTTTCTCTGCATTTATTGAGAAGATCATGTGGTTCCATTCTTTTTTTTTATTAATGTGATTGATTTGCAGATATTGAACCAGCCATGCATCCCAGGAATAAATCCCATTCATCTCTATCAGGGAAATTGGTCTCTAGTTCTCCTTTTTGGTGGGATCTTTGTGTGGTTTTGAAATCAAGTCATTGCTGGCCTTGAAGAATGAGTTTGGAAGTGTTCCTGCGAAACCAGCTGGGCCTGAAATCTTGTTTGTTGGGATAATTTTGATTATTGATTTAACTTCTTTGCTGGTTTTGGGTCTGTTCACGTTTTTTATTTCTTCCTGATTCGTTTTGGTAATTTATATGTTTCTAGAAATTTGTCCATTTCTTCTAGATTGTTCAATGTGTTGACATATTGTTACTCATAATATTGTCTTATTATTATTTTATTTCTATGGTGTTGGTTGTGATCTCTTCTCTTTCATTTGTGATTTTATTTATTTGAGTCTTTCCTTTTTCTTTTTGAACATTCTGGCCAGTGGTTTATAAGTTTGGTTAATTCTTTCAAAGAACCAGCTCTTGGTTTCATTGCTCTGTTCTACTGTTATGTTTTCTTTTGTTTTTATTTCAGTATCCTTGAGATCTGCTCGAATCTTTATTATTTCCCTTCTGTTGGTTTTTGGCTTTATTTTCTGTCCTTTTTTCAACTCCTTTACCTATAAGGTTAGATTGTATATTTGAGATTGTTATTCCTTTTTTAGGAAGGCCTGGGTTGCTATAAACTTCCCTCTTATGACTAATTTTGTTGCACCCCAGAGGTATTGGACTGTCATGTTTTCATTTTCATTGGCTTCCATGTACTTTTTAATTTCCTCTTATTTTCTTGGTTTACTCACTCATTCTTTAGTAATATGTTCCTTAATCTCTAAGTATTCATGCTCTTTCCAAATTTTTTCTTGTGGTTGAATTCAAATTTCATAGTGTCATGGCCTGAAAATATGCAAAGTATGGTCTCAGTCTTTTCATACTTATTGAGGGCTGATTTGTGACACAGTATATGATCTATTCTGGATAGTGTTTCATGTGCACTCAAGAAGAATGTGTATTCTGCTGCTTTAGGATAAAATATTCTGAATATATCGCTAAGGCCATCCAGACCAGTGTGTCATTCAAAGCTGTTTCCATGTTGATTTTCTGCTTTGAGAGTCTGTCCATTGCTGTGAGTGGGGTATTGAAGTTCCCTAATAATACAGTATTATTATCAATGAATTTCTTTATGTTTGTGATAAATTGATCTATATATTTGGGTGCTGTACATTGGGGCATAAATATTTACAATTGTTAGATCTTCTTGGTGAATAGATCCCTTAATTAGAAAATAATGCCTTCTTCATCTCTTGCTATACTATTTATTTTAAGATCTATGTTGTCTAATATTAGTATGCCTATTGGAGCTTTCTTTTGAAGCCCACTGCATGATAAATGGTTCTCCATCCCCTTAAAATTCAGGTGCCTTTAGGTCTAAAAAAAGTCTTGAGAGCAACATATAGATGAATCTTGTTTTCTTAACCATTCTGATACTGTTTGTTTTTTGATTGGAGTGTTTAGTCTATTTACATTTAGAGTAAGGACTTATAGATATTAATTTAGTGCCAATGTATTGCCTGTAGAGTTGATATTTCTGGTGGTGTTCCCTGGTTCTTCCTAGTGTTTGTTGCTTTTTGGTCTTTTGTTTTCTTTTATTTTGTATTTTCTCCACTCAAAGAGTTTCCCATAACATTTCTTGCAGGACTGGATTAGTGGTCATGAACTCCAGTTTTTGTTTTTTGGGAAACTCTATCTCACCTATTTTGAATGACAGCCTTGCTGGATAAAGAATTCTTGACTGTATATTTTTCTGATTCAGCACTTTGAATATATCCTGCCCCTCTTTTCTGGCATGCCAACTTCATGTGAATAGGTCTGCTGAAAAGCTGATCTGTCTTCCCTTATAGGTTAAGGACACTTTTCTTTTGCTGCTTTCATAATTCTTTCCTGTCTGTGTATTTTGTGAATTTGACTATGATATGGCTCAGTATTTTTTTAATTGAATATTAGTTCTTTGTGCTTTTTGGATTTTGATGTCTGATTTCTTCCCCATTAGGAAAGTTTTCCACTATAATTTGCTCAAATAAACTTTCTGCCCCTTTGCTGTCTCTTTATCTTATGACACTCCTATGATTTGGATTTGATTCCTTTTTAATACATCAGTGAGTTCTTGATGTCTTGTATTGTGGCCTTTGCCTTTGTTTCCTTCTTTATTTCTGCTTCATTATTCTCCATAATTTTATATTATATATTGTGGATTTGCTGCTCTTCTTTGTTCATTCTTGACGTCATAGCATCCATTCGAGATTGCATATTGGTTATAGCATTCTTTTTCAGTCTGACTAGATTTTGTTCCTTTTATCTCCAGAGAAAGGGATTCGCTGGTGTCTTCTCTGCTGTTTTCAACCCATGTTAGTATTCTTAATTTTGTGGTTCTAAATTCTAGTTCAGATATCTTATTTATATCTGTATTGATCAGGCCTTGGCTGTCATTTCTTCCTTTTTTCTTTTAGGGTGAATCCCTTCATCTTGCCATTTTGGAGGAAGAAAAAATTTAGTAAAATAAAAAAATTAAATTAAAAAACTAAAAACAAAACAAAAAATCAAATAAAAGAAAAAAATCCTAAGTGTGTTTCAGTCTTCTTGTTGAAAGAAGTTTGATAGAGAAGAGAAAAATGAATGAAAAAAAGTTAAGAAAAAATTTAAAAATATATGATAAAATAGAATAAAATATGGAAAAAGAAGTAGAATAAAAATATTTTAAAAATTAAAAAATAAGTAAAAAAAATAAAGTTTTCTCTTTTTGAATCCAAGAATGAGAAAAAAAGAAACAAAAGAAGACAATGTAAACAAAGATAGGTAAAACAACAAAAAATATGAACAAATAAATGAACCAGCAAACAGAATGAAACCTGAAAGAAATTATATCCATTTTCCCTTAGTACTGAAATGATGAAGCACTCTACAGTTTGTGCACCAAGCATGGTGGAATGACTTGTGCTTGTCTTCTGGCTAATGTGCTTGCAGGGTGCGGTTGACCAGGGCTTGATCTGTTCTCCACCAGGTACTGCTGCTTAGCTTACTGGGGTGAATCGGTGTGGGTGCTCATGTGCATGTACGCATGTGCGTGCTCTGGAGAGGTGGAAATGGCTTTACCTAGCTCCCTAGTCTCTGGTGCAGTAATTGTCCTCTCGCCAACCCATGATCAAGCTCCTCTCATTGTCTCAGGCCTCAGTCCACTTCCCACATCTACCTTGTCAGTGTCCAAACTGCCACCTAAGAAGGTGTCACCTCCCTCCAGAGTTTTATCTTAGATGGGGTTGTGCTTCAAAACCTCACAGTTCAGAGCCCCCCGTGACTTGGACCCATGTGGACTCTCAATAGAATGATGTTGTTGAGCAGTGGCTGGGTGGGGCTTATCCCAGAAAACATTCATGTGATCATGCAGTGGCAAAGGTTCAGAGATTATGGCAAATCACAACACACAGTCAGTGCCAGATTTCCCCCCATCTGGCGTCTTTGTTCCAGTACCAGCAAATGTGGCTGCCCTTTGGCGTTCACTGGGACCTTTGCCTGTGGAGAAGGCTGAGGGCCTTTATTAAATGCACTGCAAGCAGGGAAAACCCTTCTCCCAGTGCGCTCAGGAAAGCCCTCAGATCATGCTGCTTGCTCATAGGGATTTGCTCTACTTCCTCACCAGAGCACCCACCATCAGGCACTGAGCTCCAAAACTTCAGACTCTGTACTCCAATGTTTATAGAATCCTGGTGGCATTAAAACTCTCTTCTTTCTCCCTGTCAATGGTTTTGGGAAACAGATTTCTTGTTCTGTCCCTTGTGAATGTTTTCACTCTTTCTCTCTTTCTCTTTAGCTACTTTCAGGGGTAGTGCTTCTCTTGCATGATCCCAGTGCACTGGATTCTTCCCCTTTCTCTTTCTCTCTCTCTGTCCTCTCCTCTTGAAAATGGCTCCTTGCCCTCTATGGCTTTTCTCTCCTCAGCTCACCTCTCTGCACCATGTACCTGCCGAGTGTTTGGCTCAAGTCATGCAGATTATTGCATTAATTCTCAGATCTGTTTCCTAGGTGTTCAAAATGGTCTGTTGCTGATATAGCTGCATTTCAAACATGAGACAAGCTCAGGGTCTCCATGCTGCTCCGCCATCTTAACTCTTTCTACCCTTGTATGCAATTCTTAATCAAAGCATAGAAAACTTTATTGTCACAGTTTAATGTGAATACCATTATCCTTGTAAGTGGAACCTAGAGAAATGTAGGGTATGAGAAGTATATAATGCTGATATCTGTAGCTTGTAAAGAGACATTCAAATGCTTTCAGAATTTGGTGGTTCAAAGTTAGAGATTTAAAAGTATCATTTATAATTTCAAATGAAACCAATAGTGAAACAAACATAAGCAAAAGTACATGCATGTGTGCACACACATACACACACGTGCACATATACATATATGTATACTTTGAAGACAGAATATGGACTGTAAGTTAACTAAATACATATCTTTCACATTAAGGGATCAGTTGTTAATTTTTAAAGTTGATAAAGCCAAGAAATGTGATTTTAAAATAGATGAAATAGTTTCAAGACCCCTGGTCTAATATTCTTAGCTTGCACAACTCTTGGTTCTTTAACTCAATGGCTTCTTTCTATGTACTTTCTCTATACTCCTAATGGCTCTGCAATCTTTTTTTAATGTTTATTTATTTTTAATAGTTTATTGTCAAATTGGTTTCCATATAACACCCAGTGCTTCTCCCCACAAGTGCTCCCCACCATGACCATCACCCCCTCCCCTCCCTCCCCCTCCCCATGGTTCCTTTTCAGTATTCAGTAGTCTTCCTTGATCTGTGTCCCTCACTCTCCCCTCCTCTCTTTCCCCCTTCCTCTCCCCATGGTCCCCTGCCAGGTCTTTACCCACTCAACTTATTTCCTTTTCCAGAGTGTGCCTGTTTTCTTTCATTCAGACCTCTCAGACATTGTCCTTAATTTTTTTTTCTTTCTTTACATAGCTGATTCCTCAGACTTCCTGATTTGGGGAAGACTTCCCTGATGAGCTCAGATTTCTGCTGTGGGTATATACATTGGATGGTAGTATTTCTCATCTTATGGCACACCTCAAACTGTAAGATAGCTTTATTTATCATGTTTTAACTCTCTACAATAGATCCGATGAAGACAGAGAACTTTGTGGTAGCACCTAAGTCAGCAGAGTCCAAGACAAGAAGCAGATGCTTAGAACGTATATGTGAATTTGCAGTCTTAACAATGACCTGAAGTGAACTAACAAAAAAATATGTCCAGTGTGATCAGAGACCAGGCATCAAATATACTAAATCACTTTCATATAAAAAAAATCAACTAAAATTATTTTATGTAAAAAATATTTATTAATAAAGCAAAAATATTGCATATTACCTTTAGCATAATTCTTTAAAAGTATATATCTTAAAATCAGTATCTAACTAAAAAATGATTGTCCATTAGATATTTATTGGAGGATAAATTAATGAGCTCACAGGATAATATCATGTTTGAAAGCTCAATATCTGAACGTAAGCACTCTTGGTTTCTTTGGATTAGTTGTGTGAAAATTTGCCAACCCCTGAAACTCTCAAATTTCTTGTCTGTAAAACAGGGATAATATTGTATCTGTCTGGATTAATTTAAGGATTAAGAAAGAAAATGTAATTGTGCCTAGAAGGCACTATGAATAGTTATTATTAGGTTTTTAGATTGTCAGAGAAAGAGCAAAACTATAGTTATTGATCATGTAACGTGGAAACACATTGACCAGTGTTCAATATCTTCCCAAAGGGTACATTTTTTTTTTTCAGAAAAATTTAGCTACAAAAGTTGAAATTTTGACTGATGGTTTCTTAGGTCTCAAGCTATGTTTACAACAGGTAATTTTTGTCTTTGTATCCCTTTGAAACACTTTTTTTTAGTTGTAGTACTCTTTACCTCAATATGTACTCAATACTCATTTTTTTCCCCTCAGAGTTAATCATTGAGATAGGTTGACCTTTAAGTTTGTTTCCTTGGGTAAGTCTCATGATGTTAATTTCTCCATTGATTTATGTAGTATTTCAATTTGTGCCCCTTGAAGCAAAAGGACATTAAACGTATTGAAAGAGGTTGGGAATAAATATTTAATGTAGGTTCTCAAATATAAATTGCTGATAGCATTTTATAAAGCTTTTTTGATATGAGCCTCAAATGGACAAGGAATTAGTATGGGAATTTCAATCTAGTATAGTTAGCAAATACAGTTTTGAAATGAGTGATTATCTGTTGTTACTTTGAGATAGTAAAGTACAGGGACTATTTACACTATAAATGTAGATATAACTACCTATATCTTATTTCCCTACCTTTATTGAGCTATAACTGCCATATAACATTGTATAAGTTTAAGGTGTTAAAATATCAACATGTGTACATGTATTAACATTTAATAATATATAGTAAAATGGTTATCAAAATAACATTAGTTAACACTTTCATATGTCACAAAATTACCATTTCATTTTTTACATTGTTTTAATGTTTTTATTTATATTTAGAGAGGAAGAGACAGACATGAGCTGGGGAGGGGCAGAGAGAGTGGGGGGAGGAAGAGACAGAGAATCTGAAGTAGGCTCCAGGCTCTGAGCAGTCAGAACAGAACATGACGCTGGGCTCAAACTTGTGAACCACAAGATTATGACCTGGATCAACCAACTGGGCCACCTACGTGCCCGTCCATTTCATATTGAGGTCAGAACATTTAAGATCTACTCTCTGAGCAACATTCAAGTGTGTAATACAGTAATATTAACTATAATTATCATGCTGCATACTCCCCCAGAACTTATTCATCTTATAACTGGAAGCTGGAAGTTTGAACCCTTTGATCAATATCTCCCCATTTCCCCACATCCTCCTCCCTGGTAACCACCATTCTACTCTTTCCTATTATTAGTTGGTTTTTCACAATTCCACATCTAAAGAGATCATACAGTATCTCTGTGTGAGTAATTTTTCTCAGCATTATGCTTTAAATAATTCATGTTATCATAAGTATTAGGATTTCTTTCTTCCTCATGGCTGAATAATATTCCATAATATATTTTTCCTTTATCCATCCATCTGTCAATTGTCACTAGATTGTTTCCTGTCTTAGCTATTGTAAATAATACTCTAATAAGCAGGGAGTACAGACATGTCTTCAAAATGCTGTGTTCATTTTCTTTGTGTATTATATATTTAGAACTATGAATAGACCATATGGTAGTCCTATTCTATTTATTTTTTTGTGCGAGTGAGAGATCAAATGGGGGAGGAGCAGAGAAAGAGGTGAGAGAGAGAATCAGAAACAGGCTCCATACTGTCAGTACAGAGCCCAATGTGGGGCTTGAATTCATGAACCATAAGATCATGACCTGAGCTGAAGTCAGACACTTAACCAACTGAGGGACCTAGGTACCCCTGGTAGTTTTATTTTAATTATTTGAGGAACCTCCATACTATTTCCCACAATGGCTGTACCAGTTTTCACCAGCAGTGCACAATGGTTTCCATTTATTCACATCCTTGCCAATACTTATTTCTTATCTTTTGACAATAGCCACTGAAACAAGTACAAAGAGAGAGGTCATTATAGTTTTGTTTTATATTTCCCTGATGATTAGTGATGTCAATCACCTTTGCAACTACTCACTGGAAAAATGTCTATTCAGTTCCTCTGTCCATTTTTAAATTGCATTATTTTCTTTTTCCTTTCCTTTTTTTTTTTTTTTTTGCTATTGTGTGTATTTTGGGTTTTTTGTTGTTGTTTGTTGTTTTGAGTTGTATGAGTTCCTAATTACTTTGGCTATTAACCTCTTTTTTTACTTTCTATAAAAAATTTACTTCCTTATTTTATTTTCAGAGAGAGACACAGAGGCTGAGAGGGGGAGAGACAGAGAGAGAGGGAGACACAGAATCTGAAACAGGGTCCAGGCTCTGAGCTGTCAGCACAGAGCCTGATGCGGAAGCTTGAACCCATGGACTGGGAGATCATGACCTGAGCCTAAGTCGGATGCTTAACTGATTAAGCCACCAAGGTGTACTGGCTATTAACCTCTTAAAAGATACATGATTTGCACATATTTTCTTTCTTTCTGTAGGTTGCCTTTTCGTTTTGTTGTTTGTTTCTTTTGCTATCCAGAAGATGTTTAGTTTGATGATTATTAATTTTTTACCTCTGTTTTGAATGCTTTTGCTATCATATCTAAAGAAATCACTGCAAAGACCAAATGTTTTCCCCTTTGTTTTCTTCTAAGAGTTTTTAAGTTCTTTGTTTATGTTCCTAATCCCTTTAAAGTTTATTTGTAAATGATTTAAGATATGAGTCAAATTTCATTCTTCTGCATGTGAATCTCTTTTTTCAAACAACATTTATTGAAGACTATCTTTTCCCCATCTAATATTTTGGGCAATCTTGTCAAATATTTGATCTTATAAGTGTGGGTCTGTTTGGGGGCTCTTGATTCTCCTCCATTGGTCTATGTGTCTATATTTACACAGATGCCATACTATTTTGATCACTGTAGCTTTGTAGAGTAGTTTACATTAGGAAATGTGGTGCCTCTAGGTTTGTTTTTCTTTCTCAAATTGCTTTGGCTATTCAAAGCTCTTTTTTCGGCAGCACTCTAATTTTAGGATTGTTATTTGTATTTCTGTAAAATATGCCCTGGACATTTGATAGACATTTAATTTAATCTATAGGCAGCTTTGGGTAGTATGGACATTTTAGCAATATTAACTCTGATCCTGAACACAGAATCCCTTAGTGAATGTTTGTGTCTTCTTAAATTTATTTTACCAAAGGTTTTTTGGTTTTCAGTATACAGAACTTTCTCATCCTTAATTAAGTTTATTTATCAATCTTTTTTAGTTTTGGTGTTATTCAGAATAAAATGGTTTCCTTTCTAAGATACTTTTTAAGATACTAAGATGTCCTAGTCTTGTTTCTGATCTTGAAGGAAAAGCTTTGCACTCTTCATTATTGAGTATGTTGGCTTTGAGTTTGTCATATGGGGCCTTTATTTTGTGAGGTTTGTTCTTCCTACACCCAATTTGTTGAGCTTTTTTCCCCCCACAAAGAAATATTAAATTTTATCAGATGATTTGCCTGCATTTATTGAGAGATTTTTATCTTTTATTTTATTAATGTGGTGTACCACATTTGTTAATTTGCATGTGTTGAACCATCCTTGCATTCCAAGGATAAGTTCTGCTTGACTTTAATGTATGATTTTTTTAAGTTTATTTATTTATTTTGATGAGGGGGCAAAGATCAGGATGACAGAGAGAGAGAGGCTCCATGCTGTCAGTGTGGAGCCAGATGCAAGGCTCAATCTCAGGAACCATGAGATCATGACCTGAGCCAAAATCAAGAGTTGGATGCTTAACAGACTGAGTTACCAAGGCACGCTGTGGTGTATGATATTTTTAATGTGTTGTCAAATTTGTTTTGCTATTTGTTAGAAGGTTTTGCATCTATAATCATCAGGAATAATCGTCTATAGTTTTATTTTTCTATAGTCTCCTGTTCTGACTTTGGTATCGGGGTGATATTGGTTTCATGAGTCTGGTCAAGTTCCATGCTCTATTATTTGTCAAAAGGCTTTGAGATAGACTGTTGCTATTTCTTCTTTCAGTATTTGGTAAAATTCACTAGTGAAACCATCTAGTCCTGGATTTTTCTTTTTTAGGAAGTTTTTATTAGTGATTCAACCTTCTAGTTCATTCATGATCTGTTCATATTTTCTGGTTCTTCATAATTCAATCTTTGTAGGATGTTTCTGAACCTTTATTCGTTTCTTTTATTTTATCCATTTTATCAGTGTATAGTTGTTCATAATAGTGTCTTACAATGCTTTGTGTTTTGTGGTACTGATTATAATGTCTCCTCTTTCATTTATAATATTATTTAAATTTTTTTAAATGTTTAAATTTATTTTTGAGAGAAAGAAAGAGACAGAGACCGAGAGCTCCAGCAGGGGAGGGACAGAGAGAGAGGGAAGGCACGGAATCTGAAGCAGGCTTCAGGCTCTGAGCTGTCAGTACAGAGCCCCATGCAGGGCTCGAAGCCACGAACCACGAGATCATGACCTGAGACAAAGTCAGATGCTTAACCAACTGAGCCTCCCAGGTGCCCCAATTTACAATATTATTTATTTGAGTCTTCTCCCTTTTATGCCCTAGCCTAGTGAAAGGTTAGTCAAGGTTGTTTATTTCAAAGAATCAGGTCTCTGTTTGGTTGATCTTTTCTGTTTTCATCTCTATTTCATTTATTTCTACTCTAGTCTTCATAATTTGTTTCCTTCTGCTAACTCTGGGATTTCCTTTGTTTTATTTTTTTTTCTTAGTTCCTGGAGGTATAAAGTTAGGTTGTTTATTTGAAATTTTTCTTTTTTCTTAATGTGGGCATTTATGACTATAATATACCCTCTTAAGATTATGTTTACAATATCTCATAAGTTTTGGAATGCAGTTTTTATTTTTGTTTTAAGGATTTCTTCAAATCCTTTTTCAGTTGTTTGATCTATTAGCATTCAGATGTGTGTTGCTTAATTCCCACATATGTGTGAATTTTCCATTTTTGTTCTCTTAGTGTTTTTCAATTTTATACATCTGTGGTCAGAAAAAATACTTATTATAATTTCATTTGATGATAGTTTTGCGACCTATTATATGATCTATTCTGAGGAATGTTCTGTGCTCATTTGAGAAAAAAAGTGTATTTTGCTAATGTTGGAAGGAATTTTCTGTGTATGTTTGTAATATCTATTTGATCTAAAGTATGGTTAAAGTTCAATGTTTCCTTATTGATTTTCTGTTTGGATAATCTATCCTTTGTTGAAAGTCAATATTTAAGACTTCTATTACTATTGTATCATTTATATTTCTTTCTTCCTAGTTGTAATTAATTATTTATTTTGTAAATTTGGGTGCTCCAATGTTGGATGCATATATATGTATGTTTGTTATATCTTTCTGATAAATTGACCCTTTGTCATTATGTAGTCACTTGTTTGTCTCGTTACAGTTATTGAATTCAAGTATATTTTGTCTCAATTAAGTAAAGTTATCCCTGTTCTCTTTCGGTTTCCACTTTCATAAGCATCTTTTTCCATCTCTCCAGTTTTAAATATGTTCTTATATATTGTCCTGAAGCTGAACTGTGTCTCCCACTGGAAGCATTTTAGGGGGTCTTTTTTTTAAATACCCAACTACTCCATGATTTGTGAATGGAGAATTTAATCCATTTTCATTTATAATGGAAGGTAAGAGCTTATTAATAACTTCTTATTATTTTCTGACTGTGTGGCAATTTTCTTATTCCTTTCTCCTTCTTTAGGTATCTTTCTTTGTGAATTGATGATTGTCTGTAGTTGTATGCTTTTGTTTCCCTCTCGTGAATCTACTGTTGGTTTCTGCTTGACTGTGAGCCTCACATAAATCTCTTACAGACATGCCTTTTTACTTAAATAACTTACCACTGATTACATAAAAAATTCTACCCTTTTATTCCCCTCTTTAATGTTCTTTTCTGTCAAATTTTCTTCTTTTTATATTGTGTTTATTAAAAAATTGTAGCTATGGCTATTTTTAAATACTTTTGTACTTTAACCTTTGTACTATATTTAAGTGATCAACATTCTGCCACATGATAGTATTAAAGTATTCTGATTTTGACTACATCCTTATCTTTACCAGTCTGTTGTATATTGTCATATGTTTCTATATTATGAATTAGCATTCTTTCATCTCTACGTGAGGAACTCCTTTTAGCTTTTCCTGTAACTCAGATCTAGTGGTAATGAACCTCATCAACTTCTATTTGTTTAGAAAAGTCCTTATTTCTTCTTCATTTCTAATGGATTATTTTGCCTGCTAAAGTATTATTTATTGGAAAAATTTTAGCTGTTATTGTTGTTGTTGTTTTTTCTTTCAGCATCTTGAGTATATCTTCCACTATATGATTTCTACTTGCATGATTTCTACTGAGAAGAGATTCCTTTGTAAGTTATAAGCTTTTTCTCTTTTTCTGGCTTTAAGATTCTCCCTTTTTCTTTATTTTTGACATTTGTATTATAATATGTCTTGGAGAGGGTTTCTTTAAGTTGATTTTTTGTTGTTGACCTGTGTACTTAATATTCTTAGATATCCAAATATTACCCTTGATTCAGAAAGTCCTCAGCCATTATTTTTTAAGTTTATTTACTTTGAGATGGGGTGGAGACGGAAAGAGAGAGAGAGAAAGAGAGAGAGAGAAAGAGAGAGAGAGAGAGAGAGAGAGAGAGAGAGAGAGAGAGAGAATCCCAAGGAGTCCCCATGCTGCCAGTACAAAGGCCAATACAGGGCTCAATCTCATGAACCATGAGATTGTGACCTAAAACAAAAAGGTCAGACGCTTAACTGACTGAGTGATGTAAGCACTATCTCAGCCATTATTTTTAAATATTTTTCTGTCCTCTTTACCTCCTGTTATCCTGTTGGAACTTTAATAATTCCAAAATTTGTTCTTTTGATGGTGTTCCATAGATCACACAGAACTTTTTAGCACTTGTCATTTATTTTATTTTGTTCTCCTTCTACTGGGATAATTTCAAATTTCTGTCTTCAATCTCACAGATTTTTTTCTTCTGCTTAATAAAGTCTGATATTGGTGCTGTCTATTGCATTATTTATTTTATGTATTATGTTCTCTTTAAAGTTTATTTATTTTTTGAGAGAGAGTGTGTGTGCAAAAGTAGAAAAGAAACAAAGAGAGAGGCAAAGAGGATCCCAATCTGTGTCCATGCTTACAGCAGAGACCCCCAAGGCAGGGGTCATGAACCATAAGATCATGATCTGACCTGAAGTTGGATGCTTAACTGACTGAACCATATAGGTCCCTTTTATATATTATATTCTTAAGCTCCATAATTTCTTTTTGGTTCTTTTTAATGATTTCTATCTCTTGATTAAACTTTTCATTTTTTATGTGTATTGTTTGCCTGGTTTTGTTGAATTGTATTTTGTTTTTGTATATTCTTGTACCTCACCAAGTTTCCTTGAAAGAGCTATTACTACTTTTTTTTATTTATTAAATCTCAGATCTTTAAGTCTTTGGGTTTGGTTACCAGATTATTTTGATCCTTTGGTGCTGTTGTGTTACTTTTATTTTTCATATTTATTGAATTTTTGCATTGGCATCTTCATAATTGAAGTAGAAGTCACCTCTTATTGTCTACCAACTGCCTACTTCAAAGCATCCATACTAGTATTTTTATTACTAGTAGAATACCGGAACTTCTCTGGAAACCTGAACTTCTACAAATTTTCTCTTTTCTTTGGGTGATTATCTAAGTCAGTGTTCTCAAGCGGCCTCAGGTAAGAGGGGTTGGAGTCCGTTCATAAGCCACTACAGATTCCACAGTCTAGAGGGAGTTCTATCCACCAATTACCTAATATATAAGTGGGTAAGACTCTTCCCAAATCCTTTCTTATATAGTGTTGGTTCTCCAGTGCTTTCAAAGGCACATTTGTGTGTGTGCATATGGATATTGAATTTACATTTTGGCAGAAATGACAACTATATCACCATCATGCTGACATCTTTTCCCTGTCTATATTTTTGTATGTATTTTAAAGTAACCTCAAAGTCATATTAGTATTAAAATCAAGTAATTAGTTGTAATAATTTAATAATTTATTTATAACTAATTTTAACAATAATTGAATGCATGCATGAATGAATTCAAAGAAGAAATAATTAGGATCAACAAACTACACTGTATTTGAATAGTTAATTTTAAAAGTGTTAGCCTTTTTAGCAAAACTATACTTGTGCATTTAGAATAAAACTTTAAAAGTGAATTATAAAAATACCTTGACTTTTCAGAGGACAAAAATATTACAAAATGAATTGGCATGAAAGGGAAAATATGGTGGTTTTTTTCAATAGTGTTTGAATTATTTAGGGTAACCAAAATAATTAAGGGTTTGAGCTACTACTATATTCAGAACAGATTATAAAGATAAGAATTTTTAAGTTTTGAAACAATGAAAGCAGACATGAATAAAATATCTGACAAAATTAATTTTGTGTGTAAGGAGCACACTTGTTTAACCAGATCACAGAATGTTAACAACAACAACAACAAAGTCTGGGAATTTAAACTAAAATTCCACAGAACAGTCCCAAACAGAAGTTTTCTTTTTTAAATTTTCATTATTTTCACACTCTGATGCCACTGTCCACTGGATCAAAGCTTCTTTCTTCTTTACACGATGGCTTAAAAGCACTGCATGCCCCATTGTCCTCATTAGGGTAGTTCCTCAGCCACAGACCTTATCAATCATTAACAAACTCTAAGTCTTCTGTGCATATTGTGAAGACAATTGCATTTAGTATTAAAAGTTTGGAGGTGAGAAACATATATTGGGATATAATTGTCTTGTATTAAGCTTAATCAAAGAATCCATTTGGATGTCTAACATATGAACCTTGCAACTTCCATTCTAGTCCAATTTTTCTTAGAGATTGATATATGGAAGAAAGGTATTTTCTGGCTACTTTTCAACTTGAGTCATATTTATCAAACATTTTTGCGTGTGTGCCATTTCCTTTGTGAGATGATATTAAACCAGAGAAGGCATTTAATGTCCTTGTTTTCATGGAACTTCCTATTAATGAAAAAGATAGCAGTTACATAGCAATTACAATAAAGTTGATGAGAACTATAATGAGCAAGGAAAAGGATGATATTGAAACACAAAATAGGATACTCTACTTGGGGAAAGTGAACGCTGTAGCTAGAAAATGAACATTCAAAGGCTAAATAGTGTAGACCAAAAAAGATTATAGACTGAAAGTAGTTTGCCAAATATGAGGCTGAAAAATCAGACAAAAGGTAAATGTGTTACAAATATAAACTTTCTAAAACCAAAAACAATGAGAAGATATTGCTTTCCTTTTTTGAATATAATATAGTTATATTTGCAGTATGAGAAAATGGTATTGACCAGAGTGTAGAAAATGGGTTGAAAATAAGAGAGAATGGAGCAGACAGAGCAGTTTGAAAGCTTGTTGCAGTGGTCTGAACAAGAACTAGCTTAAACTAGAGAAGTGTCAATAAAAATAGAAAGGCATGGAAATATGTAAAATATTTTTGTTTATATTATAGAATTGTGAATACTTGGTTACTGATTCTATTGTTGCCACTCTCAGAATCAACTGGCTGAAATTCAAATGTCCCTTTGCTGCAGATGGTTTATTTAGGAAAATTTTTATGTAAAATAAAAATGTACTGAGTCAAAATGATACGTTGCTTATAGGAGAACTTCCAAACTTTATGTGCATATTTGGAGGGTGGGGTAAGCTAAGAATTTACTTTAGACCATCTCATTGGGCATGGGTGTGCAGTTTTGCACTATGCTTCTCACAATAATAAAGCAGGAGATGTAAAAATGTCTTCATGCAGAAATAGTAGAAGGCCTAAGATTCAGAATTGATGAGGAAATTTATAATTCCATGATGTAACCACATGAAATCAGCATTAAGAAAATGATGTATGTGTGAAAACATGTGGTACCCTCCTCCTGTGCTATCTGAAGCCCACATGTAACATGTCTCAAATAAGAACCAGAAAATACACAAGTTATACACTTTTACATTCTAAGAGGCCACCTGTGAGGCCAAGTGAAACATACAAGCATTTTCTTATATTCATTACTAGATGGACAAAAATTGAAAGAAACCTAGGGTGAGAAATACTTTTAGTATATTCCCCCATTCCACCCTACTTTTTTCCATTTTCTTGTCCCTTAATCCATATGTCATGAGCCATTTTTAATTTCCAAGCAATTAAACTCAGACATAACATAAAATCACAATATAAGAAAAGGATTACATTTTTAGAAGCAAAAATGGAATTGGAAGGATTCTCTTTCCCCTTATCTTTCCTTGCCACTAAAAAAATAAATTTCATGAAAAAGAAAGAAAGAGGAGGAGGAAATAAATAAATAAAAAGTAAGCAGAGATAAAGAAAGGAGTAATAAAGCATGAGTTTTGTGTCTTGAAAACACCTGTGTTTTATTTGAAAAGACAATAAAACACACATCATCCAAAAAGCAAAAACACAGGGGCTTAGAATCACCTTCTTTCAGCTTTGTTCCAGCTGTATCTATGGTAATCCTTTGCTTTGGTTAAGAATGGTGCATAAAATCTTTTGGGAATATCAGGTTAACCAGGCCAGATTGTAGATCTCATTTGTATTTCCTGACAGAGTCCTATCACTATTGCCTTGTCTTGCTGCAAGCAGCTAATTTGTAAAATGGTAAAGGTGCCCTCTCTTCTCTGGTGATGGGGGAAGAGAAACCCTGGTGAATTACTGAAAGAGCATAAACACATATCTTTTTAGAGAGCTGTGAATCACTCCTTTTTACTCCATCCCTCACCCTGCTCCAAGAAATTATACTGTATTTATACTAACAAGAGATTTTCCAAGGACTTATAGTATGAAATTCAAAGTTTTGTTAATGTGATTGTTGACAATATCATTCTAGCTATCTTTATTTTAATGGTGGCTTTCTAAAGATACTGTATGCATATCTAACATTGTTTTCATAGAAGGCTCTTTCTAATTAGAAAAGTAGGTTTATTATCGAAGGCACTAATATTTATTTTTCTTGCCCAAAACACTATTATGAGTTTTTCATTAATATTTATGTAATATTAAAAAACTTTATTATTATATTTACAAATGCCCTGTTGTTTCAAATGTAAAGGATGTCCAATTCATGTTTTAATGTCACAAATACATGACTTTAAGTGCTTTGTGTTTTAAATTAAAAGCTTCTTAAAGTAAGTACCACTTCCTAATTCTCAAGTAATGTTTGATAACTTCACTTAAAAGCAAATATAAACACAGAGTGTTTTGTTGCATTATGCTTTGATCCTTCATTCAAATATATGCACTTCAATTTGGGAAAGTAAAGCTGATACAACAAAAGTTTTAATAACCATTTCTTCTGTCACACCTGATGTCTAATAGCTTACAAAACGTGATTCATCAAGAGAATCCTGACTTTAGTGCTCTAAATTTGGACTTGAAGTCTAATGATAATTTTGTTTTCATGCAAGCAGTTGGAGTTTCTTGTTACATTGCAGAGCTGGGCTGAGAAGCTGAGCAGACCTGGGATCTAGACATAATTCTAAAAACAGCATCAGTATGGAGTACCAGAAAAATCAGGCATCGAGAACATCATTGTTAAACATGTGGTTACCATAGCCATGTTTTATATTTTGGAAATAAGTGGGCAAATACAATAATTCATTCAGTGTAGCTTATTCTTAGTTGTTCATTTAAGCCAAAGTAGAGTCAAAGAAACAACTGACAACATTTTACATTTGTCACTTACCTAATAATAGAAATGATACTCAGCGTCACTCATGATCAGGGAAATACAAATAAAGACTCTTGCTGAATTTTAAAATGAATCATGTAGAGGTTAATAACTTTCTTAAAGAAGAAACATTATATAAATCTGCATCATGGTGGTTTTATTTTTCTGTTATAAAGTTTAATGCTAGATTAACTTAAGTAATACACTATGCATTGAATAGAAGTGTTGTAATGAACAAACATTGGTTAACACTGGACTATGGTGCCATATATCTGTCATCCAGCACATGTAAGAGAGATTATAGGTGGTATAGTAGTGCAACATATGAAATATCAAAACACATTAAGGGATTAAGATATCTTAGACATTAAAATATTAGTGGATATATTTAATGTAAATACTTTATTTTTAAAATATTTAGTGTTTGTAGGGTCCTAGCCAATGAGCTTGTTGAGTGAGTCATACCCTTTGCTAAGGACATTATTCTTATTTGTATGATGGGCACAATGTATCCTACAAAATACTTTTCTAATGTTTATTTATTTATTTAGGTAGAGAGTGCAAGCAAAGAAAGGGCTGAGAGAGAAGGAGAGAGAGGATATGAAGCAGGCTTTGTGCTGACAACAGTGAGCCCGATGAGGGGCTAGAACTGACAAACCACATGATCGTGAACTGAGCCGAAGTCATATGCTCAGCTGCCTGAGATGCCCAGGTGCCCCAGAATAGCTTGCGAAATAGACTGGCCTCTAATCATTCCCATGTTTGTCGTAGTTGTACAGATTGGCAATATTGTGGCTTCTCCGCAGATATTTCTAAATGCCACTGGATGCATATCCATCAAATTGCAACTTTTAGTCTTAAGAATAACAGCTCCTTTAACAACATGATTTATTTTTTAGCCAGAAGAACAAAATGAGACAATACTCTGCAATTATTTTTATCATACTTATCACATATATGTGATTGCCAATAATTAAGGAAGAAAATACTTAAATTGTGAAAATTATGGGGCCATATATCTGTCATCTAGCACATGTAAGAGAGATTATAGATGGTTGGGCAGTATTAGAGAAAGATTAGAAATGCAAGTTTAATAATACTGAATTTTATATCAGTAGGGATATAGTGTAAGCTGCGGAAGAAATGCTGATTGATCTCTTTTGGTCATATTTAGAATAAAAAGTATTTCTGAGTATACTGTGGACTGTTTTTCCCACTTTATTTATTTATATATTTTGAGAAAAAGAGAGAGTGCAAGTGGATAAGCAGCAGAGAGAGAGAATCCCAAGCAGGCTTCATGTTGACGACCTAAGGCTTGATCCTACAAACTATAAGATCAATTCCATGAGCCGTGAGATCATGAAGTGAGCCAAAAATCAAGAGCCAGTCTCTCAATCAACTGAGGCCTCCAGGTGTTTGTTCTACTTCTACTGAAATCTTGTAGTCCAGCTGTTTTCAAACTTTTTTTTTACAAGTATCCATAATATAAAATGCATTGAGAAACTCCTGGGTGGCTCAGTCAGTTAAGCGTCCAACTTCTGCTTAGGTCATGATCTCACTGTTCAACAGTTGGAGCCCGACGCTCTGTGCTGACAGCTCAGAGCTTGGAGGCTGCTTCAGATTCTGTGTCCCTCTTTCTTTGCTCTCCCCTTCTCCTGCTCTGTCACTCACTCCTTCAAAAATAAACATTAAAAAATAGGTAAATAAAATAAAATGCATTGATATTCACAATAGGAAATATATTAGTCTCTAAGTTCAGTAAACACACATACACACAAGTTGACAGAATTGAAAATATTATGAAACTATACATACCTATTAAGATACCTGTGTTTTCTATTTTATAGTTTAGTATAAATAGTAAGATATCATATACATTTTATTGTAATTTCATGTGTTTTAAAAATGTCAATTTTATAACTCTCTAATGTGTGGTGACCTGCAGAATACAAAGCACTGTCTAATTCAGTTTTTCTCAAAGGGAGTGATTTTGTCCCCAGGGGAATATTTGGTAATGTTTGTAGATATTTTTTGACACAATAGGGAGATTACTGACATATAGAGTGTATAGTTTAATCATCCTATAATGCATAGCACATCTCCCTTCAACAAAGAATTATCTGGGCTAAAATATCCATAAAACTGAGGATGTGAAACCCTCATCTAATATATTTCACTGCAGAAACTAAATGTTAATACTGTTTTCCAGACTTCCATTGAGTCTGATTTCTAACTGTGACTTGAATTTTGTCAATGTTTGGAAGAATTTAATTCAGATCTGATTTAGGCAGAGAAAAAAGAGGAGGGTCACAAAGCAACACTTGAGGGAAAGATCCATGGCAGACATTGAAGATTTGCAAACAGAAGCTTCCTGATTTGGCACATTCCCTCTGTGACAGGGGCTGCTTTCCTGTTCATAGAGGCAGTGTTAAATTCAATGACCGAGAGCTGTTCTTATAAACCAAGCATGAGACTTAATCCTGCAGTTGTACAAATTGTCTGGTAATAAATTCTTGTCTGCCCAAAGTATTTAGAGTCATGTGAATTATCAGTAAATAAGGATAAAATTTATAACTTCTCCAAAGTAGTAATATGTACATTTCATCTCCCAAAATCAACCAATGAGTTGGCCAATGTATAATTATTCAGTTATTATAGCACACAGATACTGGTACAAATGGAGAACATTTTGAAGCAAGGATGCATTGAAAAGAAATACTTATTTTGAGTTATAATTTTTTTAGATAACACTATAGCAAAAAATGGACATATCAAAAGTAAGATATAAGTAATTAAAAAGCTACTTTTGAAGGGTGCCTGGGTGCTTCAGATGGTTAAATGTCAAAATCCTGATTTTGACTCAGGTCATGATCTCACAGTTTCTGAGTTTGAGCCCTGCATCAGGCTCCACGTTGACAGTGCAGAGGCTGCCTGAGATTCTCTATCTCTCCCTTATTCTCTCTGCCCTTCCTACACATATTCACTCTCTTTCTCCACCTTCCACAAAATAAAGAAACTTTAACAACAAAAAAGGCAACTTTTGATGGCATACCATTTCATCTAGGGTGACATAGCCCTTAAATAAGTTTTATAATCAATTAGATCCTTCCCTGTAAACTTTTTCAATTTTTATTGAAAATATTTGTAATATGTATCACAGATATTTGTAATTTTTCTTAATGGTTTAAAAATATTTCTTTTACAAAACATTAACACATTTTATGTACAAAATATTTAATCATTATATTGTCTATAATTCTACCTTACAATGATGTTATCCACCCATTGGTGGGCAGAGGAAACATGAAATGCCCCATTGAAAAGCACTTTATTAGGAGGGTTGCATATTTCTAAACATTTCGTCAAATACAGGCAAGAAAGATAAAAATCTTCTCAGAACAAAAATATTTGCATAAGTGAGCATTCTGTTGCTTCATGAAAAAAGAAACTGAAAATCAGAGATATTGAGATATACCCATAGCCACCGAATGGAGGTTATAATT
The DNA here is from genome assembly GCF_006229205.1 of Suricata suricatta. Classification (NCBI taxonomy): domain Eukaryota; kingdom Metazoa; phylum Chordata; class Mammalia; order Carnivora; family Herpestidae; genus Suricata; species Suricata suricatta. Next base: position 113,196,190 of record NC_043709.1, read on the forward strand.
CAAAGATGTCCTCTAAGCTCAGTGCTCTCTCCAGCCCACTCTGGCACATCCTTAGATGGATGACCTCTGCTTAGACCAGAGCAGCATCATGTCATCTTTGATCTGGAGAGGGTCTTTTACTATCTGAAGATCCAGGCTTCTCCCTCTCTAATTTATGTGAAATAATTTTTGTCACTTCATTTTCATGGTGCTACTCTTTAGAATCTGCTTATTTATTTAATAGACCATTGTGTTGATGGTGCTGATGACAATTTCAACTAATTATTTTACTTCAGTTTTTCATTTTAAACTGGCAATAATAATGATATGAATTTTCTAAGTATGCTTGGGTAATCATATATAGATAGTATGTAATGATAAATATGACATATATATGTGTAAATATATTACTTATAAATAAACACACAAATGCATATGTAAATTATGTATATATTAATTATATAATGTGCTTACCACACAGACTGGCCCATGGTAAAATGTCATAAACATTATCTTTTGTTAAAAAATAATATTGACTTTATGGCAACAATTTGCCTTTAGGCTGTCTGAGATGCCAATTAGCTAAGATTGCTAGATATTTCAATGGGGCAAGAAGCATGTACACAGAGTGGGGATAAGCCACTCAAAGGACTCTGAGAGGTTGCATGATGAATGAACATTTATTGATATAGAAAGATCAAAACTATTCTAGGCTGTCCTGGAAGATATGCAGAGGTAGACTCTGGCTTACCAATGGGATAGTTACCAAAATAGAACAGTATGTTGGTAAATTAACCAATAGGAAAATTAACCAGCAAAACGAGAGATTCAGTTTCATGATAAATAAAAGAGCTTTGCATAAATGCAACAAGGTATAGACTTGGAGAGAAATAAATCATTAAAATATTTTAGCAGCCAAGAAAGAGAAAATGGAAAAATAATTGTTATATTTTTAATGTTACCCAAACATTTAAATGAATACTTTAGGGTCTTCTAACAAATAATATTGGGAAACATGTTGGTACTGTACAAGGTTGTTTAAAAAACAGTACCTTTGGAGCACCTAGGTGGCTCAGTCAGTTAAGCAACTGACTTGATTTTGGCTCAAGTATTGATCTCATGCTCTTGGGATCCAATCCTGTATCGGGCTCCACACTGGGAATGGAACCAGTTTGTGATTCTCTCTTTCCTTCTCTCTCTTTCATAACAATAGTTATAAATTTCACCATACTGTTTTTTCACCAATACTAAGCTCTTTCACTAAAATAGAGTATTATAAGTCTTTTCTAAATGCCTGAAACTAGAAAATCAAGAAAGTCATAAGAAGGGACAACTGTCTCTAAATCTAATACTATTATCCCATAGTATCTTTTTCGAGTAGTGTTATCAGATTTGGCAAATAAAAATACAAGACACTCAGTATAATTTGTATTTTAGATAAATTAAAACTTTTTTAGTATAAGTCTGTTCCAGATATTGTGTGGGACATAGTTATATTTTTAAAAATTTGTTCATTGATTATCTGAAATTTGTATTTAACAAAATATCTTGTATTTAATTCTAGCAACTCTTTTTGGTAGATGCTGTTTTGTTTAGAGTAATTCTAGATATCAGATATTGGCCCTCAAATTTCAGTAGCCTAACAATAATATTTTATTTCTCATTATAACTCACATGACATTCCCAAATAAGCACCTTTCCAATCAGAAGAAGGAAGAAAATCCTTTTTACATTGTAGCTTCATTTTCAAAACAGGATATGCAGATTTTATCTGGGGATTGTCACCACTCTAGACAACTAGAAGCTTCAAGTTTTACACCTAGAAATCTTCTTTGCTTACTATCCTCAGATCTCAGAAACTGATTTTTATTTGGACCTAACCATTTTTTTCTTTTTAAAAATATTTTTTACATTTTATTTT
>NC_043709.1:113198189-113244200 GCF_006229205.1 Suricata suricatta
TGACTTCTGGAAGTATAGGCCTAACTTTGAATACACAACTGTATCACCATCTCCTGAAATGAGTTTAACTGAACTGACCTTTTGTCAGAACTAAGACTGGTTCAATGAAATGGATTAATTTACTGGTTCAAATTTTAATGTGTGAAACTTGAGGGAAGTTTTAGAGGAGGGAACTGTAGGGGCCAAAATAAGCCTGTCCCAAGTTGGCCACTTTTGCATGAATATTATTCTGAGCTAAATAATCAAAACCTAACAGATCCAGGAAAAACTCTCTTGCTGATCCTCAATAGCCTAAACTTACACTGGAATGAGGAGTCTGTACTAGGAAGAGAGCTACTAACAGAGACTAAGTTTTACCTAAGAAATTTACCCCCATTAAAGGGCAACTTTGTTTTTCAAAACAACTTTCACCTTCCTGCTAATGTCTTTCCTTTCCTGTGTATCCTAAGACCCTACCCCTTTCCTTAATTCATATAAAATTCATGTTGCCTCTTTGTCTTTGGAATCTCATGTCAGTGATTTCCTATACATACAACTGCCTATTAAATTTGATTTGCTCTTGTTACTCTGTCCTATCAATTTGATTCTAAGTCCAGCTAGAAGGACCTTGTAGGCTAGAGGAAGATCTTCCTCCCCAACAAAGTGGAGTCACATTATTAAAAGAAAGGGACAGGTCCAAATATGACGTATAGTCTTCTAATCATATTTCATTGCCTAGAACTCAAATGCATGATCACCATTACCCAGGAACTATAGTGTAACATGTGACCCAAGAAAAGAGGAAAAAAATTGAGTTATTACTTAGTATCTGCTACAAATATTGAAAATGACACCAAAATATGAGAACTATATCAATGGAAGATCTTTATAGTTTATAAATATTCAAAAAGAAAATTACATTAATATAAATTCTAATAATAAAAATGTAATATATACAAAATGTTAAATGGACATCTAGGAATGAACTGCTATTTAAAAAAATGGTTCACTAAAACACACGTATGCTATCTACATATAGTTAATTATCAATTATGAATGTAAATGTAGACAATGCCCATGATATTATTCTATTCATTAATGTTCTTAAGGACTTCTGGTGAAAATGATACTACTTTCCTGATAATCTCTTTATAAAGTTGTTTGTGTTATCAATTGTATTTGGAAACTATATTTGCATATCTTTATTTCTCCAAATCATACTAAAAATTTTCAGATAACTGTCATTGTAGTATGAGTTCCATGAAGTAAATGCAAAATAAACATACAGAGAAAATACAGATTGAAATAGTGACCTGAGATGGGAAACTACAAAACCAAAAATTGGTAAAATAAATCATAGTTAGAATTCATCAGTTTAACATAAGTTTAGAACACTTGTAAATGACATTAAAAAATGTGAGAAAAAAAAAGAAAGTAAGAATATGAGGCCAATAGAGAGGATATAAAAACCAAAGAGCAATCTTCCTAGGCCAGTAAAAAGGGACATAACACAAAGGGAATAAGAATGAAGCCAGAGAAACAAGCAGGAACTAGTATTGTGGTGCCTCAAACATATAAGCAGAGACACATTGGAGAGATTTTAAAGCTGCTGCTTTCTCATTATTTTTAACTATAAGGAAGAAATTTAATTTTGATTCAAAAGAATTGCAGGAAAACAAAACTAAGTCATGAGTAGCAATGTATGAGAGAATGGGATATTTTTAAAGATACAAGGAATCAGCTCCCTGTTGCTAATTTGATGTAACTGTCACCTCATCAAGAACTTTTTCACTTGGTGCCATTATCTAATGACTTACTATCATCAATTTTCAGAGAAAATACATTATCTGCAGGAAAACTTTCTGAAAGTCACAAACAAGCATGAAGAACCCAGAGGCAAAAGATTTGTAGAATCTTTAAAAGATAGCCAGAGGCAAGAATTTGAGCAGTGGGAGAAGATCACCAAAAACTTGTCTGCCTAATAAACACTCTATAGGAAAAAATCTATTCAAAGCACAACCCAGAAAATGGAATCAACATCATGCTACTGCAGTCTGCTTCTGAGACCTTGCTAGAATCAAGTCACAGGTCTGCTACTTAAATAGAATTATTCACAAACAAACAGCCTGCCTGCAGGAAGAGCAAGAAACATTTTAATAATCAAATCCGGTGACAACATAAATATTTCACCATGTCACTCTCCAGGTGCAAGCTGATTTATCTTCTAGAATAATTCAGGGAACAAAACATGATTCTGTATAACAGAAAATGTATTGGCTTAATACCTAATTAAAAATAAACTATAACTGCTCTCATTGAAAGATACAAGTTGTTCACGACCTTTTCTTCATCTGAAACTTAAAAGCACCCCTCCAAATAATGACACACAATCCTGATTCAATTCTAGCTTCAACAGCAGAAAGTCACCTTCAGATCTATCCATATGGGATAAATTTTTTTCTCTTGGTGACTCATAATGCAATCTTAGGAGAGACAAAGTGAGACAAAGCAAATATGAGAAAAATGTTAAGAATAATTCTATCTAATCCTGTGTTATCTCTACCCAGTTTGATATTAGTAGCATGACAATATGTCCTAGAGAGTGAGATATGTAGAAAATATTTTTTTCTTTCTCTGCTTCCTTTTGTTCCCACTTCTTCCTCTCTTCTTTCTTGCATGTTCTTCGCCTTTCTCTCTCTTATACACACAAACTTAATTCTTCTTTCCTATTATATTTAATTCAGAGTTTTTTCTAGCCTAAAGGAAATGAGATGGCTATTCTTTGACATTCCAGTTCCCTCCTTTTTATACCTTTCTCTCCTATGGGTCTTTCCCCTTTGGCTGTCCTATTCCTCGATTTGGCTGATAGTCTGCATTACCTTATTAATCCTTTTTCTTTTAGAATTTTCTTGCCTCCATCAAATTACATTGTCCTGAGTCTCATAGGAATTTTGATTACATGCTATGATAAAAAGAAATCTTAAAAGCATGTGATAAGCCAGTGTTTCATGATTGATTATTTTTGGCTCCATGAGATAATTGCATCCTAACTGGAGAATTCTAGAGAAACAAAAATTAATCTAAAGATGAGGTATACATGACCACATAAAATTTTACTGTCTTTAACACAACAGTTGATCAGTCTTGTAAATTTCTTATATAGAGCTGAGTTTGAGAAGAAATTTGTAGTCACTGCCTGACAGCTTGCAATTTTGGCTGGCACAATTTGAAAATATAGTAATGTGACACAGGAAATAAACTGTGAGACAATTTTCTCACACTATAATTCTTAGGGTTTTGAAAATATGGCTATTGTTATACAAAACCAAATATATTATTTGCCACATTACATAGTTTCACAGCCAGTATAAATTAAGATCGTCTAGTCATGTACCAACCATTATCCTAAGTATTTTATTGATTATTTTATTTAATTTTTACTACACCTCTTTGAGATATGTACTATTGTCCCCATTTTGCAAATGAGAAAAACCAAGGTTTGCTTGTTGAGAACTGGTAGTCTCAGAACCAAGATACAAGCCTAAGTGCAAGTGACTCTAAGGTATGGCTATACACCGTGTAGTTCAGTACATGACAGAATGACTTTGAGACCCAAAGTTACCTCTTGTGGTTAGGGGTATACACTACTGACCTTGATGCAGAACTCTTTCCAGTGTTTATCAGCTTCACAGTAAATAGGCTATTTATGTCTTATTGTGGCTGGGTACAGATTAGCTATGTGAAAATGCAGTCAATTTTTTAGATAAAAAGGTCCTTTGGGGAGTGGGGGAAAGCCTATTTTCTTAAACTGTAGGTCCCATCCATCCTTGAGTGAGCATGTATCATACACCGTCCCAATGAATGTTTATGTAGGTATCAGTAGTTATTTAAAGATAGTGAATACAGGAGAATATTCAAATATAAAATGGGAAAAATAAAAAATTAGGTAATTTTTAAATATCATAACAAATTTCATTTTTTTCTAATCTCAGAACAACTTCTTTAATGATTAAGATTCATTTTACCATTTAACCACCCATATTTATCTTGCTCAAGTGACAGAGATTTTATATTAAAAATATTACCATATGTAAGTACCTTTAATTTCTCCTGTAACTATTGTTAAAAGCTCCGCAACCCAGTGCTTAAAATTGTTATCTTCTAATCAGATGGAATTTTTCTCCCTTATGTTAGTTTCCCCAAAAGTCAGTAGAATCTATAATTTAAAGACACTTCTTTTCTTTTATTTTTTTATGGAAACTGTATTCCATTTAGATGGCATTATCTCTGTTTTATTTTATATTTTTATTGTATTTTAAATTTATTTATTTATTTTTGAGAAAGAGAAAGACAAACAAGGGAGGGACAGAGGGAGAGAGGGAGAGAGAATCCCAAGCAGACTCTGTGCCATTAGCAAAAAGCCCTATACAGAGCTTGAACTCACAAACTATAAGATTATGACCTGAGCCAAGATCAAGAGTCAGGTGCTTAACTATGTAAGCCATCAAAGTGCCTCATCTTATCTCTGTTTTTAAAAGTAAATATGAAGGGGCGCCTGGGTGGCTCAGTCAGTTGAGTGTCTAGCTTTGGCTCAGGTCATGATCTCACTTGTGGGTTCAAGTCCCACATCAGGCTCTGTGCTGACAGCTGAGAACCTGGAGCCTGCATCAGATTCTGTGTGTGTCTCTCTCTCAGCCCCTTCCCTGATTATGTTTTGTCTCTCTCTCTCTCTCTCTCAAAATAAATAAACAGTACCAAAAAAAAGTAAATATATTGTGAACCACAGAATGTAAAGAATAGCTGTTCTGCAATTCCTAGTCTACTTCATTCATTGCTGCTGATGCCACCAGCCTTATGGAACAGCAAGGAAGACAGACAAAATTAAGATAGTCTGTTTTCTTCAGCCTTTTCTGCTGAATAACTATCTCCTGTGTTTATGTGATATCTGCTTCCTTAAGCCTATTTGAACATGTGTTACCCTTACAAATAGAGGAAACAGTGTAAATGGAAAAAGAGTTACACCAATTGCTGGCAAATTCTTTAGTCATCCCATTTAAAATGGAATGAAAATATAAAGACAATACTACCCTTCCACCTTTTGTTTGTGAAAAATCATCTAAAATGGAAAGTTGCAATAAAATATGTTTTCAAGGGACGCCTGCATGGCTCAGTCAGTTCAACATCTACTGCTTTGTTTTGGCTTTGGTCACAATCTCACATTTTGTGGGTTCAAACCTCACATCAGGTTCTGTGCTGACAGTGTGGAGCCTGCTTGGGATGCTTGCTCGCTCTCTCTCTCTCTCTCTCTCTCTTTCTCTCTTTCTCCTCTCTAGAAATGAATGAATAGAACTTCAAAAATTTTTAAAAAGAAATATATTTTCAAAATAATTTCACCTGAATATTTTACTGATTGGCTATTGTTGTTGTTGTTGTTCTCAAAATAATGTTTATTTTAAGAATAAAGCACAAACCTAATTTACTAACAGATCCATACTTGTCTTTAATTTCACTGTAATAAGACAAAAGTAGACAAATCTATGTTTAGTACTTAATGTTTTATTATTTTATATTATTCTGAAATGACAAAGATATTTAACAAACTCAACTCATCGTCTAGTTCAGCAAAACTCCAAAATTTAAGATTACCAAATATTTTGGAAGCCACTCAAAAGTTACCTCTCAAACTTTTAATCTAATTACATCCATTTAATCTATTTGTTTTTAACAACCTCATGAACAAGTCAAAACGTTTTTTCTTTACAAACTCACAACAGAGACAAGCACCTATTTGACTTTCATTAAATACAGGTAAATACATATAATGCACTATACTAAAGACAGGTTTATTTTGTTTAAAACAAAACACCTTAAATTAGTTTTAGTGCCAAATATTTTCCAAGATCACATGAACAGGAAAAAACATTTTGGTTAGTCTCTATCTTTTAGGATTATGGAATGCCCAATTCTTATAAGCATTTGCCTTCAAACCACTACACAGACTTCTTTACAAATGAGTTTTAACAATACCATCTGGTGGCAGAAAAATTATCACATTCCTATATAGGGACATGCAATACAGATGAGATGCAAACAGTCTTCTAATTTTTGTTCTATTTGTGGAAAGTATATTAAAGGCCCATTTCCAAAAACTCCCTCTTTTTTTCTTGTTTTTGTGAAAAACTTTCCCCCGGACTTCTAATTCTACATATTTCAGAATAACTCTTAGGTCAGAGGGAAAATGGAGTTAGAAAATTAACATCACAGAGGCAAAGAAAGTATCCACACTTTATCTTAAAGTAGAGATTTGGTACATATCTGTCTATTATGATAGGTTCTAGAAGCTGGACACAAAAGCCAACTTAGCAGGAAATGTATATTTTTTCTTTTTACAGTTTTATTTGTTTATTTGTTTTTGAAGGAGAGAGAGGCAGAGCATGAGCAGAGGAAGAGCAAAGAGAGAGGGAGACACAGAATCCAAAGCAGGCTCCAGGCTTTGAAATATCAGCACAGAGCCCAACATTGGGTTCGAACTCACAAACTGAGATCATGACCAGAGCTGAAGTCAGATGATTAACCAACTGATCCACCCAGGCATCCCAGAAGTTTATATATTTTTAAAAACCTCTTTTTCCCTTTTATTTATTCAGTTTCTGGCAATTGTGGACTATGTTACATTTTGAAGACATAAGATCTATAATTTCAAAGGAGACAAAGAATAATTTTGTTTGTTTGTTTGTTTGTTCATGAGATTCAGGATAATTGAGTTTAAAAGTTACTCAAAAAAACAGTTAAGAGAAATAGAAGAGGTTTGCGATTGGTAGATAGGTGGGCTTTGACTTGCTTCTACAGTCGCATTTCTGGTTTTTCAGAGCTTTGTAAGACAAACATTTGTTTTTAATTCTGTGAACTAGATTACAGCCTGAATATCAAGAGATTGACCTGCCTTTTAACTAAATTTGCTTCTTTATATTAGGGAGATTTTTAACTAGAATTGCAATTAAAAGATTTTTATCTTTGTAAAATCTGCTTAAAACATTTTAACAAAAGCTTCCTTGCTTTCTATCGGTTTCTGAATATTGGCCATTTGTAGATCATTTGTAGGAGAGCTTGAGAAATTTTTGGTTCTGCTTCCTGTGAGATGGGTTTCTGAATAGTCATTAATCTTTTAAATCTCCAAATGTGGTAAGATCTTTTCAAAGGGGAAGTAAAAGGGCTGTGTCATTTAAAATATTTTGTTGCTGTCCCAGAGACATGAATTCTTCCACAGTGAAGGTTCTAGGATACACCTGCAAAGAACATTGCATAGGAATGCCTAAACCTGGCAGAGTCAGATTATCAGTCCCTGGGAGGAAGGAGCAAAGCAAACCTCATTGCCATTCTTAGGTCCTTTTGTTAAATTTATTTCTTGGTTTTCAGCATATATGAGCAACCTATACACATTGAATATAGAGATTAAGTCTGAGAGTGTCCTGCAAATCTTATGAGGAAAGGTAAGTTAAAAGAAGTAGATGAGGCTAGAATTAAAGGAAATTTATATTAGATGTGAATATTTATTTCTAGGTCTAATTTCTGTGATTTTATTTTGTCAATGGAGTCTCTAAGACTAGCCATTATAGTAATAAGACAATTGAGAGCTCTCTATAAAGAATATTTTTTTTAAAAAAATACCCAAGTTTAAAGGATCCATTATCTACCACTTACAAGTAGGATCTATTAGCAGCTCAAATGAATAGGTCATGGATGATATAACCCCATGAACAAAAGAGGTTTACTCTCCAAAATTAGTTCAAAAAAGAAACATATGCAATAAGGATAGTGTGGTAAAAACAGTGTCTCTGGTCTCCCACAAAATTGTGAGACACTTCCAATCCTGTTAATCAGTGGTGCTGGACACGCAATACTGGGATGGAACTTTTATAGCATTCTCTAAAGAGCAATTAGGGATGGAAAAATAATCTTTAGTAGAAATTGTGTAAATTCTGGAATTCTTGCTATTAGAAAGAATTTCATTACTAATGAAGTTAGTGTTCTGAAGTTCAAATCACAGATAACAGCTTTTATTCCTACTAAACATATGGGAATTATAATCAATTTAAAAATTTAATTTAGGGGCGCCTGGGTGGCTCAGTCAGTTGAGCGGCCGGCTTCGGCTCAGGTCAGATCTCACGTTTGTGGGTTCGAGCCCCGCGTCAGGCTCTGTGCAGACAGCAAGCTCAGAACCTGGAGCCTGCTTCAGATTCTGTGTCTCCCTCTCTCTGCCCCTCCCCCTCTCATGCTCTATCTCTCTCTGTACCCAAAATAAATAAAACATTTAAAAAAAAATTTTAATTTAAATTAATTTTATTTACTTTTGTTTCAAGTTTTTATTTAAATTCCACTTAGTATATAGTGTAATGTTAGTTTCAAGAGTGGAGTTTAGTGATTCATCACTTACATATAACACCAGTCTCCTTACAACAGGTGCTCTCTTAATGCCCATCACCCATTTAACCCAACCCCCTACCCACAAAGCTTAATTTTGTTGTAAATTTATGGAATAATTCCTAGAAAATATCTCTTTCTTTGAAGAATTAACTTCTTTATAGATGTTGACATAATTTAAAGCCAATGAATATGTTATTATTCTCACAATTTTATTAAAATATTTGTCCTTTAAAATATATGTTTTAGAGGAGTTAAGATGGCAGAGCAGCTTGAGGCAGAGCTTGTCCTATCCCTGAAACACAACTAGACCTGCACCAAACCATTTTGAACACCTAGGAAATTTATCTGGATTAATACTACAATCTTTATAACTTGTGTCACAGAATTTGGCACATGCACGGTGCAAAGAGGTGAACTGGGGGAGAAAAAAAGCCGCAGAGGATAGAGAGCCATTTTTGCAGAGAGGGGACAGAGAAAGAAAGAAAGGATGAGAGTGTAACACAGAGAGATTGTACAAGAAAAGCACTCCCCCTGAAAGCAGCTGGAGAGAAAGGAAGAGAAAGAATGAAAACACTTGCAAGGGACTGAACGAGAAATCTGTTTCCTAAACCATTGGTAGAGTGAAAGGGGAGTGTTTCAATACCAGCAGGGTTCTATAGACAGCGGAACACAGAGTCTGAGGATTTGGAGTTCAGTGTCTGGTGGTGCTTTGTTGGGAAAGTAGAGGCAGAAGGCTTATGTGAGCAAATTATAGGAGAAAACTTTCCTAATCTGGGGAAGTACACAGACATCAAAATCTAAGAAGCACAAAGAACTCCCATTAGATTCAACAAAAATTGACCATCACAAAGGCATATCATAATCAAAATAAAAAAGTACACAGAAGAAGGAAAAAACATGAAAGCAGCAAGGGGGGAAAGTCCGTAACCTTATAAGGGAAGACAGATCAGGCTCACATGGAATCTGTCCACAGAAACATGACAGTCCAGACAGACTGACAGCATATAGGAAAAATATTCATCCAAGAACTCTTTATTCAGCAAGTTTGTCATTCAAACTAGGAGAGATAAAGTGTTTCCCAGGCAAACAAACTCTAAGGGAGTTCAAGAGCATTAAATGATCCCTACAAGAAATTTTAAGGGAGACTCTTTGAGTGGAAAAAAGACAAAACAAAACAAAAAAGACCAAAAGCAACAATGCCTGGAAAGGACCAATGAACATCACCAGAAACTCCAAATCTACAGGAATACAATGTGGCTAAATTCATATCTTTTATTAATCACTCTAAGTATAAATGGACTAAATGCTCCAATCAAAAGACACTCAGTATCAGAATAAATAAGAAAACAAGACTCACCTATACCATGGATATTTTCAGACTACAAAGTTCTGAAACTTGAAATCAACCACAAAAAAAATATTGGAAAGGACATGAATACTTGGAGATTAAAAACTCTCTAATTAAAGAATGAATAAGTTAACCTAGAAATTAAAGAGGATATTAAAATTACATGGAAGTCAATGAAAATGAGCATTCAAGAATCCAATACCTCTGGGATACAGCAAAAATGACCATAAGAGGGAAGTTTATAAGAAGCCTTCCCTTCCTAAAAAAGGAAGAAAGGTCTCAGATACACAACATACGCTTACACCTAAAGGAGCTGGGAAAAGAACAGAAAATAAAGCTAAAAATCAGCAGAACAGGGGAAATAAAAGATTAAAGGAGAAATCAATAATATTGAAATTAAAAAAAACAGTAGAAGAGATCAGTGAAACCAGGAGCTGGTTTTTGGAAAGAATTAACAAAACTGCTAACTCCCTGGCCAAGATTTGATAGATCAAAAAGAAAAAGGAAAGGACCCAAATAAATAAAATCAAGAATGAAAGAGAAGAGATCACAATCAACCACAGAAATACAATGAAGCTGTTGCAAAAAATAGAAATGGAAGGAACACTCCCAAACTCATTCTACAAGGCCATCATTACCTTGATTCTAGAACCAGACAAAGACTCCATTAAAAGGAGAACTATGGACCAATTTCCCTGATGAACACGGATGCAAAAATTCTCAACAAGATACTAGCAAACCAAATCCAACAATGCATTAAAAGAATTATTCACCACAATCAACTATGATTTATTTCTTGGGGAAGGACTGATTCAATATCTGCAAACCAATGAAGATAAAGAGGCAATGATGGATCTGTCCATGGGTTGTGGACACTAACAGAATGGGAGAAGTCAATCATTATATCATAGCAACCATTATACTTTTGGACCTGGTCTTTTTGACTTAGGAAAGTAGGTAATACTGAAAGTTGACTAGGTTCTTGGAAAAGACAACTTTAATTGTTTATGACAGATATTGTTAATAAATAAAAATTTACTATGTGTGCACTCTGATTTGCACTAAAAACAAAAAGGAAAATTAAACAGTTTTAGTCCTCAAGAAACTTACATCCGATTAAATATATTCAATAAGACTTTGGATATAATTGTGTAATCCTCAGTACAAACATTCCAACATATACATAGTATCAGATGCTCTATTAGTAGATGAAGGCACTCACAAGAAACATGGGGAGTAAGAAGCCAAGGACTAAAATAGAAGCCTATGGAACTACAACATTTAGTAATTATATAGGAAAACATAAAAGAAGTGTCAGAGGTGAGTAACCATAGAAGAGTGTGATAAAGAGCAACACAAAGAAAATTCAGGCTCGTAGGTTTGTACATCTACGACTGTTTGAGCAACATGAAAACAAGCTGAGTCCAATAGGTATGCAATCAGACTGTTAATCTGCAACTTTAGTAAAAGCAGCTACAGGGAATGTGTGGGGTTAGGTGATGCCATACAGAATGCATGAGAAACAGGAAAGGGTAACCGCTGAGTACAGACTATTCAGTTGAACTGTTCTTTGGCTTTCATGGGACTTTACATAGAATGTGGCATAGTTGTGTTTTTTTCCAACTATAAAAATAAACAAAAAACTCCACACAAATATTTGACCTAAATTATCTTTAAGACTAATAGCTAAGAAAAAGAATTGTGAATGCTCTTTAGCCAAACCCTAAAGACATTATTATAAAATTATTTTTAAGTGATCAATGGAAGAAGAGATGAACATGATCAGGAGAATACCAGAAGCCACAAAATGGTGAGGTTTTATTTTTTTAATAATTTATTGTCAAATTTATTTTCATACAACACCCACTTCTCATCCCAAAAAATACCCTCCCCAATGCCCATCACCCACTTTTCCCCTCTCCCCTACACCCTATCAACCCTCAGTTTGTTCTCAGTATTTAAGAGTCTCTTATGGTTTGCCTCCCTCCCTCTATTTTTTTCCTCCTTTCCCTTCTCAATGGTCTGTTAAGTTTCTCCTGATCCACATATGAGTGAAAACATATGTATCTGTCTTTCTCTGACTGACTTATTTCACTTAGCATAATACCCTCCAGTTCCATTCATGTTGTTTCAAATGTCCATATTTTGTTCTTTCTCATTGCCAAGTAGTATTCCATTGTATATATAAACCACATCTTCTATCTAAGCCCAATAAAAATACAATACACTATTATGGATAAAGTTTCTGATTCTAAACATATAGTAATGAGTCAATTTATATTACCATATAAATATTTTTTCTTTTCATGTTGTAAATACACTCATTTGATCAATAAAAATTTGTTAAACAGTATGATGACTATGTAGGATCACATAGAAAAGCCATCAAGGCTTTAGGATTTTCTTGTAATTTTAGTTTAAATAGGCAGCTGTGGGATTGTTGTATATGCCACAGAAATACATTTACAAATGACTTGGACCCATGATAGTCTACTGATTGCTAAGTCAATTATTGCTTGATGTATATTCCCAGACAACTGCTCTTTCTTGTGGAAAATGCATGTAATAGCATCCGTGTGTGTGTGTGTGTGTGTGTGTGTGTGTCTGTGTGTGTGCCTGTGTGTGTAGGTATCTGGTGAAAAGAAATGAAAGCAGAAATCATTGATGGAACAGTTTAGTGAAATGGTTATCACATTATAATATTTTTAGGGGACACTCTAGCATAATGTGACATACTTTCAAGAAGGAGTCTAGGGGTGCATGGATGGCACAGTCAATTAAGCGTCCAACTTCCACTCAGGTCATGATCTTGCAGTTTGTGGGTTCAAGTCCCATGTCAGGAGACTGTTTCGGTTTCTGTTTCTCTCTCTCTCTCTCTCTCTCTCTCTCTCTCTCTCTCTCTCTCTCTCTCTTTCTCTCTCAATCTCTCTTTCTCTCAATAAATAAACATTAAAAATTAAAATAAAAAGGAATCCAAAGAGCCGAGTTAAAGAACAGAAACAAAGTTTTCTTCATTTCTTTTCTTTCTTCTTTGAAAATTCAGACCAAAACCCTGAGCAAGAAGACAACTGGGGAAAGTGTGGAAGGGTTGGAACTAGAATCTCAAGAAGATAGTAGCCTAGCAGCCCAGCAATGACTAGACAAGTAATTGCAGCACTGGTAGCTGAGAGGAGTGGAAATAGCTCAGTGGAATCCACACAAGACGCATAGCCTACAGCAGTGATCCACTGGGGAACAGGGATTGATACAAATAGGCAGCTGTGTCAATAGTAAGTATACTGAAGACATTTTTCTCACTACAGAAGAAGGAAGCTACAAATACGGAAAACGGAGAAACTAAAAATGGACACTTTATTGTTAACTTAGAGTTAGAAATATCAGTGTGAATTCACAGTTTCCAATATATAATGATAGTTATAGAAACAATTAAATATATAAATGCTGATTTTAGGTGTATATATACATTTCTAATTCTTGGTTTTGCTTTCAGAATATCATTCTCCATTAAAAAGAATCAGGACTCCTTAAAGAAAAGGATGATTCAAGGGCTGAGGCAAGGAAAGTACTAGATATTTGAATATCAAAACAAATAATGATAGCAACAGATTGTACCTTAGTGAATAAGATAGTAATTAACACATTTATTAAATAGATGAATAAATAAGCAAGGAAAAAAGAAAGCTGTTTCTCAGGGTTTAATGCCAATAAAGAAATTGGAAGGTCATAATCTGGCAACTATAATAGTAATTGATTCTAGTAAGATGTTCACATGCTCTTAAAGTATCTGTCAACAAAATGGTAAATATAAAGGGAAATGTGGTGAGAACACCAATGAGGCAACATTTCATCAAGTAGTTGAAACTAACATCACCTATAATGGGGCACAGTTAAATTATGTTCAGCCTGTATGCAATAAAACACCAAATCGCTTCTGTGATATTCCTGTTAAAGTACATAACACTTAACGTAACTCAAATCACTCATAAAGAAGCATGAAAAGATTCATATTAGGAGAAAAAAAATTCTGTGTGCATATTGCATAGGCAGTGTGTTAGGAAGTGAGTGTAGATGGAGTGAAACAGGATAATAATGCCAATAATAATAATAATAGTAATAATAACAATAATATGATAATAGTTGAAATTGTTGGTAAATACATATGGTTTCTTTACAATATTCTATTTGCTTTTGGGTAAATTTTTTTTTTAGCCATGGGTAGTTTGTTTGATCTTTCTGAGCCAAGTACAATAGGACAAATGCTAATTAGCATTACATCTATCTAATTAGATATATTCTAAAAGTCTACTGTTTTCAGATATATGGTATGCTTATAAGTGATGTTGGTTAATGATCTTACTGAAATTAATAACTTCATGGCTTCTTTGTGTTAGACAAGATAAATATGGCAGATACAGGCTACTGGTCAGGATATAGGAAATTTTGTTCTGTCCTAGTGACCAATATACTATACCAGGAGTCAAAGATGTAAATTCTAGAAACTAATGACATCACATCACCTCTATTGTTATTACTCTGGTCACCATCACTTTTGCTTGAATTATTGTAATAGCAATTTAAAATTCCTTATCTTCTCCACACAAACAACTTATCTCACTTTTCACAGTATGTTTTCAATATAGTTGGCAGTGGAATCAACTTAGAACAGAGGTAAAAGTCCTTTGTTTGGAACACTCTATTGGTTACCCAATTATTCAGAATGAAAAAAATATTCCTACATGACCTTCAACACAGGTAGCTTTCTGAT
Organism: Suricata suricatta; assembly: GCF_006229205.1. NCBI lineage: Eukaryota > Metazoa > Chordata > Mammalia > Carnivora > Herpestidae > Suricata > Suricata suricatta. Next base: position 113,212,706 of record NC_043709.1, read on the forward strand.
GGTGCCTCTTAATCTTATTTTGCTTCCTCCAACTACATTGGCAATTTTGCCATATTTTAACACATAGGCGGGCTTTTGACTCATAGACTTTACCCTCATTATTCTCTTTGCCTGAAATACTTTTCTATCTGATATTCTTATAGATCTTTCACTTTCTTTGTCATGATTTAAATATTGCATTCCCAAACTATCCTATTTGAAATTGCTCCCTATCTCTTTTTAATGAGATTTAATTAACTACAGCACTTATTGCCAATAACATGACATATATTACTTGTTTATTATTTTTCTTCCTTTGGTATAATATAAGCTACATGGGTCATGGATTTTTTTCATCTGTTTTGTTTGCTGCTCTATCTACAAGATCTGAAATACTTCTTGACACATGGCAAATAAGATGATTAGTTTCATTTGTCAACTTGGCATGGCTGTTACTGATGAGTACCTAGTTATTTAATAAAAAAAAAAAATAGACAGCTTTGAAGAAATAGAAACACTTTTTAACATAAAAGTTACCAAAACTGACAGGTAAACAGAAAATTTGAACAGCTCTTTAAAGAATATATTGATTTATGGTCAAAACCCATGTGAGAGAAAAAGCTCCAAGCCTAAGTTGTTTCATAGGTAAATTATATTCTATATTTAATGAAGAATTCAAGCTCAATATTACATTTTTTAACTATAATACCAGTAAGGCACTCTCTTTTTTCTTCTTTTCTTAATTCAAATTTTTATTTAAATTTAGTTAGCTAACACATATGGTAAAATTGGTCTCACTAGACCAATTCTCACTAGAATTTAGTGATTCATTACTTACATATAACACCCTGTGCACATCACAAGTGCCCTCCTTAGTAATATCCATCAACCATCTAGCCCATTCCCCACCCACGTCCCTCCACTAACCCTCAGTTTGTTCCCTACAGTTTATTTTAAATGGAGCATGTATAGTGATAAAGCATTTTCCAAGAAAGAAAAGAAAAGAATATTGAAGAGTAACATTTACTATGAACAATAGTGCAAGCTCCCTTAATAATATATTTGCAAATTAAATCCAGCAGTATATTTAAAAAGATAATATATTGACCACATAAGTTTACCCTAAGATTTCAAAACTGATTTGTCATTAGGATAGCAATCAACATCATTCATCATAATAATGAAACGAAGAGAACATTTATATGATTTATTCAGTAAATGTAGAAAATTCATTTGACAAAATTTAATACTCATTTGCAACAAAATCTCTCAGCAAACCAAGGATACAAGTAAATATCCTCAATCTCTTAAGTGGCATTTATATTTAAAAAACAAAAAGCCGAATACATCATACTTTAAGGTTTACTATTAAAAACCTTCTCCCTTCATTTGAGAGCAAATCAATGGTATTTACTCTCACCACTTCTATTTAATATGATAGTCAAGACATTAATCATTTCAATAAGGCTAGGTAGTAGAAAAAGACACAAAGGCATGAAGATCAAATGGAATATGTAAAGCTATTCTATTTACAGAAGAAATGGTGTTTTACTGAAAACACTTAAGAAATACACAAAGAACTGAGGGTGCCTGGGTGGCTGAGTCAGTTACAAATTCGACTCTAGACTTTAGTTTTCAGCTCAGGTCATGATCTCACAGGTCATGAGTTTGAGCACAGTGTCGGGCTCTGTGCTAACAGCATGGAGCCTGCTTGAGATTCTGTCTGCCTCTCTCTACCCCTCCTCTGCTCACACTCTTTCTCTCTCTCATTCAAAAAACATTTATAAAAGAAATATACAGAAAGCAAATAAATAAAATTAAAAATATTAATATGCAGCACTGCATATTTAAATATGCAGTCAGCTAACAGGTAAAAGAATTTTTATCTAAAATGAATAAAATATTATCAAAAATAAAAATTCATATGCATATATTTAAACAAAATATATGGATATCATTGACACTGAAAATAACTAAAGAAATGCAGAAATCTGTGTTTATTGATTAGAAGATTAAATATAATTAATATATAAATAATCCCCAAGTTAATCAATGGGATTTGAATCTAAGATTCAAATATTATAGAAATCACAATCCCAAGTCACTTTTTGCTTTTTTACAAGTTGGCAAGATGTTCTAAAATGTATAGGGAAATGCAAAAGACGCTTGACACTTCAATTTATAAGAAAATGCAAAAGACTTGAATAGTCAAAATAATTTTTAAAAAGAACAAAGCTGGAAGTCTTAACTCTCAAAATCTATAAAGCTATACCAATCTTTGCTTTTTGATATTAAGCAAACTCTAAAACTTTTTAGAAGTATGACTCTGAGCAAGTCCCTTAAGATCCCTGAACTCAGTTTCCTTATCTGTAAAAGGGTGTGCCATAATATAACTTAGGACAATGTGGGTCCACACTAAGTAAATAATACATTTTAGTTGTATCAAAAAAAATCACCATTTTGGAGAAAAATCAAAGTACTCTGTATAATAATGTAGGTGGTTATGGTATACATATAGATAATCATTTCTTATGTTTGTATTTCACTTTAGATTTTTTAAAGCAGTTTTATGGATGAAACTGGATTTTGAGGAGATATTTAAAATACATTTAGGAAATCAATATACAGAACATTTAATAAATACAAAACTTTGATAAAGCTGGTTATATCATGGGTATTATGATATAATCACATCACAAGACAGTCATGAAATGCCTTACATTTATACTGAAAAATGTACACTTCGTTTTCTCTGAATTCCCAGTCTCATCTAGCGCATGAAAACCCAATACACATTCTCATTCTCTTAAACTTCAATTGTTCTTACTATATATTTCCATTGTAGTTATAATCCCATATGTAATATTTGCTTTTTATGTCTGTCCCAATGCCAGGTAATATGTTCCTTGAAGCTAGGCAATGAATCTTTTCATTCTTTTATCCTTGTCAAACTTCATGATATCTGGCATATAGGTATTGTGGTAAATTTCTTACATTTTGCAAAAATTCACTGTTGATGTACTTATCATTTACAACTTATTCTCCAATATAAATATTTCCAACCTGGATGAGAAAGTGCATGTTCAATTGAATAACTGAGAGGAACCAGGCACAAGGGCCAGAACAAGAGGCGAGGTATTGTGGCTTACAGTCTTGACTTTTTTATAAGCCACAATGAACTACGTTGAAAACAACTATCAGAGGAAGATAAAGTGGTTCTGGAGAAATCTATAACATGAAGTAGGAAGGGCTGAGGCTGCTATTAATGGTCCTTCACTGCCATGATAATACCAAATTGTTAGGAGAGGTGGAAGACATAAAATGCTACAACTGCTCAAAATACTTTATTTTTGCATTGAGTCCTGGTGATCAGCTTTATAGGATTCAGGTTACAAATTCCCATTATTTCAGAAAATGAGATTTGGTTTAGTCATGGGATTGCTCTGCCTACCTCACATGTTATAAGGGATCATGCATGTGAATATACTTCTAAAATTATTTAAAGTTATATAATTACAAATGAAGGTTATTTTGAATAGTTGCACTACTGATAAAATGTTTTCTTGAATAGCTGTACAATATCAGGAGGGTTAGACCAGTGGTCCAGCTAACCTGGTGCCTGTGTTTTTGACAATGGCTCCAGGGGATATTAGATAAGACTATGTTGTAGTTTCTCCACCTGACTTTAAGCTCATAAGCTTAAGAATGTTCATAGCATATTTTGCTCATAACTATCATAAATAAAGCAGACTATAATCTACACCTTTAAATACATTAGAATTCTAAATGATGATTAAACTTGTTCCTAGAGCAGTTTAATTTATAGTTTCAATGTGCTGTTTTGATGATAATTTCTCTTCCTCCTCGATTTAAAAGAAAAAGAATACATATGATTTCAAAGGCTTTAGATATATGAATAATCACTCACTTTAGTTCACTGCCACAATAAGCCACAGAATTTTATTGTATGGATCATTGACATGGCCAATGATACTTTCTCCTGTGGAGCTATTGTGATCCATTTTGTCGATGGCAGCTTTCCCATTTAAAAGTAATGCCCTCTATGTGGTCGCTGATCCAGAAAATGTCTCAAAGAACAATAGGGAACCATGGATTGATTCTGACTTTTTTATTCCATTGTGATCATCAGAAGCTTCTAAAGTCAACTCATCCTATTAGAATTTCATATGGACCATAATAGATATGTATTTGAACCAGTTTTGTTCAAAACTCGTATTATTCAGCTTTTCCTTAAATGCATATAACAAAAGAAAATAGAGAGTAGTTGGTATATAGCATACAAATAATTTAATTTGGAAACTCAATTCTCAAGATCAAAATATCAATATGAACAGCAAGAAAAAACAAGCCAGAGTTTCTCAATTTATATAAACTATAAAATTATCTACACTGGTTCTCATACTAATAGTTTGCACTGAGTTTGGAAAATTTGCATCTGTGGTTTACCAGAACAGCAGCACCAACTGGAAATTTGTTAAAGTTCAATTTCTTGAGCCCCATCCTAAGATCTACAAATTCAGAAATCCTGACCGTGGGGACCATTAACATATGCTTTAACAAATTCTCCAGGTAGCTCTGCTGCAGTCCTACTCCATCCATATGCAAACCAAGTTTAGATTGGTATGAGCTGGTAGTATCTGCTAAAATGATTATGTTTAGTGGAAATATATGGTTGGAAGCATTCTACAATAAATCTGTAATCAATCTTATTTTACCATTTTTTAAATTTTTATTTATTTATTTATTTATTTATTTTGAGAGAGGGACAGACAGAGAGACAGCATGAGCAGGGGAAGGTCAGAGAGAGGGAGATACAGAATCTGAAGACAGGCTCCAGGTTCTGAGCTAGCTATCAGCACAGAGCCTGACACAGGGCTCGAATCCATGAACTGTGAGATTATGACCTAAGCCAAAGCTGGACGCTCAACCAACTGAGCCACCCAGGCGCCCTTTGTAGCCGGTCTTTAAAACCCAATCATAAAATGCATTGATTACTCAAACTATGAAAGAAAATTTTGCATAGTATTGTTTTCCTACTGGCTAATTTGATCTTTAGCTTCAACTCATCTTTCTCATTCCACAGTGATTATCCAACATCATTCTGCCTACCTCTACCTGGATACATATAGTTTGTTAGTTTCCTACATTTACACTTTTGGTGGACACATAAAACTGTGAGAATATTGTGTAAAATTATATAATATATTTCATCAATGTATCTCAAGCCCCCATCTGTATTCACTTTACTCATTTCCTATAAGCTGCTAATTTTCTAGGTTCTTCAATTATGAGATTCTATTAAGCTTTATTTCTTTCTCTATCATTATATGTTTGGGAACCTTTCCTTCCCACTAAGTCAAACTGGTCTTGTCATATTCCCTCTGCATTCTAGAAAGAGATCAACTAATTCAAATTAATATGTTAATGGGTGATAAATTTCGATGTATTAATCCAAAGTAACAAAATCTATACTTTGACACTTGCCATTACCTCTTATTAACACAGTAATGAGAATCCCAAATATTGTAAAGACTTTTAAAACACACATGGCTAGGCATTAACATTCAATTGTAACACATATATGACTTTACCTTGTTTTCACTCATCCAATAAGTATATATTTCAAGTATTGTCCTAGTCTTTAGAATTTAAAGATTCTAGGGCCCAGAGAATTTTATAGTCATATAAAGGAAAGAAAATGGCACTCTCCTTGTGATCGGCAAGTGTTGTGTTTCATATGTTCCTAAATATATCTAAAATAATATTTCAATATATGCAAAGATTTGGTTAGTCACACTGAGCAAGATCAAACAGTTAACTTTAAAAAGAGCCTTTGGAAGGGAATAGAAAAACAAATACTGAATCATCCCATCTCTCAAAACATAATCACATGAATTGCCAAAATTATGGTAAATGGTTACTTATACATTCTCTGAGACTCAACGCATATGCATTGTGGTGCCACTGATGAAAATACCACCTCAAATCTCTTTTACAATCAGTATTGAACTGGGTTTCTATGGAGTCATCAATTCTAGGAAAATTACATATTTTAGCTAATGAGCAGAAATTAATTAACAAATGGGTAAACATTGGAAAGGAGTAATCTTATGTCCTTTGATATTATTTTTAAAAAGGAGTTGTTATCAATAGTTTCTGAAATTTTTTAAATAAAATTGAATAATTTGATGATGGAAATTTTCTAGTAATTATAAAAAATGTCAGAGATAGATACAGTGAAGGCAGCAGATAGGAAGACCCTGAACTCACCTCCTCCCATGGACACACGAAGACAGAAATTACATATAATGCAACTCAATGAAAATGACCAAAAAGACTAGAACATATTTTCTACAGTTAAAAACATAAAGATAAGGACACATAAAGAAGGATAGGAGAGAAAGAGATAAAGATGGAGAGTCAAACCCTGGGCATGGAAACCCACAGACTGGAGGGATAACACAAGTGTGGAGGAGAAAGGGGATTAAGACCCAATCAGGATCCACTCTGGTACTGGGGACATGCACAAGAAGATGAGTTCCATAACATCTGGCTTTGAAAAACAGTGGGACTTAATTCTTAAAAGGCCAGTACCCAATATTACTTGGTCTAAGCCTCAGCAAGAAACAACAGTTTGAAAAACAGCTATGTGAATATTTGTTGTCTAGTTTTAGGACATTTGCAGGAGGAGTAGGAATTTTGCAGGAGCTTTCTCCAGGAATGGAAATGCTAACAGGTGTCACTTTTTTCTTTTTCTTTTTTTTTTTTTTTTGCCTTCCTTCAGACCTCTCTGACTAGAAATTTTCATAAGCCAGTTCTGACATCCTCCATCTATCTTGCTGCTAGAACCACTGTATCCATCCTTCATGTTCCCTTACAGATATACTCCACCTCATGCACTTGTCCTATGAGGTGCCCTTCCAAAACGGTGCCTTCCCTGACACCGCTAGCATGTCATGTCTAGCATTCTCCCAAAGGAACTACTACCTTGTCACATCTGGCATGCAGGTCCAACTGGGACAAATACCCCTACAGAGTAGCTCCTGCCTCAGAGAAAGGGGTAGTTAGCTTCACCCACCAGTAGCTACAGCTAGGCATCTCAAGTAGGTGCATGTGGGACCAGCCCTGCTCACCAGCTTATTTCCAGCAGCTTTAGCCAAGCCCCAGCAGAAGGGAAAATGTGGCCCATAGAGGAAGCATCCTGGAGTGTCTGGTTCTAGTGATCGTGAGGAATTGTCCTACTGAGTGTCCCAGGACGGCTTTCACATAAGGCCTCTGTTTTCAAAACCAGGAGACATAGTTGACTTATCTAATACATAGAAATACAGAGTCAGACAAAATGAGGAGACTGAGGAGTATGTTCCAAATGAAAGAACAAGACAATTTTTATAAAAAAAGAACGAAACAAAATGAAGATAGGTAATCTGCCTAAAAAAGAATTCAAAGTAATGATTATAAAGATACTCAACAGACTTGAGAGAAGAACTGATGAACTCAGGGAGAACTTCAACAAAGATATAGAAATATTTAAAAGAATCAGTCTCAGCTAAAAAAAATTAATTGAACTAAGAAATACATTAGAAGGAATAAACTTCAGAGTAGAGGATGCAGAAGAAAAAATGAGCAACCTAGAAGATAGTAGCGAACAGCAACCAAGCACAGCAAAAAGAAAAGTAAATAAAAATTAGGATAGATTAAGGGACCTCAGGGACAACATCAATGTACTAACATTTGCATTATAGGGGTCCCAGAAGGAGAAGAGTGAGAAGTGGCAGAAAATGCACTTGAATAAAAAATAGCTGAAAATTTCCCTAACCTGGAGAACAAAATAGACATCCAGATCTAAGAATCATATAAGGCCCCAAACATGATGAATCCATGGAGCTCCACATCAAGATACATAATAATTGCAATATCAAAAATTTTAAATGGAGAATCTTATTAAGGGTTTTTTTTTAAGTTTTTAAAAAATGTTTATTCATTTTTGAGAGATGAGAGAGACAGAGCATGAGTGGGGGAAGGGCAGAAAGAGAAAGAGAGACACAGAATCTAAAGAAGTCTCCAAACTCTGAACTGTTAGCAAAGAGCCTGACGTGGGGTTTCAACTCATAGACTACAAGACATGACCTGAGCCAAAGTCAGATGCTTAACCAACTGAGCCACCCAGGTGCCCCAAAATGGAGAATCTTAAAAGCCAAAAGAGAAAAGCAAACAGTTACTGATAGAAAATTACAAATAAGGTTATTAGCTGATTTTTTCAGTGAAAATTTTGCAGGTCAGAGGGAATGTCATTGTATACTTAAAATGCTGAGATGAAAATTACAACCAATAATACCTTACTCATCAGGATTATTATTCAGAATTAAAGGAGAGATAAACAGTTCCCCAGACAAACAAAAGTTACAGGTGTTCATCACCACAAACTAGTCTTCCAAAAAATGTTAAAGAGACTTCTTTAAGTGAAAGAAGAGGAGGGGGCCATAATAAGAAGAAAATTATGGAACTGAAAAATTTCACAGGTACAAGCAAACATAAAGTAAAAGGAGTAGATCAATTACATATAAAGCTAGTATAAAGATTAACAGATGAAAGTAGTAAAATTAATTCTATCTAAAAAGTTGGTCAAGGAATACACAAAAGGTTTTAAATGTAAAATATGACATTATATACATAAAATATGGTGGTACTAGTAAAATATGCTTTTATAGTATGTTTAAACTTAAGTGAACCTCAACAATACAGATTGCTATATACACAAAATGTTATATGTGAACCTCATGGTAACCACAAACCAAACACCTGTAATTAACACACTATAGAAGCAACAAGAAGGCAATTAACAAATTGGAAATAATTAGATACCTATTTATTTATTTATTTATTTACTTATTTTTATTCCAGAGAGAGAGAGTATGGAGCCCAAAGTGGGATTTGATCCAATCACCCTGAGATCATGACCTGAGCTGAAATTGAGTGGGATGCTCAAACAACTGAGCCACCCAAGTGTCCCAAATGAATAATTACTTTATTTTATTTATTAATTTTTTTCTGATAGAGTTTATTTTTTATATTCCAGCTGTTACAGATTTTATTTATTATTTTTAATAGTTTATTGTCAAATTGGTTTCCATAAAACACCCAGTGCTCTTCCCCACAAATGCCCTCCTCCATTACCACCACCTCTCTTCCACCCTCCCCCTCCCCTTCAGCCCTCAGTTCATTTTCAGTATTCAATAGTCTCTCATGATTTGCGTCCTTCTCTCTCCCCAACTCTCTTTCCCACTTCTCTTCTCTATGGTCCTCTGTTAGGTTTCTCCTGTTAGACCTATTAGTGCAAACATATGATATCTGTTCTTCTTCGCCAAATAAATAATTACTTTAAATGTAAGAACATTAAATGTCTAGTCAAAAGAATGTAGGATTAGGCACCTGGGTGGCTCAGTTGGTTAAGTGTCCGACTTTGGCTCAGGTCATGATCTCGCAGTTCGTGGCTGCTAGCCCTGCATGGAGCTCTGTACTGACAGCTCAGAGTCTAGAGCCTGCTTCTGATTCTGTGTCTCCCTCTCTCTCTCTGCCACTCCTCTGTTCACACTCTGTCTCTCTCTTCTTCAAAAATAAATAAACATTTAAAAATTTAAAGAAAAAAAAAGAATGTAGGATGACAGAAAGGGTAAGAAAACAAGACCCATCTGCATTTTGCCTAAAAGAGATTCAATACTTCAGACCTAGGGGCATACAGACTAAAAGTGCAAGGATGGAAGATTTTCCATGCAAATGGTGGCAAAACAAACAAACAAACAAAAACACCTGGGTTCGCAATATTTATATCTGACAAAATATACTTTAAAACAAAGACTGTAGTAAGAGACAAGTTTAGTACATAATGGTAAACAGATCAACCCAAAAATAGGATATAACAATTATAAATACTTTTGTACCCACCATAGAAGCACCTAAATACATGAAGTGGATAGAGAGAAATGCACAGTAATATACTAGTAATAGGAGACTTTAATTCCCACTTACACCAATGAACAGATCACCTACACAGAAAATAAATATGAAACAGTGGCTTTGTACATTTATTCTTTTCAAAATACTCCAAAAATAGAAGGAATACTTCCACGTTTATTTTATAAAGATAACATCATCCTGGTACCAAAACCACACAAAGACAACACACAGAAAATTAGAGACCAATATCCCTGACAAAAATAGATTTAAAAATCCTCAACCAAATATTGGCAAATTGAATTCAATAATACATGAAAAGATCATTCACCCTGAATGGATGGGATCTATTCCAGGGATGCACAAATAATTTAACATCCACAAGTAGCTCAACATAATATGTCACATTAACAAAATGAAAAATGAAAATAATATAATCTTCTCATTAGATGCAGAAAAAGCAGCTTATAAAATTTAACTATTCATGAAAATAAGTCACAACAAAAAGAGTACAGAAGGAACCTCAACCTAATAAAGGCCATATATAACAAACTCACAGTGAACTTTATTGTCAATGATGAAAATATTAAAACTAAAATCAGGAACAAGACAAAAATGCCCACCCTCACTGCCTTTATTCAATACAGTAACAGAAACCCTGGACACAAAAATCAGACCAAAAAAAGAGAGGAAAGGTGAAAGAAATAAAAGACATCAAAATTGGTAAGGAAGAAAAAAAGCTAACTTCTTCGGTCTGGTGTGATACTATATTTAGAAAACCCTAGATTCCACAAGAAAAGCTATTAGCAGTAATAAATAAATTTAGTAAGGTTTCAGTATGCAGCATCAATATAAAGAAATCTGTTGTGTATCTATACATGACTAATGCAAACATAGAAAGAGAAATTAAGAAAACCATCCGTTTGTAACAATATAAAACCCCAGAAACAAACCCGCAATTCATTGCTTAATTAATCTTCAACAAACCAGGAAATAATATGCAAAGGGTAAAAGACAGTCTCTTCAACAAATGGTGTTGGGTAAACTGGTCAGCTACATGCACAAGAATGAAACTAGACCAGTTATTTTACCAAAACAATTGTAAGCCCAAAATGAATTAAATATCTAAATGTGAGACCTGAAACTATAAGAATCCTAAAAGAGAGCACAGGCAGTAATGTCTGTGACTTCAGTCATAGCCACTTTTTTTCTACATATGTCTCCTGAGGCAAGGGAAATGAAAGGAAAAATAATCTATTGGAACTACATCAAAATTAAAACTATGGCACTACAAATGAAACAAAATTAAAAGGGAGCCTACAGAATAGGGGAAGATATTTGTAAATAACCTATCTTATAAAGGATAGTCTCCAAAACATATAAGGAAGTGATACAATTTAACACCCAAAAAACAAGTTATCTAATTAAAAATCTAACAAAAATATCAGAAGACATGAACAGACATTTCTCTAAAGAGAACATACAGATAGCCAACAGACATATGAAAAAATTTCAACCTCACTCCTCATCAGGGAAATGAAAGCAAAACTACAATGAGGCACAATGAGATATGATGAGACCTCACACCTGTCAAAATGGCTAATATCAAAATGTCCAGAAATGGCGGCACCTGACTGTCTCAGTCAGTAAAGCATGTGATTCTTGATCTTGGGCTTATAACTCCAAGCCCCATGTTGTGCATAGAGATTAGTTAAAAACAAAATCTTTACAAAAAAAAAAACCCACCAGAAACAACAAGTATTGGTCAAATACACTGTTGGTAGAAATGCAAACTGTGCACCCACTGCAAAAAACAGTAAAAATAGAACAACCCTACAATCTAGCAGTCACACTACTATTTACACACACAACCACAAAAACTTTGATACAAAGGGATACAGTGCACCCCTATGTTTATAGCAACATCATTTACAAAAGCCAAGCTATGGAAGCAGCCCAAGTTTCCATCAACAAATAAATGTATTTGTTGTATGTATATGTATATATGCAATGGAATATTATTCAGTCTTGAAAAGAATGAAATCTTGCCATTTGCAATGACATGAATGGAGCTAAAGAGTATAATGCTAAGCAAAATAAGTCAGAGGAAGACAAATTCTATATGATTTCACTCATACATACAATTTAAGAAACAACAAGTGTGCAAAGGAAAAAAAGAGACAAACCAAGAAACAGAGTCTTGCCTATAGAGAACAAACTGACGATTACCAGAGAGGAGGTGGGGGATGGGAAGGATGGATGAAATAGATGATGGGGATTAAGGAGTATAGTTGTCATGATGAGTACTAGGTGATGTATGAAATAATTAAATCACTAATGTACACCTGAAACCAATACAACAGTGTATGTTAATTCTATAGGAATTAAAATTTAAAAAGGAAACAATCTCATTTGCAACTGCATTAACATGACTAAAAAATACATAGGAATAAATTTAAGCAATGTGGTGAAAGGCCTAAACTCTGAAAACTATAAGATGCTGATGAAAGAAATTGAAGATGACACAAATAAGTGGAAAAACATAATGTGTTCATGGATTACAATAATTAATATACTTAAAATGTTTATACTATTCAAAGCAGTCTAAGATTCAATGCAATCTCTATTAAAAATGGAATTATTATAGAAAGAGAATAATCCTAAAATTTTATGCAATCACAGAAGGCCTGGGATAGAGACAGCAATTTTAAGAAAGAAGAATTAAAGCTGGAGGTACTATAATTCCAGTTTTCAAGATATACTACATATCTGTATTGATAAAAACAATATGGTACAGGCACAAAACATTGACACATAGATCAATGGAACAGAATGGAGAGCCCAGGACTAAATCCACAGTTGATTGATCAATTAATCTATGATAAAGAAGGCAAGAATATACTATAGGAGAAAATGTAGTCTCTTCAATAAATGGTGTTGGGAAAAGTGAACAACTACATGCAAAAGAATGAACCTGGACTACTTTCTTACATTATACACAAAAATAAACTCAAAATATGTTAAAGATCTAAATGTAAGACCTGAAACCATAAAAATCCTGAAAGAAAATAGGTGATATACTCTTAGGCATTGACCTTAGCAATATTTTTTCAATCTCATACAACTCAACATAGAAAAATAAATAATCCAATTAAAAATAGGTAGAGGAACTAAACAGACATTTTTCCAAAGACAATCTATACATAGCCAACAAACATGTGAGAAAATTGTTCTGCATCACTAATTATGACAGATGCTAATCAAAACCACAGTGAGATAGGGGTGCCTGGGAGGCTCAGTTGGTTAAGTATCCGGCTTCGGCTCAGGTCATGATCTCATGGTTCGTGGGTTCGAGCCCTGCTGACAGCTCAGAGCCTGGAGCCTGCTTCATATTCTGTATCTCCCTCTCTCTGACCCTCCCCTGCTCGCGCTGTCTCTCTGTCTCTCAAAAATAAAGAAAAAATTTAAAAAATAAAAACAAAACTACAGTGAGATATCACCTCACACCAGTCAAAATGACTAGTATCAAGAAGACATAAAATAATAAGAGTTGGCAAGAATGTGGAGAAAAGGAAACCCTCATGCACTGCTGATAGGAATGTAAATATGTGCAACTACTATGGAAACCATTATGGAAGGTCTTCAAAAAATTATAAATATAAATACCACACTATCCAGTAATTCTACTTCTGAGTATTTATCCAAAACACTAAACTGAAACAAAACATTAATTGAAAATATATATGCACCTAATTGTCCATTGATATATGAATGGATAAAGAAGTTGTGCTATATACACAATTGAATGTTACCCAGCCTTAAAAAAAGAATGCAATATTGCTATTCACAACAACATAGGTGAACATAACAGCTATTATGCTAATGAGGTAAGTCAGAGAAAGAAAGATGAATACCATATGATTTCAGTTATCTGTGGAATCTAAAAAAAAAAAGAAAATATTAATTACAAACCAAAAAGAACAGCAAAAAAAATAAATAAATAAAAACCCCAGAAACAGAATCATAAATACAGAGAGGAAACTGGAGGTTACCAGAGGGGGAGGGAGTGAGGGGGATGAGTGGTATAGCTGAAGGAAAGTAAGAGGTACAAAGTTCCAGTTATAAAGTAAATACATCACAGGGATGAAAAGTACAGCATAGGGAATATGGCCCATAATTTTCCAGTAACTTTGTATAATGGCAGATAGGTACAACATTATCATGACAAGTATTTCATAATGTATGCAATTGTCCAATCAGTATGTTGTCATCCTGAAACTAACATATTATATGTCAACTATACTTCAGTTAAGACAAAAACAGAGATAAGCCAATATGCAATAAGGAAATTTCAGAAAGAATACTGTCATACTTTGGCATATATACAGTTCATAATTTGTAATTTAACTTTTTGAGTATAATATTGACTTAGTATTTCATGGCATTTTGTAATCTTTTTCAACTATAGACACAAGATGCATCAGCTAATTTATTGTTATTCTAACAATAAATGTAAGAGAAAACCAACTAACAATTCACAAATTTAAAGGAGGACCTAAAATTTCAATGAGAGTTATTTAATATAAAGAGTGGTAGAAAAGTAAAAAAAAAAAAAAGGTAATTGTGAATTGCATGGGTATAGATGAAACAACTTCTATAAAATCAGAGGTGTATAAGCCCCTTTGTTCTTATGATATTTTACTATTGACGACAAATAATACAGAGTAGAATTGGATAATTTCAGAACTGTGTATATTACTCACCCATTATTTATCTTATCTTTCTAAAGTCAATATATTATGGAGATCTTTAGCTTCAGGACTATTAATTTCCTCAAACATAGTGATGAGAGAGGGACTCAGTTTTGTCCTGAATCCTTACTATCTCCACCTATTATGTTTAGAGACAAGAAATAATCTGGAATGTTGTTTAGTTATTAAATATTATATCAATAAAAAATACTCTTATGGTCTTAAAGGGAAAAAAACAATGCGTGAAACCTGTTTATAAGAATTTCATTTGATTCAAAATTTTTCTTGGTCTAACCATGTATACTAACATGGGAGATATCCTGAATATGTTAAGTAAATGTGAAATACAATATTGAGTGCTCTTCAAATATCTAGCATTTTGAGTTCATGTTTCTGCCTCCTTTTTAAAAAATAATTTATTTTTGAGAGACAGAGAGAGACAGCGCGAGCAGGGGAGGGTCAGAGAGACAGGGAGATACAGAACCTGAAGCAGGCTCCAGGCTCTGAGCTAGCTGTCAGCACAGAGCCCGACGCGGGGCTCGAACCCACAAACCGTGAGATCATGACCTGAGCTGAAGCCAGACGCTTAACTGACTGAGTCACCCAGGTGCCCCCTGCCTACTTTATAGTAAGTTTTCAGTGATATGGCTCTGTCTGGCCAGTAATTGTTAATGATTGATGTATGTCACCCCTGAGCAGTGCAGTGGCCTTTAAGGCCATGTGTTCCAGATAGCCCAACTAAAAAAAAAAGAAGAAGAAGAAGAAGAAGAAGAAGAAGAAGAAGAAGAAGAAGAAGAAGAAGAAGAAGAACCCCAGCTAAATCACATCAAATTTTAATATAATTGAGAAATAACATATGATGCTAAGTCACTTCAAGAGGGTGTGACTTTCAAAAGTTAGTACAAGTTATTCTCATAAATAGACTATTAAAATGAATTAATCAATTCACGGTTAAGTATATACATATGCTTCTATTTTGTATAGTATAATGTCTAGAAATGGTCTTAAATTATAAATTTAAGCCTCTCAATAGCAATGAACACTTGCTTGTGGAAAGCTGGGGATTAAGATTGGATATCAATGAAGGGTAGATGAAAATGAAAATGATTAATTTTTGTTTTCAACTTCATAAAAATCAATACATTATACTTTGTTTTATAGTAAGCACATATCTATATACCTATATCTCTACATATCTATATTATCTCCTATGTTAACAGAGTTTCTTACTATCAATTTTATAATAATAATGACACATCTGTCATGCAATTACATTGTATACTTCATATGTGGAAGATTAGGACCTTTCTGGTATAAGAAGTCTAAGCAGAATTAAATAAAGATTAAATTCTGTGATATCTACAAATAACAGAATAAAACTAATCAAGAAGCAGAATTCTGAGATATTAAAAAAATAGTCTGGACAATTCCTCGAAAATTAGAATACTACAATGTACAGAAATTCAAAGAGAAGGTGCATTTTATGGGAGGAAGTTTTCCAAAAATGTAACCCAGACTAACAGAAGTGAATGACTTTTGCTTAAATACTTCAGTATATAAATGGCAGAGTTGACCATCTCTTTTATATTTTAACTCCTAAAATTCCGTTTTGAACATTTTTAAACACATGAAGCAAAATGAAAATGTATACATAACTGTCTATGACAAAAAAATGAAATGGACTTGCTCCATCTTTCTACTTGACAAACTCCCAAAATTCTGAGTGGTTGGGGTGGATGATCCCAGTTGCTCTTCCTAGTATTGTGGCTCACATAACTTCTGTGGAGAGAAGGAGGGCATTTATAAAAGTTCAAATCTCTTTAAAGAGCACTTACATGCCAACATGAAGATATTTTTTCTCTTTCTACCTGGTAAGGTTGAGAATCACAGATGGGTTTTTATTTTCATGTTTCAAAATATGTTGTCATTTTCTGTCATGTAACTTTGACAATGATATCTTCACTTTACTTTTTTTTACATTTATTTATTTTTGAGAGAAAGAGAGAGACAGACCATAAGTGAAGGAGTGACAGAGAGAGAAAAAGACACAGAATCTGAAGCAGACCCTGAGCTGTCAGCACAGAGCCCGATGCAGGGCTCAAGCTCACAAATGTGAGATCATGACCTGAGCTGAAGTTGGATGCTCAACCAACTGAGCCACCCAGACTCCCCTTCACTTCATTTTAAAGATTTGCTACTTTGCATCACCTAATTTAAAAAATATATATATATTGACTTTTTAAAGTTTATTTATTTACTTAGTGAGAGAGAGAGAATCCCAAGCAGGAGTCCTTACTGTCAGTACAGAGCCCAGCGCAGGGCTCAAACTCATGAACCATGATATCATGACGTGATGACATGAGCAGAAGTTGGATGTCTAACTGACTGAGCTACCCAGGTGCTCCTTAAAATATATATTTGACTTTTAATAAATAATCACTTAACTAAAAATACATATAAAATAAGAAGCAATTTCAAGGATGCCTGGGTGGTTCAGTGGGTTGAGCACTCAATTCTTGACTGGCTCACATAATGAATGATCTCTAGCCCTAGATTAGGCCCCATTCTGAGCATGGAGCTTGTTTAAGATTCTCTCTCTCTCTACTTTAGTTTCTGCCCCTCCCCTACTTAGTCTGTCTGTCTGTCTGTCTTTCTCTCTCTCTCTCTCTCTGTCTCTCTCTCTCTTTTTCAAAATAAACATTTTAAAAAAGCAATTTCAATCAAAAATAAAATCCTAAGATAAAAGAAATTCTACTTTCATAAATTGTACCATGACACATTATTTTGTTGTTGTTGTTCATTTCTTTGTTTTTATTGTCAAGTTAACTCACATATAGTGTAGTCTCGGATTAAGGAGTTGATTTCATTGATTCATCACTTACATACAACACCCAGTGCTCATCCCAGCAAGTGCTCTCCTCAAGGCCCATCACCCATATTCCCCACCCTCGAAACCCCCATTCTCATCATCCCTGAGTTTGTCCTCTGTATTTAAGTGTCTCTTACAGTTTGCTTCCCTCTCTGTTTTTATCTTATTTTCCTTCCCTTCCCCTATGGCCATCTGTTAAATTTCTAAAATTCCACATATGAGTGAAATCATGATATTTGTCTTTCCCTGACTGTCTTATTTTGCTTAGCATAATATCCTCCAGCTCTATCCACATTGCTGCAAATGGTAACATTTCATTCTTTTTCATCATCAAGTAGTATTCCACACACAATTTTATATATATACCATATCTTCTTTATCCATTTATCTGTTGATGGACATTTGGGCCCTTTCCATAATTTGGCTATTGTGATAGCACTGCTACAAACATTGGGGTGCATGTGCCCATTTGAATCAGCAACTCCTGTATCCTTCAGATAAATTCCTAGTAATGCAATTGCGAGGTTAAGGGTAATTCTATGTTTAATTTTTTGAGGAACGTTCACACTGTATCAGTTTGTGTTCTCACTAACAGATCAAGAGGGTTACCCATTTTCCATATCCTTTCCAACATCTGTTGTTTTTTGAGTTAATTTCAGCCACTCTGACCAGTGTGAGGTGGTATCTCAAAGTGGTTTGGGTTTGTATTTTCCTGATGAAGAATGATGTTGAGCATCTTTTCATGTCAATTTGCCATCTGGATATCTTTTTTGGAAAAGTATTCATGGCTTCTGCTAATTTCTTCTTTGGATTATTTTTTAGGAAAGGTATTAAATTTGATAGGTTCTTTATAAACTTTTGATACTAACCTTTATTTGATATGTCACTTGTAAATGTCTTCTCCATTTACATCCTTTGTCTTTTACTTTTGTTGATTGTGCAGAGCTTTTTATCTTGATAAGGTCCCAATAGTTCATTACCTTTGCCTGCAAAGACTTGTCAAGTAAGAAGTTGCTGAGGCCAAGGTCAAAGAAGTTGCTGCTTGTTTGCTCCTGAAGGAGATGGTTTTCTGTCTCATATTTAGGTCTTTCATCCATTTTGAGTTTATTTTTGTGTGTGGTGTAAGACAGTGGTCCAGGTTCATCTTTCTGCATGTTGCTGTCCAGTTGTCCCAGCATCATTTGCTAAAGACACTGTCTTTCTTCCATTGGGTAATTTTCCTTGCTTTGTTGAAGATTAGTTGGCCATATATTTGTGGGTCCATTTCTGGGTTGTCCATTCTACACCATTCATCTATTTGTTTTTGTTCCAGGACCATACTACCTTAATAATCAAAGCTATTTTTATATATTTTATTGTCAAGTTGGTTTCCATATAACACCCAGTGTTCTTCCCCACAAGTGCCCTCCTCCATGTCCATGACCCCCTTTTCTTTCCCCCTCCCCCTCCAACCATCAGTTTGTTTTCAGTATTCAAGAGTCTCTCATTATTTGCTTCCCTCCCTCTCCCTAACTCTTTTTACCCACTTCCCCTTCCCATGGTCCTCGGTTAAGTTTCTCCTGTTAGACTTATGGGTGAAAACATATGGTATTTATCTTTCTCTGCCTGTTCATTTAGCATGACCAGAGTTCATTCTTTCTCATTGCCATGTAGTATTCTGTGGTATAGATAAACCACATGATCTTCCTCCATTCATCAGTTGATGAACATTTAAGCTCTTTCCATGATTTGCCTATTGTTGAAAGTGCTGCTCTGAACATTGGGGTAAATGTGCCCCTATGCATCAGTACTTCTGTATCCATTGGGCAAATCCATAGCCGTGCTATTGCTGGGTTATAAGAGAGTTCTATTGTTAATTTTTTGAGGAATCTCCACATTGTTTTCGAGAGCGGCTGCATCAGTTTACATTCCCACCAACTGTGTAGGAGGGTGCCCATTTCCCCACATCCTCGCCAGCATCAATAGTCTTCTGATTGGTTCCTTTTATGCACTCTGACCAGCATGAGGTGTTATCTCCGTGTGGTTTTGATTTGTATTTTGCTGATGATGAGTGACTCAGCATCATTTCATGTGTCTTTTGGCCATATGGATGTCCTCTTTGAAGAAGTGTCTATTCATGTCTTCTGCTAATTTCTGCACTGGATTATTCATTTTTCAGGTGTGGAGTTTGGTGAGTTCCTTAATCTGATATATCATTTGCAACTATCTTTTCCCATTCCATCGGTTGCCTATTAGTTCTCTTGATTGTTTCCTTTGCAGTGCAGAAACTTTTTGTCTTGCTGAGGTTGAAATAGTTCATTTTTGCTCTTGATTCCCTTGCCTTTGGGGATGTGTCGAGTAGAAAATTGCTGCTGTTCAGGTCCAGAAGGCCCTTTCCTGCTTTCTTCTTTATAGTTTTCATGGTTTTCTGTCTCACCTTCAGGTACTTCATTCATTTTGAGTTTATTTTTGTGTATGGTATAAGAAAGTTGTCTAGTTTCATTTTTCTTAACACTGATGTCTAGTTCCCTCAGCACCACCTGTTAAAGATCCTGTATTTTTTTACATTGGATACTCTTTCCTGCTTTGTCAAAGATTAATTGGCCATACATTTATAGGTCCAGTTCTGGGTTCTGTAGCCTAATCCATAAGTCTTTGTGTCTGTTTTTTTTTTTTGCCAATACCATACTGTCTTGAGGACTACAGCTTTGTAGTAGAGGCTAATGACTGGGAGTGTAATGCCTCCCGTTTTGGTTTTCTCCTTTAATATTATTTTGGCTATTCAGAGTCTTCTGTGGTTCCATATGAATTTTAGGATAGTTTGTTCTAGCTTTGTGAAGAATGCACGTGCAAATTGATGAGGATTACATTGAATGTGTAGATTGCTTTCAGTAATAATGACATTTTAACAATATTTATTCTTCCAATCCATGAGCATGGAATGTTTTTCCATTTCTTATGTATTTCTCAATTTTTGTCATAAGTTTTCTATAGTTTTCATCATACAGGACTTTTACATCTTTGGTTGGGTTTATTCCTAGGTATTTTATAGTTTTTCGTGCAACTGTGAATGAGATCAGTTTCTTGATTTCTCTTTCTGTTGCTTCATTATTGGTGTATAAAAATGCAACTGATTTCTGTATGTTGATTTTGTACCCTGAGACTTTGCTGAATTCATGGATCAGATCTAGCAGACTTCTGGTGGAGTCCATTGGGTTTTCCATGTAGAGGATCATGTCATCTGTGAAAAGTGAAAATTTGATCTTACCAATTCTGTTGTCTTTTATTTTCTATTGTTGTCTGATTGCTTATGCTAGGACTTCTAGCACTATAGGAAACAACAGTGGTGAGAGTGGACATTCTTGTCATTTTCCTGATCTCAGGGGGAAAGCTCTCAGTTTTTCCCCATTGACGATATTAGCTGTGGGTTTTTCATAAATTGTTTTTATGATATTTAAGTAACTTCCTGCCATCCCAACTTTCTTGAGGGTTTTTATTAAGAAAGAATGCTGTATTTGGTCAAATGCTTTTTCTCTATCTATTGACATGATCGTATGGTTTTTATCTTTTCTACTTGATGCATTTCCAAATATTGAACCAGCTTGTAACCCAGGATATATCCCACTTGATCATTGTGGATATTTCTTGTTACATGCTGTTGAATTCGATTTGCTAGTACCTTGTTGAGTACTTTTGCATCTTATTCATTAAGGATACTGGCCTGTAGTTCTCTTTTTTTGTTGGATCTTTCTCTAGTTTGGGATTCAAAGTGATATTGGCCTCGTAGAATTAGTTCAGAAGTTTCCCTTCTATTTCTATTTCTTGGAATAGCTTGAGAAGAATGGGTATTAACTCTGCTTTAAATGTATGGTATAATTCTCCAAGGAAGCCATCTGGTCCCAGGCTCTTATTCGTTGGGAGATTTTTGATAACGGATTCTATTTCTTCACTGGTTATGGGTCTGTTCAGATTTTCTGTATCTTCCCTTTTGAATTTTGATAGTTCATGAGTGTTTAGGAATTTGTGCATTTCCTCTAGGTTGTCCAGTTTGGGGCATATAATTTTTCATATATTCCCTGATGATTGCTTGTATTTCTGAGGGATTGGTTGTCATAGATCTATTTTTATTCATAAGTTTGTCTAGTTGTGTGTTTTCTCTTTTTTATCTGAGTAGCCTGGCTAGAGGTTTGTCAATTTTGTTTATTTTTTCAAAAAACCAACTCTTGGTTTCATTGATCTGTTCAACTGTTGGGTTTTTGTGTTGGTTTTTTTTTTTTGGATTCTATATTGTTTATTTCTGCCTGATCTTTATTATTTCTCGTCTTCTGCTGGGTTTGGGGTGCTCTTGCTGTTCCCCTTCTAGTTCCTTTAGGTGCTCTGTTAGATTTTGAATTTGTGCTTTTTCTAGTTTGTTTAAACAGGTCTGGACTACAATAAACTTTCCTCATAGGACTGCCTTTGCTCTATCCCAGAGAGTTTGGATTGTTGTATTTTCATTTTTATATGTTTCCATATATTTTTTAAATTTCTTCTCTAACGGCGTGATTGACCCAATCATTCTTTTGTAGGGCGTTCTTTAACCTCCATGTTTTGGAGGCTTTTCAGATTTTTTTCCTATGGTTGATTTCAAGTTTCATAACATTGTGATCTGAAAATGCACATGGTATATCTCAATTCGTTTATACTTGTGGAGGGCTGCTTTATGACCCAGTATGTGATCTATCTTGGAGAATGTACCATGTGCACTCACGAAGGAATTGAATTCCCTAGCCTCAAGATGTAGAGTTATAAATTTATCTATCAAATTCATCTTTTCCAATGTGCTGTTCAGGTCCATTGTTTATTTAGTGATTTTCTGTCTCGTTGGTCTATCCATTGCTGTAAGTGGAGTATTAAAGTCCCCTGCAACTAGCACATTCATATCAGTAAGATGGTTTCTATTTGTGATTAAGTTTTTTATGAATTAGCGTGCTCCTGAATTCGGCAGGTAGATGCTTATAACTCTTAGCTCTTCCTGATGGATATACCCTGTTATTATTATATAATGTCCTTCTTCATCTTTTGTTACAGCCTTTACTTTAAATTCCAGTTTATCCAATATAATTGTGGCTTCTCCAGCTATCTTTTGACTTCCAGTCACATGATAGATATTTTTCCATCCCCTTACTTTCAATCTGATGGTGTCTTCGGGTCTAAGGTGAGTCTCTTGTAGAGAGCAAATAGATGGATTTTGTTTTGTTTTGTTTTTTTATCCATCCTGCTACACTGTGTCGTTTGATCGGAGCATTCAGTCCATTTACATTCAGTGTTACTATTGAAAAATATGGGTTTAGATTCATTGTGTTCTCTGTAGGCTTCATGCTTATAGTGGTGTCTCTGGTACCTTGTATTCTTTGCAACATTTCCCTCATAGAGTCCTTCAGATTTCATGTAAGGCTGGTTTAGTGGTGATGATTTCTCTCAATTTTTGTTTTATTAGGAAAACCTTTATCTCTCCTATTTTGAATCACAGGCTTGCTGCATACAGGATTGTTGGCTGCATATATTTTCTGTTCATCACATTTCTTGCCATTCCTTTATGGCCTGCCAAGTTTACTGAGATAGGTCTGTGACCACTCTGATAGATTTCCCTTTTTATGTTAGGGACCTTTAATCCCCAGATGCTTTCAGAATTCTCTCTTTATCCTTATATTTTTCCAGTTTCACTGTGATATGTCATGCGGAAAGTCAATTCAAGTTATGTCTGAGGGGAGTTCTCTGTGTTTCTTGGATTTCAATGTCTATTTCCTTCCCCAAATTGGGAAAGTTCTCCACTATAATTTGATCAAGCACTCCTTCAAGACCATTTTCTCTTCCTTCTTCTTCAGGAATTTCTATGATACGGATATTGTTCCTTTTGATTGTAGCACTCAGTTCTCAAATTGTGCTTTTGTCTTTCTGGATCAATTTATCTCTCTTTTTCTTGGCTTCCTCTTTTTCTATAAATGTGTCTTTTAATTCACCTATTCTCCTCCCTGCTTCCTCAATCTGTTCAGTGGCAGCCTCCATTATATTATACACCTCATTTATAGCGTTTTGTAACTCATCACAGATATTTTGAAGGTCCCTAGTCTTTGTATCAATAGCTTCTCTGATGACTTCCATGCTTTTCTCAAGCTCAGTGATTAATTTTATGACAATTGTTCTAAATTATTGCTCTGTTATGCTGTTTATATCTGTTTTGAGAAGTTCTGTGGCTGTGACTTCTTCCTGGAATTTCTTTAGAGGAGAGTCCTTCTGTTTCATCATTTTGCCTAGTTTTCTGTCTCTTGTCAGTTTTCAAAGCTCATTATGCACTCTGTACCTGTTAGTATTGCTATATTAAATGATGCTCATTACTGTCCAGGGCCTGTCCATTCAGGAAGTGCTCTTTTAATGGTGTCTCTTGGTTTCTCTTGTTGTGTCTTTGTTTATTTTATTTCCCTACTCAGTGATATTTGGGACTCTCCACCATGTGTACTTCGGCTTGTTTCTTGAGGTAGCCCTGAAAAGGAAAACAGACAGACAACACACATGGAAGAAAAGCATGCAAACGCATAGACAAATCAAACAAACAAGCAAACCAAAAGGGAAATAAAGGAAAGGGGAAAAAAGGGAAGGAAAGGAAAAGAAAGGAAAGGAAAGGAAAGGAAAGGAAAGGAAAGGAAAGGAAAGGAAAGGAAAGGAAAGGAAAGGAAAGGAAAGGAAAGGAAAGGAAAGGAAAAAAGAAGAGAAAAGAAACACTAAGGGGCGGGGGCAGAAACAACAAAAGACAATGGACAGTCTAAAAGCTTATAACCAGCCGAGGGGAGAGAGAAGAATGAGAGAAGGGAAAATATATCTGAATGGCAAAGAAAAAAAAAAAGGCAGCTCTCCAGTGCAGATGGGTGTGGTTTGGTGTAGGTAGGTCTTGGGAGCTACTCTCTGAGGCCCCTCCTTGGTAGTTGAGGAGAGAAGAATGGCAATGCACCATGCCTTTCTCGAATCAAGCATGGCAAGCTACTCTTTCGAGTCTGATCTCCCTGTGCTGCAGGTGGGCCAAGTGTATTTTCCAAGCCCCGTCTCATTTCCAAATCCTACTCCATGCACTTTAATGCTCCCTCTGGAGATGAGATATACTACTGAGGGCCGCTGGGGGCCGGCTTCCTAGCCTGGATAGAGTAGGGGGAGGAAACTGTTTCTCCTGGCACCGCCTGGAATTGGCACACGGCCACTGAACCCAAGAAAGAATTGTCAGCTAGATGGGCTGGATTTCTCTCCCTGCACCCAGCTGTTATATATGGGATGATAATACCTCTCTCCGTCCTGGGATGATACTTTTTATCTCTTCTCTAGAGACAGTTCTATGAGCATTTTCAGTCCCTTTTTCTATTCCCCTTATCTCTGCAAGGCTCCGCATGCTCTTCCTGCATTGGACTGGGGTTCCCTCCCCTCTGCACCTCTGGGCCCGGCCCATTTTTATTTTCCCAGTTCTCACTCAGTCAGGCACCTTCGAGGTTGTCTTCTTTCTAGAGTCTGTGTGTTTTCCTCCCACTCTTGCAGATCAGAGTATTGTGGCTTCAGCCTTCTCTATTTGATAGATGCGGGAGGGTGAAAATTACAGAGCTCCCTACTTCTCCGCCATCTTGCTCCTCTCCCGAAGCCAGACTCTTTCAATAGAAATTTGAGGTTATCCTGAATTGCAGGATAGGCTAATCTCTTTGGAGAACTTCATATATATGAGGAGCAGGGCCAATCAGAGTTAAAGGCCACTGCTGGTCTCAGGCGGCCCTCCACGTGCATCCCGAATCCTTCTTTCATCTCTTGCTTGAATCATTTATTGTTTACTAGCATATTACTTAATCTTCTTGTATTTGTGGTCTTTCCAGATTTTTTTTCTCTTGGTTGACTTCTAGTTCCATAGCTAAGATGCATAATATGACTTCAATCATCTTGAGTTTGGTGAGTATCTTTTTGCGGTCTAATTTGTAATCTGTTCTGGAGAATGTTCCACATGTACTTAAAAAGAGTGTATATTCTCCTGTTTTAGAATCAAATGTTCTGAATATATCTGTTAAATTTATTTGTTCCAGTGTTCCATTTAAAGCCACTTTATCATTTCTGATTTTCTTTTTGGATGATCTCTCCATTAATGTAGGTATGGAGTTAAAGTCTCCTGCTATTATTTATTTTTATGGATTACTTCCTTTACATTTGTTATTAACTGATGAATTTTAGTGCTCTTATGTTAGTTGTATAAATATTTACAGCTGTTATATCTTCTTGATGGAGTGTTCATTTTATTATTATATAGTATCTTTCTTTGTCTTTTGTTATGATCTTCATCTTAAAGTCTACTTTGTCTGGTCTAGATATTACTACATCACCTTTTTTTTCTTTGACATCCATTTGTATGATGTATGCAAACCCACAGACAAATCAAGCAAACAAGCAAACCAAAAGGGAAAAGAAAAAAAAGGGTAGGGAACAAAAACAACAAAAGACAAAGGACAGTCTAAAAGTGTAAAACCAGTGGAGGGGATAGGTAAGAATGAGATTAGCAAAAATGTATCTGAATGGCTACAATTGATATAATCACAACAATGCATCAGTGTTGGTCTTCCCAGGCTCCAGGGGGAAAAGGAGAAAAAGAAAAAAATAAAAAGGCAGCTCTCCAGAACAAATGGGCGTGGTTTGGTGTAGGTAGGTCTCTTGGGTTGCTTCCTGAGGCCTGGTCTTGGTGGTTGTGGGGAGAATAGTGGCGCCACAATCCCTTCTCGAACCAACCATCACAATCCACTCTTTTTGGGTCTGATCTCCCTGTGCCATGGGCGGACCAAGTTGTATTTTCCAAGCTCCACTTCATTTCCAAATCCTAGTCCATGCACTTTAATGATACTGCTCAAGATGAGATGTACTCCCATAGGCCAGTCAGCTTCCTAGCCAGGGATTTGGGGGGGGGGGGGTTAGGGGAGCAGTTTCTCCTGGCACTGCCTGGGATCAGGGTGCCAAGCCCAAGAAAAACATGCCAGCTAAAGGGGACGGATCTCTCTCTCCCTGCACTCTGTGGTTATAGATGGGATGATAGGATCCCTCTTCATCCCTGGCCAAGTTTTTCTCTTCTCTAGAGACAGCGTTATGAGTGTTTCTCTTTCTCTTCCCCTTGTCTCTCTATGGCTCTGCATGCTCCCTAATGCTCTGGGCAGAGTGGGGCTCCCTTCCCTTCAAGCCTCCGGGTCCCAGTCTGTTCTTATCTTTCCCAACAGCACTCACTCATGCACCTATGAGGCTTTCTTCTTCGTAGACTTTGTGTCTTTTCCTCCCACTCTTGTAGATCAGGGTATTGTGGCTTCAGTCCTTCTTAGTTTGATAGATGCAGATGGGTGAAAACTACAGTGCTCCATACTTCTCCGCCATCTTGCTCCCCCTCCTCCACATCATAAGTTTGTAATACAGGCTAAAGTCCAGGATTGTGATGACTCCAGCTTCAATTTTCCTCTTCAACATCACTTTGGCTATTTGGGGTATTTTCTAGTTCCATACAAATTTTAAGACTGTTTCTTCTAGCTCTGTGAAGGATGCTGGTGCTATTTTGTTTGGGATTGCATTGAATATGTAGGTCACTTTGGGTAATATTGACATTTTAACAGTATTTGTTCTTCTGAACCATAAGCATGGAATGTTTTCCCATTTCTTTGTGTCTCCTTCAATTTCTTTCATAAGCTTTTTGTAGTTTCCAGTGCACAGATCTTTTATCTCTTTGAGTAGGTTTATGTCTAGGTATTTTATAGTTCTTTGTGCAATTGTAAATGAGATCGATTCTTTGACTTCTTTTTCTATTGCCAATTATTTGTCTATAGAAATGCAACCAATTTCTGTACATTGATTTCATATCCTTAAAATTTGTTGAATTCATCTATCAGCTCTAGCAGTCTTTAGGTGGAGTTTTTCAGGTTTTCCATGTAGAGTATCATGTCATCTTTGAAGAGTGAATGTTTGACTTCTTTTTTTGTCAATTTTGATGCCTTTTATTTAATTTTGTTGTCTGACTTTTAAGGCAAAGACTTCCAAGTCTATGTTAAACAATAGTGGTGAGAGTGGACATCCCCATCGTGTTCTTGATCTAAGGGAGAAAGCTATCAGTTTTCCCCTATTGAGGATGATGTTAGTTGTGGTACTTTTGTATATGGCTTTCATGATGTTAAGGTATGTTCCTTCTATCCTGACTTTCTTGAGGGTTTTTATTAAGAAAAGATGCTGTGTTTCGTCAAATGCTTTTTCTGATTCTATTGACAGGATCATATGGTTCTTATCCTTCTATTAATGTGATGTATCATGTCGATTGATTTTTGAATATAGAACCAGTCCTGCGTCCAGGTATGAATCTCACTTGATCATGGTGAAAATTCTTCTAATATACTATTGAATTAGATTTGCTAATATTTTGTTGAGAATTTTGTATGAGAAAATCCGAAGTGGGTGATTAAAGTCCAATGGACTTCTGTTTGCTACTTTAAAGTGAGGAAAGGAGGAGCTGATGGTGCCAGAGGCATGGAAGATGCAGGTTGCACCCAAAGTGTTGGTGCAGAAATAAGGGGAGGGCTAGGCAGAAGAGGTGAGGTGCAGCCAGGAAAGCTGGAGGTGGATAAAAACCCAGAAGACAGAGCAAAATGTCTCCCAGTCTTAAAGCCTGTCCACTCAAACAGATGAGAAGATGCAGATTTTTTTCCCATCAACAGGGGAAATGGGCAGTCTATGTTGGGCCAGAGAAGACAGGGAATTTTCTTGAAATAAAATGAGTTCTAGTAGATACCTGGGAATATTTCTTAAAATCTCTTTCCTTGGGTAAACTATACAGACATGCTTGGCTCCTACTATCATAGTCATTAACTCAGGAATTGAATGAAGGAAAGGCCCCCACATACAACTAGAGTAACCTGAGTCTATTAGGAAAGAGGAACATTGAGAGAGAGTGTGTTAGTGTCCCCTTTATTAGGTATTGCCTGTGTTTCCTTCAGCAACCTGGGTTTTTTCAGAGGAAGCCTATTTAGACAATTGTCAATACGACAGAAGGGATTTTGCTAGCAAACACATTCTGTAAGAGGCTCTCAGTTTTGGATCCTGATTTAGGGTCATGAAAGCCTGGACATAGGGTACCTCAGTGCATTTGCCCTGTTTCTTGCAGAAGAGATCTAACTGATAGATTATATTAATGCCATGCACCGTGACAGGAGATTAGTCCTTTTCTAAATTTTACAATCCAAATTGATTACTGTAGGTTAAAAATCATCCCAAGGGAGAATCCTTGGGTACTGAAGAAGAAGATCCCATGTTTCTAGGAAAGTAGAGAAGGTCCATTACCAAAAATATCCCCCCCCCCCCCACACACACACACATATATACACTCCTGGTTGGCATCCCACACAGGATATTTCAGAGGTTCTTGGTGTCAAAGGGACCAGAGGCGTTCCTCAAACAAAATCGTTATGATCACCAATAGTCCACTAGGGACCCCTGGAGAAGGGATGTAGCCTCATTTCATCCTAGGCTACAAATGAGTGGCTGGTGTATGGACCAAAATACCGTGCCATGTTGTGCCTTGAAAGCTATGCCATAAAATTTCATGCTGTAAAAGATTGTGCCTTAGTTTACCTTGTCTTGAGGACAATGCCATGAAAGTCATGCCTTAGTTTCCTTGAAGGCTGTGTTGTTTTTAACCCAGGAAAAACACTAAAAAAGTTTTACAAGGGGTGAATTTGCCAATTTTGTAATTTAGGTAGTAGGTAGAGGACATTGACAGAAAACAGTAAAGATAGAAATTCATCATGATCTAAGAGACATTCCAACACATATAGTCTTTATAGCCAACTTCTCTTGGAAATGGTCCCCAGTTGTGTTTTACTTCAGCCAGCTCCCAGAGGAGGTCTTGAGGCCAGGAGCAGGTAGATCAGGGATGTGGTGAGGATTAAATTAGACCAATAAGGAAGAAACCTCACATGGGAGTCTTAATATTGGCAGCCGTGCTAGTTACTTACATGGCTGCTCCATCCCAAAACAGACAACTTTGTATAAGGACATGAATAAAGAGAGACTATCAAGTTTCTGGGTCTTAATCCCATTCTGTCTAGGATACTAACTTCCATCCAAAAGGTAGGTTTTCTCCTCCTTGTACAGTAGTCACTGGCTAGAGGATTACAGCCTGAGAAACTGACAGAAAAATGTTCCAATGAGGTCTTACTCCTTGAAAAGCCCCTGAAATGAAAGTAAACGAAGAAAAGAGAAAGTACTCACCAAGTTGCACCAAGGCTCAGAGTCCAGATGAAAAGACTCAAAGCCCTATGTAAGGACACCAAAATGATGGCGTTCTTAAGCAAAGAGCCAAGAAAGAATTCTTGAGATGTCTTTGGTGCAAAAAAGTGATTTTTTAAAGCACAGGGACAGGACGCGTGGGCAAAAAGAGCTCACTAGGATTGTGAAAAGTAACTGATTATATACTTTTAAGTTAGTGGGAGTTAGGGATAGTGTAAGTCTGTAAAGAATTTGGAAGCAAGGCTTTCAGAACCTTAAAGGGCTAGCAACTATTAAAATAAGGCAACTTCTAGTCTTTAATGAAACAAAAACATTAAGGAAGTAAGGCAGCCATGAGTTCCTTGAGCAAGGTCATGCTATGCATGTTTCAGGCGTCTATCAGTGGACTGTAAGCTGTAAGAAGATTTAATTTATGTTACATTTATCTTGCTTTTGTTTCCCTCATCAATTGTGCATGCATTCCATTTACTGTTCTACTTTAACTTATCAATCTAGCATGTATTTGTTTTAAAAAACATTTCAATGTTTTATTTATTTTTGAGAGAGAGAGAAAGAGAGAGAGAGAAAGTGCAAACAGGGGAGGGAAGGCAGAGAGAGAGGGAGACACAGAATCCAAAGCAGGCTCCAGGATCTGAGCTGTCAGCACAGAGACTGATGCTGGGCTCAAACTCTCAAACCAAGAGATCATGACCTGAGCTGAAGTCAGACCTTTCACTGACTAAGCCACCCAGGTGTCCTAAGTTTATCATATGTGTAAACATATTCTACACATCTTTCATAATTTTTATTTACCATCATTAAATATTCTGTCAGCATCTCAATTATTTTAAATGAAGTATTTTGTCTTCAGTATGAACCATTCCATGATAGATACAAAATACAGACTCCAATTCAAGATATGTTCTAATCCTAATTTTTAATTTCTAAATGTGTAAACATTTTATTTTTTTAATGTTTATTTATTTTTTATATATATAGAGAGAGACAGAGCATGAGTGGGGTAGGGAAAAAGAGAAGAGAGAGACATATCAACTGAAGCAGGCACCAGGTTCTGAGCTGTCAGTACAGAGCCCAACATGATGCTTGAGCTAGTTAATCACAAGATCATGACCTGAGCCGAAGTCAGAAGTTTAAATGACTGAGCCACCCAGGCACCCCTAATTGTGTAAACATTTTAATTAGAAATAGTTTTGTCCAAATAATTCAAAGCTTTTTTTTTCATTTTTATTACAGTAATCATAGGAAAATACTCTGATTCGGGCTATTTCATTCATGAAGAGAAGTAATTTTAGTCATGCAGAAAACCAGAAGTTATGTAGGACAATTAGGCTAAAGAAAAGAACACAAAGCAATACAAAATGACTTGCCTGATTCTGCTTTACTTTTTTTTTCCCATACTATTTTATTGTCAAATTATTTTCCATATAACACCCAGTGCTCTTCCCCTTAAGTGCCCTCCACCATCACCACCACCTCTTTCCCCCCTCCCCCTTCCCCTTCAACTCTCAGTTCATTTTCAGCATTCCATAGTCTCTCAAGTTTTGCATCCCTCTCTCTCCCCAACTCTCTCTCCCTCCTCCACGCCCCCTGGCTCTCCATTAGGTCTCCCCTGTTTTCCTGCTAGACCTATGAGTGCAAA
>NC_043709.1:113244300-113248825 GCF_006229205.1 Suricata suricatta
GCTGTTGCTCAAGGCGCTGTGCACTGCTGGAAATGAACTGGGAGCTCCTGCAGTTTAAGAGCGCGCCCAGGCCTCCACCCGCCCTAGACTCCTTGTCAGAGGTCGCGTAAGTGTGGGCCCTATTTTTTCCTGTGGGCACCCAGGACTCACGCAGTCAGTGCAGGGGGCGAGGTGCACCGTGGAAATGCAGTCCGTGGTCCTGTTCCCAAAACGAAGTTCAAATTGCTCGCCCCAGGCGCTGCCTCGCTCTGGCTGCTCTCCACCGCCAGGAGGGCTGCTCCCCCAGCGCAGCTGTGCTCCGGCCGCTTTTCGCCAAAGCCGGCAAGTGCGCTCCCCTGTCTCTTCCCTTTGTCTCTCGGGCTCCTCGCGCTTCCCCCATGTTGGGCTGGGGATCTTGCCTCCCCTGCAGGTCCCGGGCTGGCCCGTTTTCAGATCTCCCCAGTTCGCCCTCACTCACTCAGGTATCCTTGAGGTTCTATCCTTTCTGGAGTCCGTATTTTCTCCTTCTGCTCTCGCAGATGAGGGTAATATCCTTCTCAGTTCCATAGATGGGGTGGACGGAGTTTACCGAGCTCCCTTCCTCTCTGCCATCTTGGGCCTCTCCCTTCTCTGCTTTACTTTTAATGATTATCACCTGCTTACCAAATTCTAAACAATGTGGTGGTTTTGTGTGTGTGTGCCTCTGGTGTTGTTGTTGTTGTTTATTTGTTTGTTATGTTTTGTTAAGATAGTTAACCAGTATCTGTTTTTTACACAAATGAAAGTGAGCTGTGACTCTTAATATGTTGAGATCTGGTATAAGAAATCACAGTAGAAAGCAACTTGAACATTTAACTTTTCAAAGAATGTTACCTAGATTTATTTCTCTCTTCTGCATATGGTAAATGTCCTCACAGTATGAAGATATTTTATTTTTGTGGTTGTAGAAAGATCAAATTTAGAAACAAAACATCTACAAGGAAAATAAAGCTGCATTTTCAATACAAAATTTGATTTTATATTCACCACATATTATGATATTTTACTGTATTTATAAGAATCTACAAAAGGCCAAAAACAATATTCAATTCCCACATTCCCAGATATAAGTCAGCATGTTTTTCTCAACCTTTGCTACCTTAGGCATTTGCAGTTTACTGCACAATAAGCAAAACAGTGTGCTTTTACTGGAAACTATCTTGCGTTTACTCCTTCTATTTCCTAAATTATAATCCAGATTTTGAAATAAAAATCTGAGGATTTTCATTAACCAAAGATGATTGCTTGCCCTTTATCTTCCATATCCATGCACTATGGTGGATCATTTCACCTGCTGTCAGAGTCTACCCTGTCCACCTAATTCCTGCGTTGGGAAACCCAGCAGCTTCAGCTGCACAGGTGGTATATCTGGAGCCCCGCAGTGGTGTTGAATGCCAGGAAGGTCCCAAGGTAATTCTGCTTTAATATGGTGATTCATTTTGGGTTTAAAGCTAGATAATTTGATCTCAGTTCCAACAAACCAAGGAAAAATAACTCAGAGCAAAATAAAAATGAAAGATGCTCAAAACTTAAAGTAAACTTGCCTTCTATTTCCTTGAAGGACATATTTTGTCAATGTGATCTTCCATATAAAAACAAAATAACATATTCTAGTACATAATAGTATCAGTGCTTTCCTATTTTCTCTTTTGTCCTTAAGAAGCAAATTGATTTGACAGTACGCAAAATTTTCTCCAGTATGTGCCTAGAAAGCTGAAAAAGCATCTGTGGTTCATTAGCCTCTGAAAACTTAGATGTCTGTTTAACATATCCATATCTATAACCTTTTGAAGAGAAACAAGTCAGCCTTGACCTAACATCTGTCTAAGATGTTAGCTATATTGTAAATTATGTGTTATTCAAAAGAGCACATTGGATTATGTTTCTCAAAAAATACACCATTCTTCTTGAAAACTAATGTGTGTTATGGTATTATGGGCTGAAGAAGCACATTCACAGTCATTTTTGCCAGTGATCAGGAAAAAATACAGGGCAACAAAGAATCCCCCAGAACATTTATGAGTGAAATGTTTATCAGCAAAATGTTATCTGGCCGCTAGGCTTCTGTTCATCTTCATCTGATGGCAGATAATAACAGAACAAGTCTCTGAAAAAATTTCAGGGAAAACATTCTTAAATCATTTTCACACTTTGTTGTATTTTTCTACTTTATTATCAGTGCAGCCTAAGTTTTGCATTGGGAGCAAAAGAATATAATGCCTATTATGTTGTGGGGCATATATCAGAGTCTTGCCCTGATAAGCTTAAACATAACTGACCAGCCAAAGAATCAAAATCTCTGATGGAAGGTAAATATGAGTAAGTTCTCCGCTTTCCCATGGAAAATCCCAAATGTAGGTGGGCAAAGAATATGATTCAGACCTAATTGTCTAGAAAATATGATTGCTACTTTACAAGGGTTTAGATAAACTTATCTCCCATTCTGCTTTGTTTTTCTAAGGCTATTATGTTTCTTTTGTCTCTGTATATTAATGTCCACGTATAGAATATAAGTATTCTGTCACCTCTCACAATAGCTTTTTCCATAATACTTATTTCTCTCAGAATAGTTGTAGCAGTAGTAATTCATATTTTGTATTTGTATAAATGCAATAATCTTCAAGTAAAACAAAGTGGATTTCTTCATTTGTGGAATATATAATTAATCATATCCAAATAGAATTTCAGTATAGGATGCTATAATAATTGCACTGTAAGTTAAAAACATGGACTTTCTGAGTACAATTGCCCAATTATTATATTATTATTAAAGCAATAAAATAAAACACAAGCTTTTTTAAATATGTGATCTAGATTTAACCTTTAATTAACACTAAGCAAAAAGATTATGAGGCATGGTTTCAAATTTTACGTCTTTCAATTAAACGTGTATGACCTTGGGATTGGACTTAACCTCTATAACCTCACTGTGGATAACAGTGTGTACTTTACACAACTGTAGTGAAGGTTAAATTAGATAATGAACTCAGAAACAATTGTATGCAGTAAATCCCTAATAAATACATAGAAATTTCTAATTTATATAAAAACTCTAAGAAAACTAATATCATACATATACTAGAGAGAGAAGAGGAGGAGAAAATAAAGTAAAAAAGTGAATTTTAAAAAGGACAAATGATTTACAAACTTCACCTTTCTAAATCAATGCTCTATAAATTCATATGTCAAATGATTTTGGTTAATTTACTCTATCATTGTATTTAATGCCTCCCCATTTAAAAAATTCATTTTAATCCAGAATCACTTTTAAATCTTTTTTCCTGAGTAAGCAACTCTATAATTCTTCCCTCTAAAATACTGGCATGTCATTTATTTACATAGGAAGAGTTTCAAGACCATTACAGTGTTTATAAAAGGCTGAGTTTCCTTTTAGTTGATAGATTGACAACATAATGCATGCAATGGTTTTATAGATATTTTTTACCCACAAACTTTTATTTTCCAAATCTAATATGGATTTGGTTCTTATTTATCTCTCAGTGTTTTTGTATGAAAAAAGACTGCTATATTTTACAAGAATGATATTTATGAATTATAACACTGTCAGGGAGAAATTGAAAAACTTTTTTCTTTTCCATTTAATATGACCTTACTTTCTGCAGAACTGTGGAGAGAACAGAGGATAAAGGCAAAAGGAAATGTTTTTAAGAGACCACATAAATTTTTGCTATTCAAATTGAGCCATATCTTATTCTGGAAAACTTAAACAAAAGAAGGCCACATCCGTGTCTTTAGCAACTCATTCTCTTGCGTAATAGCACAACCAAAGTAGAACCTCCCCTTTGAAACTGGGTTTGGTTACTCTAGTTTTATCATATTGTACTTTTTCTTGATAGTTTGTGATGCGTACATGTAGTAAGTATAATACAGTGTGATAAGTATTGCAATGGAGATTAAACCAGTAAAAACAACATCACAAAACAAAGATGAAATATAGCCACAAGGAGTGTAGTCATGATACTGTAACAGCAACGTAACAGAACAGATGGTACCTACACTTGTGGTGAACATAGCATGATGTATAAAACTGCCAAATCACTATGCCGTACACGTGAATCTGATGTAGCATTGCGTGTCAACTATACTAATAAAAATTTGGGGGGAAAATGTTCACCTTATATTTTATTACTTTATTCCAATTATCTTAATAGTGTTTTAAGCCCACATCTCAAAATAGCCACAAATCCATTAACTCTATGTAGGATTTATCCATTTCTTAAATGCATCTAAGGCCAAAGAAATTTCCACAGTCTAATGTGGGAATTCATCTCTACTTCACAGCCACAGACAGAGACACAGACCTGCGACTGGAATTTTTTATTCAGTAAAACGGTGTTCCTATTGACGATGTGTCCTGCCATTATTCTATTCATTCATTTAACAAATATTATTAATTGATGTTAAGTTCCAAGTACTGTTCTAGATGCTGGTAATACCACAAAGGTATTTGCTTTTAAAACCTTATATTCCAGTGACAGTAATTTAT
>NC_043709.1:113248925-113255021 GCF_006229205.1 Suricata suricatta
ATCTTATGATATATAATCTTATGATATATAATCTTATATATATATATAATCTTATGAGAGAACCTCATGAGAAAATAAAGGGGGAAATGAATACATGGTTTTAGCATTATTACAAACATAGTTTTGACCGTATAGATGTCCCAAAAAGGTCTCCAAAAGCCCTACAGCACCACAAACAAGACTTTGGGAATCACCAGTCAAAAGACACAAACTCTTAATATAATGTACTTCACCATCTGTTCAGGCCTGCATATTCAGATGACGTTCTACTATTAATCTGTATCTCCTTCCATACTATCATTGTTTAATAGAAATGTTTACTGCATCCCTACTTGCCTGTCATATATATATATATATATATATATATATATATATATATATACACACACACACACACACACACACACATATATAATGTTATAAATGTTATATCCAATGTTATAAATGAGTAAGTGAAATATGAACAGGTTAGATAATTTGCTCAATTTTCCATAGCTAGTTAGTGTTGATTTGAACTGACACAATCTAGTTCTAGAGTGAATGATTATAACCATTTTATTACGGTGTTTGCTGCTTATATCAGTTCTGTTCAAAATTTTCCTTTGAGCCCAATTATTAAAAGGCAAGGCAGTATGCCATCTTGGGTCTTCAATGGGAAACAGGCTCTTCCCTAAAGGCCAATGGAGGCCCAAAGCAAGCAGATGTCCAATATTGGGTTTCTTACTACTCACTTTTACAGGCACCAGTCATACTAAGGCCATTGGGTCTAGATTGGTTTGGGCATCCATTCCTTGTGGCTCTTTCTTCCCTCAATGACCCACATAGGCTTTGCCTTCCAAATCTTTAAGCAGAACTGACTTAGGAAAATAGACTATCTTAACATAAATATCCTGGCTGTCCCCAGGAAGCCCCAACGTCTACATTACACGCAGTACAACCTCTCTCATTTTCTAAATGGTAAACTATCTTCAGTGTTTCATGGGTATTTTATTTTCTTATGGATTAGTCAATGGATTTTTCTGATTTTCTCTCTATAAAAAAATAGTGATGAGACATCTTTGTAAATTGTGCTGTGGAGCAAAAAAAAAAAAAGCATAGTTAAAGTTGATTACAGCATCAGGATAAAACTTAGGTGGAAAGAAATCTTTAGATAAATTTTTCTTACATTTATTTATTATTGAGAGACAGAGAGAGACAAAACATGAATGGGGGTGGGACAGAGAGAGAGAAGGAAACACAGAATCTGAGTTGTCAGCCCAGAGCCTGATGTAGGCTGAACCCACGAACCCATGAGATCATGACCTGAGCTGAAGCCAGACACTCAACTAACTGAGCCACCCAGGTGTCCCTGAAAAAAAAATCTTTGACCATGGGCTTGAAGGATAAATAAGAGTTTCCAAGGGGCATCTGGGTGGCTCAGTCAGTTAAGAGTCTGACTTTGGCTCAGGTCTCGATCTCACGGTTTGTGAGTTCAAACCCTGTGTCAGGCTCTGTGTTGACAGCCCAGAGCTGGAGGCTGCTTCAGATTCTGTGTATCCCCCTCTGTCTGCCTTCCCCTGCTCATGTTCTGTCTCTCTCTGTTTCTCAATAATAAATAAACCTTAAAAAAGAGTTTTCAATTTGTGGAAGTAGGGAAAACAAGCCAGATCAAGAAAGAAAAGAAATTTTCATAGTTGACCAATAGTCTGACAAGACTTTCTCTTCAGCTTCTGCAGTACTGTGTATGAATATCTCTCTCTCTCCATATATATACCCTACATATTATATTTAATTATTAGGTTACATTTCTGTTTTGCTCACTATACTCTCAGATTATGGGATCAATGATTATAATTTTATTATTTTCCTAAACCAAAGCCAGGCAAGTAAATATACAGTAACCATTTGTGTTAAAGAATGATAGTATGGAAGGAGATACAGAATTATAGAGGAAAGTGGTCTGAATTTGAAAGCCTGAACAGATAGTGAAGTACATTATAACATGAATTTGTGTCTTCGGGCCAGTGAATCCCAAAGCCTTGTTTGTGGTGCTGTAGGGCTTTTGAAGAACTTTTTGGGATGATTGTAAAGTCCAAACTATGTTTGTAATGCTAAAACAATATATTGATTGTTCCCCTAATTCTTTCATGAGACTACAGTAAAGTTTTCCAGAGCCTACAAACCTGCAATGATATTATTATTTTGATGGTAAATGCAATGCGAATTATATATTCTTCTTTTATTTTTATTTTTTTATTTTTGATAGAGAGAGAGACACAGCATGAGCAGGGGAGGGTCAGAGAGAGAGGGAGACACAGAATCCAAAGACAGGCTCTGAGTTAGCTGTCAGCATAGAGCCTGATGCAGGGCTTGAATCCAGGAACGGGGAGATCATGACTTAAGCCGAAGTCAGACACTTAACCAACTGCACCACCGAGGCGCCACTGTATAGTCTTGTTTTAAAAATGTTTTCAGGAAGCTCTTGGGTGGCTCAGTTGGTTAAACGTCCGACTTTAGCTCAGGTCATGATTTCATGCTCCATGGATTCAAGCCTCACGTTGGGTTCTGTGCTGACAAATCAGAGCCTAGAGCCTAGTGTCTCCCTCTCTCTGCCCCTCGCACACCCCCTCCTCTCTCTCTCTCTCAAAATTAAGTAAACATTAAATTTTATTTCAAAACCTGTTTTCAGTACAAGGAGATAGACCCACATAATTCATTTATATACAAAAATTCCTTAAGTTTCTTAATAATTCTTAAGAGTTTAAAACTTTCCTGAGGACAAAAATGTTGAGCATTATTATTCTAGGTAAACTATTAAGTTTTTGAAGTGGGGTGATGATATAATTATATCAGTACTATTTTGCTATGCAGTTTAGTAGAGGTAAGACAATCAGGACTAATCAGTCTAAAAAGTCCTTTATCTATATATTCTTACGTCTTAATGATGTAGTTACATCTTACTTGATTTTAAGGAAAATTCAGTATGGTTATGTTAGATGTGACTTTGAAACACCATCCATGAGCATAAACTCAAGTGAAGTAAACATTTAGCCCTTATCTATTGAATACATTTGGTTACTCTAGGTGAAAGGTAATTGCCTATACTCATAAGTACTACATTGAACTATATATGTTTTACAGTAAGAGAAGAAGCTGGTAATATACTTATCCCACAATATAACATTTGTGAGTCATGCTATCAAGTATGAACAAATTTAAAGTATTTTGTAACAGTTATTCTAAAGTGCTTTATGCCCTCTGGTGACCATTTGAAACTTGCTTTTTTTTTTTTTTTTATAGATTCCTTACCTCATAAACTTTATATTTGGTTAACTTTGAATAAGCAGAATCTAATTTTAAAAGTGATATACTATTTCAGCTGCAGTTTGGGAACTTCTTAGCCTGGTAACAATAGGGTGCTTACTACGTAAAAATTCATTTCCTGAACTCATTTTCACCTCACTTGGATACTTTTAATTTTCCATTTTCTCTTAATACATGAGTCAAAGGTGCTATCCAAGTCAATATCAAAAGTAGGACAGAGAAGACACCCTGTTGTGAAGATATTTTAGGTTGGCATAAAGTGTATTATCAAATTTCTATTCTAATTTTTAATAATCCTCCAAAAAGAAAAAGTATAATGAACATTATAGTAATTATACAGCCTTAATCAATTATTGTTTATTGGGCCGTGATTGAGGTCTATGCTTTTCTATTTTTCTGGGCTCAATAGAGATAGTACTGATTACCAAATGTTCATAATAACATATTTATAAAGACACCTGGGTGGCTCAGAAGGTTAAGCATCCAACTCATGATTTCAGCTCAGGTCATGATCTCATATTTCATGGGTTTGGTCACCACGTTGGGCTCTGTGCTGATAACATGGAGTCTGCTTGGGATTATTTCTGTTCCTCTTTGTCCCTTATTCACTCATATTCTCTATTTCTCTCTCAAAATAAGCAAATATTTTAAAAAATGTTATAATGCTTTTGCTCTTAAAGCTTTCCAAGCAGTTTATCAGCCTTACCAAATAATTTACCTAAAACCATACATCTTGAAATTTCCATTCAACACAAAAAAATCAACTTGGCCTCTTTATTTTCCATATCAGTGTCACTGTCCATGTGTATGGAATGATAAAATATAAAAGAAAATAGATTTAGGATTCTATACTTTTTAAAATAATAGTTTATTGTCAAATTGGTTTCCATAAAACACCCAGTGCTCTTCCCCACAAGTGCCCGCCTCCATTACCACCACCTCCTTTCCCCCTCCACCTCCCCCTTCAACCCTCGGTCCAGTTTTCAGTATTCAATAATCTCTCAGGTTTTGCATCCCTCTCTCTTCCCAACTCTCTTTCCCCCTTCCCGCCCCCCACCCCGGTCCTCCATTAGGTTTTTCCTGTTAGAACTATGAGTGCAAACATATGGAATCTGTCCTTCTCTGCCTGACTTATTTCGCTTAGCATGATATCCATTCTCACCACTGTTGTTTCCCATAGTGCTGGAAGTCCTAGCATCAGCAATCAGACAACAAAAGGAAATAAAAGGATCAGAATTGGCAAAGAAGAAGTCAAACTTTCACTTTATGCATATGACATAATACTTTACATGAAAAACCTGATCAACTCCACCAGAAGCCTTCTAGAACTGATCAATGAATTCAGAAAAGTTGCAGCATACAAAATCAATGAACAGAAATTGGTTGCATCCCTATACACCAATAATGAAGCAGCAGAAAGAGAAATCAACAAACTGATCCCATTCACAATTGCACGAAAAATCATAAGATACCTAGGAATAAACCTACCCAAAGATGTAAAAGACCTAATGAAAACTATAGAAAACTTATGAAAGAAATTGAAGAAGACACCAAGAAATGGATAAACTTTCCATGCTCATGGATTGGAAGAATAAACATTGTGAAAATGCCATTACTACCCAAAGCAATCTACACATTCAATGCAATCCCTATCAAAGTTGCATCGGCATTCTTCTCAAAGCTAGGACAAACTATCCTAAAATTTGTATGGAACCACAAAACACCCCAAATAGCCAAAGTAATATTGAAGAAGAAAACCAAAATGGGAGGCATCACAATCTCAGACTTTAGCCTCTACTACAAAGCTGTCATCATCAAGACAGTATGGTATTGGCACAAAAACAGATACATAGACCAACGGATTGAATAGAGAACCCAGAACTGGTCCCACAAATGTATGGCCATTTAATTTTTGACAAAGCAGGAAAGAATATCCAATGGAAAAAAAGACTGCCTGTTTAGCAGGTGGTGCTGGGAGAACTGGACAGCAACATGCAGAAGAATGAAACTAGACCACTTTCTTACACCATACACAAAAATTAACTCAAAATGGCTGAAGGACCTGAATGTGAGACAGGAAACCATCAAAACCCTAAGGAGAAATCAGGAAACAGCCTCCTTCACCTCAACCACAGCAATTTCCTACTCAACACATCCCCAAAGGCAAGGGAAATGAAAGCAATAATGAACTCTTGGGACTTCATCAAGATAAAAATCTTCTGCACTGCAAAGGCAACAATCAAGAAAACTAAGAGGCAACTGACAGAATGGGAAAAGATAGTTGCAAATGACATATTAGATAAAGGGCTGGTATCCAAAATCTACAAGGGACTCACCAAACTCCACACCCAAAAAACAAATAATCCAATGAAGAAATGGGCAGAAGACATAAACAGACGCTTCTCCAAAGAAGACATCCGGATGGCCTATGGGCACATGGACTTAGGTTTTTACTAAGTCCTTGCCCTTCCTACACTCTTCAGTGTGACCTCTTCTCTACATTTAGTTGTGAACTTTGTTCAGCCAATCTCTGGGTCCTTTTCTGGGTTTTTTGCTTTGGTGTAAGTGTTATCAACTTGCATCTATGAAATGAGGTGACTTTAGGATTCTCCTACTCTGCAATCCTTCAGAAGTCCTCCATAATTTC
Organism: Suricata suricatta; assembly: GCF_006229205.1. Taxonomy (NCBI): domain Eukaryota; kingdom Metazoa; phylum Chordata; class Mammalia; order Carnivora; family Herpestidae; genus Suricata; species Suricata suricatta. Next base: position 113,254,876 of record NC_043709.1, read on the forward strand.
TTTTATCTTTTCTTCCAATGTAGAAACTTAATTTGTCTTACTTAAACATGAACATGAACAGACACTTCTCCAAAGAGGACATCCAGATGGCCTACAGGCACATGTAAATGATGCTCAACATCATTCATCATCAAGGAAACACAAAT
>NC_043709.1:113255121-113279841 GCF_006229205.1 Suricata suricatta
GGAGCACATGTACCCCAATGTTCATAGCAGCACTATCAACAATAGCCAAAACATGGAAAGAGCCTAAATGTCCATCACCTGATGAGTGGATCAAGAAGATGTGGTTTATATATACAATGGAGTGCTACATGGCAATGAGAAAGAATGAAATATGACCATTTGTAGGAAAGTGGATGGACCTTGAGGGTGTCATGCTAAGTGAAATAAGTCAGGCAGAGAAGGACAGAAACCATATGTTTGCACTCATAGGTCTAACAGGAAAACAGGAGAAACCTAATGGAAGACCAGGGGGAGGGGAAGGGGGAGGGAGAGTTGGGAAGAGAGAGGGATGCAAAACTTGAGAGACTATTGAATGCTGAAAATGAACTGAGGGTTGAAGGGGAAGGGGGAGGTGGGAAAAGAGGTGGTGGTGATGGAGGAGGGCACTTGTGGGGAAGAGCACTGAGTGTTGTATGGAAACCAATTTGACAATAAACTATTTAAAAAATAAATATGAACATGATAAAAATAATTATCTTGTTTAAATATGTGTATAATTTTTTGAAAAAGTTGTTCTCATTATCCTTTATTCAATCTAGCAAATAAAAATCAATAATTTATAATAGAATGCATTTTAAATATCAGTGCATATGTTCTTGTGTTTTTGGTGGATCTGTATTGTAACACTTCTTTGAACTAATCAATTTACATAACCACCAAAAAGATGAGCTTGCCATGTGGACACTGGGATTTTATTGAAGAAGTAAGAGTACTAGAAGTTGTATAAGCATAATAAGAATCTTTTTTACCTTAAGATCATAATTAATATCATTCGTAAGTTTCTTCTGTCATACATTTATTCTTTCTGCCTGCCTGCCTTCCTCTCTTCCTTTCTTCCATCTTCCTTCCCTCCTTCCTTCCTTCTTTCCTTTTTTCCTTCCATCATTCCTTCCTTCTTTCCTTTCTTCCTTTTGTAATTTTCCTTTCCTTGTTTTAACTGATCTGATATTCTTTGTGAACCTTCATTATTCAAGATAACTGGCAAGAAAATAAAACTACTAATTTTTAGTTGAAATTATATATTTAACTTCATTTGTAAATTTAACCAAATTATTTTTTCAGATTTCCACCTAATACTTTTCTTCCTCCTCAATATGACATCACTGTGTAAAGATATTGTGACCTTCATTTAGAAAGAGAGTGGCACCTTGTTTATCCTTTATATGTTTATGTTGAGTGTTAACTATAGAAGTAAGGTTGGTGGACAATTACTCCAGATCACTCACTCTGCAGTTGCCTAATGATAAAATCCGTGACTTCTTTCGTAAGTCTATCAGGATCCAGTGGCCTCCAGATTCTACCAGCCATTTCCATCTTCACTCTAATGATTAGATAAGGCTTCTAGAGATTTTTCCTGTGACTTCTGTTTGTATCTATTTCCCCCCTTTCCCTTCTCCTATGGTCTTCGTTAAGTTTCTCAGTTCCACATATGAGTGAAAATGTATGCTATCTTTCTCTGACTGACTTATTTCACTTAGCAGAGTACCTTCCAGTTCCATCCACATTGCTACAAATGTCATGATTTTATTCCTTCTCATTGCCAAGTAGTATTCCATTGTATATATAAACTACATCTTCTTCATCCATTTATAAGTAGTTATTATTTCTTGAGGTGAATTCTTACTATGGGGGAGAGAGAAGCAAACACATGTTAGGGAGCTTTATGGCAAAGCAAAAAATAAGGCATCATCTGTTTGTGAGGAGGAGGGAAAGAAAAAAATGATAAGAATACAGAAAATTATTTTCTGTAGACTGAAATGTATGAGTGTAAGAATAATGATTGTGGAAGACGTTTCAAATTCAATACATGAATTATACTTTAAAAACAATAATAAATTAAGACTATGTTTTTAATACAAGTATAATTTCAAATATATGTCTCAAGCTGATATAAAAATGTTGGTAAGAAAAACATAGTTGAATAACTTGGCAATTAACCCACATTAAGTATTAAAGACAAAAGCTTTGGATTTCCTGAAATCTAAAGAAAAGGTCAAATCTTTAGCTGCTTACTTGGGTCTGTTTAATTTCCTCTACTATGAATTTAACTAACTTAATTATATCCAATAATTTAATCCTCTAAAATCTTCTTCCCTAGTGAAGTGAATTATCTGGGTGTATATTAATAGCAACCTATCTATTCTGCCATTATAATTTGTTTCCCACAATAGCCTACTTTAAGTTAATTTAATTTTCTGGATATCATAATATTTATTTAAAAATATCTGTTGTGATAAGCATTTCCCTAAGAACATTATATTAATCTTCTCAACATTATCATAGGTGACAGTTATTATCCCTATATTATACTTGGATAATCTGAGGCTCACTTAATTTAGGTAGATTTCCCAGGAACATACACAGTTAGTAATGAATCCAGAATTTATTTTGAGTGTAAACACTTCAGCTCTTCTGCTTATAACTTAATTTTTATTTCCTTTTTATTTCATTTCCTCTATAGAGAAGCAAACCAAATCAATGGACAGTTTATGATATAAAAATATTTCAATTTAGTAATAATTTTAATATAATAATTTCAATAATCTCCATTGATTTTCTATTGGATTTATGAGGAGTTTTGAAATTTGATTCTCACTCTCTACTGTTTCAACATCTGTTGTCAGGATCTCCATTGTTCCTTATTTAAATCCCTGTGGTCAAAGAATTTAGAGCTAAAAGGGTCTTGCTTTATTATAACCTAATAACCTAAGTTATTTTTCAAAGAAGAGTTGACGTCTATAGAGATTAAGTCGGGTTTTCACCATCAAATTCCAAAAAACAGCAAAAACAGACATAATTATATTTTTTATTTCTAGATCAAGGAAAACAGTAATTCCTTATTCTGATATTCAGAATATTCAGATGTTTTTTTAATCTTCTGTAAACATTTTTCTTTTTCATTTCATATTGATCTTCTGCATTTATCCTATTCATGACATATGGCAATTTTCCCCTACAAAGTTCCTATAGACTAAGAAAATACAGAAAAATGAATAACAACAATCCCCCAAGCACGTCTTTCTATTAAATCATGACTACTGCTGCCTTTTAATGGAAAATGTGGCTCATAATATTTGACTTTGACCTAAATGTGATGTTTAACTTTGTCTAGATTTTGTACTTCTAGATCAGTAATTCAACCTCAATATAATAATGGAGGCTAAAAATTTCCACACAAAAATGAATCTCCAGAAATGTCAATAGTTAAGTAAAGCATACCTCATGTATATCTTTTAATATATACAGTTTATTTTCAATTTAGGTATTTTTTTCACTTGTGTATGTTTATATGTTACATTTCTTCCAGAATTGTTTCTTTCATCTGCTAAAATTGCTCATCTGTTAATATGTTAACCTTTTCTGCTTTATTTTTTAACACACCTATAAGTTATTTTAAAGTTCCTGTCATAATCCCAACATACAAGTCATAAATGAGCATGCTTCTATTTACTATTTTTCTTCTTAAATATAGGTATATTTCTTTGCTTTATGAGTTTTTTACTTTTTGAAAATATTTTGGTATGCTAACCATTGTATACAAAAGAAAAACCAAGACTGAAGCACATAGTATTTACAATTTAAAAATAAAGAGAGCCTCCTCTTTTTCTAGCTTTCTTGAAATATTATTGACATGTAAGTTTAAGGTATACAACATAGTGATTTTATCGATGTATATATCATGATTTGACTACCACAATACATTAAATAACATTACCAATGCCTACCATAATCATCCTTTTTTTCGGCAATAACATTTAAGATTACTCTCTTAACAAATAAATAATCTATTGTATATATCTACCACATCTTTATTCATTTATTAGTTGACATACATCTAAGTTGCTTTAAAATCCTGGCTATTGTGAATAATGCTGCAATAATCATGGGAGTACAGATAACTGTTCAAAATCCAGATTTTTTTCCCTTTTGAATATATACCCAAAGTAGGATTGCTGTATCATGAAATAGTTCTATTTTTATTCTTTTGAGTAATGTCCAGACTGTTTTCCATAATGGCTGCAACAATGTACATTCTCACCAACGGTATACAAGTGTTCCCCTTTCAATATATCCTCACCAACATTTGTGTTATCTTGTCTTGACAACAGACATCCTAATTGGAGGTGACATCTCATTGTGATTTTATTTGCATTTCTCTGGTAATTACTGATGTTGAGTACATTTTCATGTATCTGTTGGCCATTTGTATGTCTTCTTTTGCAAAACTGTCTATTAAAAGTTTTTACTTGTTTTTTCTCTTTTTTTAATTTATTTTTTTAATAGTTTATTGTCAAATTGGTTTCCACAAAACACCCAGTGCTCTTCCCCACAAGTGACCCCCTCCATGACCATCACCCCTTTTCCTCCCTCCCTCTCCCCCTTCAGCCCTGGGTTCCTTTTCAGTATTCAATAGTCTCTCATAATTTGTGTCCCTCTCTCTCCCCAACTCTTTTTACCCCTTCCCCTTCCCATGGTCCTCTGCTAGGATTCTCCTGTTAGACCTATGAGTGCAAACATATGGTATCTGTCCTCCACCTGACTTTCCTGTTTTTAACTGGATTTGTTTATTGTTATTGAGTTGTGAGTTCCTTGTATATTTTAGCTATTAATTCATTGTATAGGTTGCAAATATCTTCCCATATTTGGTAGGTTGCCATTTCATTTTTTCATCACCTTTTATACTTTGCAGAAGATTTTTACTTTGATATCTTCTCCTATGTTTGCTTGTTTGTTTGTTTATATTTTGCTGCTTGTGCTTTTGGTGTCCTATCCAAAAAAAACATTGCCAAGACTAATGTAAAAGACATTTTTCCTATCTTTTCTTCTAGTAGTTTTAAACTTTGGGGTCGTACATTTAAGTCTTTAATCCATCATAGGTTAATTTTTGTGAGTGGTATAGAAGAGAGGCCTAATTACTGTTTTGCATTTGAATATCCAGTTTTCCCAAACCATTTATTGAAGAAACTATTCTTTCCTATTGAATATTCTTGGCTCCCTTGTCAGATATTAGTTGTGTCTGTTTTTATGTCAACACCATGAAGTTTTGATTACTAAAGCTGTGTAAAGAAATTTGAAAACAGAAAGTGTAATGTCTCAAGCTTTGTTGTTCTTTCTCAATGTCGTTTTGGCTATTCAGGAACCTTTGTGGTCCCTTACAAATTTTAGGATTTTTTTTTCTGTTTATGTGAAAAATGCCATTGGAATTTTGTTAGGAATTACAATGAATCTATAGGTAGTTCTTGGGTAGTAGAAACATTTTAACAATATTAATTTTTTAATCCATGAATATGAACACATTTGTGTCTTTTTAAAATTTCTTTAATCAATGTCTTCTAATTCTCATTGTACAGATCTTTAATCTCCTTGATTGAATTTATTCCTAAGTATTTTATTATTTTTAATGATATTTCCTTTTCTTTCTGATAATTTGTTGTTAGTGTATAAAGACAAAACTAATTTTTGTGTGTTGATTCTTGTATCTTCAAAAGTTATTAAATTTGTTTACTAGTTATAAAAAGTTTTCTGGTGTAGTCTTTAGGATTTTCTATATATAAAAGATCATATCATCTGCAAACAGGGACAATTTTACTTATCCTTTCTAATTTGGATACCTTGTATTTTTTTTTCTTGCCTAACTGTATTAGGTAGGACTTCCAGTGCTAGAGTGAATCAGAATAGTGAGAGTGGACAGTGTTGTGCTATTCCTGTTCTTACAGGAAAAGCTTTCAATCTTTCAACATTGAGCATGATTTAACTGTGGCCTTATCATATATGGCCTTTACTATGTTGGGGTATGTTTCTTCTCTACTCAGTTTGTTGGAAGAGTTCACCATGAAAAGATGTTGAATTCTGTCATATCCTTTTTTCTGCATCTATTGAGATGATCATATGATTTTTACCTTCCACTCTATTAATATGGTGTATCAATTTATTGATTTGCATATGTTGAACATCCTTGTATCCCAGTGATAAATCCCACGTGATCATGCTACATGATTTTTATAATGGGCTGTTGAATTTGATTTGGTAGTATTTTGTTGAGAATTTTCCATCTATATTTATGAGGGATATTGGCCTGTAGTGTTTTTTGCTTACAGTGTTCTTATTTGGCTTTTCTCTCTGGGTAATGTTGGCTTCATAAAATGAGTTTGAGAGTGTTATTTCTTCTTCCATTTTTAGAAAAATAATGAGAACAATTGATTTTAATTCTTCTTTAAATGTTTGGTAGAATTTACTAATGAAACCATTGGTGTTTGCCTTTTCTTTGTTGGGAGGTACTGTTTCAATCTGCTTAGTTATTGGTTTGTTTACATTTTATATTTCTTCCTAATTCAGTCTTGGCAAGTTACATGTTTCTAAAAATATCTATTTCTTTTCCATTATCCAATTCATTCCTAGTTGTCTCATGTTCCTTTGTATTTCTGCAGTATCAGTTGGAATATCTCTTTCATTAATGATTTTATTTGAGTCTTGTATCTCCTTTTTTAGTTAGTAGGCAAGGCTTTCTTTGAGTCAACTAGCTAATGTGAATGTACTGAGGTGATCTAGTTTGTCATAGAACTTGCTGTGGGCTTTGTTGCAATTTTATTTATATTTCATTCTCTGCCCACATATCTGCATTGAAGACAGAACCAGGACTCTCTCTTTAATAGAGTTTGTGTTCTGAGTCCCTGTAAATTTCCAGTGAATACGTTATACTTTATAACCCATCCATTGCCTTTCTAAATCATGGGAATGCTATCTATATTTTATAACTAGTTCAGTGTTTAGGGTTTTTTGTGAATTCTCTTTACTCTTCAGTCCTGCTCTATGTTTCTCTGCCTCTGCTGACATTTTCCCCGTCTGCTATTTTGCCTCTAAGCAAACAAGACTCCAAAAGGCCACTGCACTGCATTACTCAAGGCACAGAGTGCCTCAAGGGGATTTTTTGTTTGTTTCAGCTCTATTCTACTCTTCCAGCTTCTGTGGGCCACTGACTTACAATTGAATAACTCACATGACCAGAGATCATTTCCACATCTTCTGACTGCCCCTTGCCTGGGGCATACAACCACCTTCTTCTACTCAGTGAAAGTCCATGAGGAAATTTTGGCCAAAGAGTGTCAACTTACTCTGGACTGGAATTCTTCAGGATATTCACAAGTGACACAGTTGTTAATTTTTTCAAAGGCTTGGATGATTTTTTTTTCACTTCCATTTATGATTTATCTTCCTCCTAATCTTCCAGAGATGGCACAGCTTTATGACTCTTCTCTCCCTCACCTGCCTTTTCAATTTCCAAATAATTTATTTAGATTTCTGTTCATATTTAGTACTCTGGTGTGGAAAAAAAAGACTTTGCAGTTTCTCATGCTGGTTTTAATTACTAGGATGAAATTGATAGTCTCTTTCAACCTACATTCTAACAAAGAGATTAAGTTCACCATTTTTTTAAATTTATAGTTTACTGTCAAGTTGGTTTCCATATAACACCCAGTGCTCTTCCCCACAAGTGCCCTCCTCCATAACCATCACCCCCTTACCCTTTCCCCCTCCTTCTTCAGCCCTCAGTTTGTTCTCAGTATTCAAGAGTCTCTTATGATTTGCCTCCCTCCCTCTCCTTAACTCATGCCCCCCTTCCTTTTCCCATGACCCCTTGTTAGGTTTCTCCTATTAGATCTATGAGTGAAAACATATGGTATCGGTTCTCTCTGCCTGACTTACTTCACTTAGCATGACACCCTTGAGGTCCAGCCACGTTGCTACGAATGGCCAGATTTCATTATTTCACTTTGCCATGTAGTATTCCATTGTATATATAAACCATATCTTCTAGATCCATTCATCAGTTGATAGACATTTAAGCTCTTTCTGTGATTTGGCTATTGTTGAAAGTGCATCTATGAACATTGGGGTACCTGTACCTCTATGCATCAGAACTTCTGTATCCCTTGGGTAGATCCCCAGCAGTGCTATTGCTGGGTCATTGGGGAGTTCTATTGATAATTTTTTGAGGAATCTCCACACTGTTTTCCAGATCAGCTGTACCAGTTTACATACATACATACAGTACAGGAGGGTGCCCATTTCTCCACATCCTCGCCAGCATCTATTGTCTATTGATTTGTTCATTTTAGCCACTCTGACTGGCATGAGGTGGTATCTCAGTGTGGTTTTGGTTTGTATTTCCCTGATGATGAGTGATGCTGAGCATCATTTCATGTCCCTGTTGGCCATCTGGATGTCCTCTTTGGAGAAGTGTCTCTGCATGTCTTCTGCTCATTTCTTCACTGGATTATTGGTTTTTCAGGTATGGAGTTTGGTGAGTTCCTTGTAGATTTTGGATACTATTCCTTTATCCAATATGTCATTTGCAAGTATCTTTTCCCATGCCATTGGTTGCCTATTAGGTTTTTTTTATTGTTTACTTTGCAGTGCAGAAGATTTTTATCTTGATGAAGTTGCAAAAGTTCATTTTTGCTCTTGATTCCCTTGCCTTTGGGGATGTGTTGAGTAGGAAATTGCTACTGTTCAGGTCAAGGAGGCTGTTTCCTGCTTTCTCCTCTAGGATTTTTATGGTTTCCTGTCTCACATTAAGTCCACCATTTTTATATGGATTTTTAAAACAACATGTCTGTCCTCTTTATTAAAATAGTATGATGTTAAAATTTTAACTGCAATGGCTTTCAATACAACTTAATTTACTATTTTCCAGGATATTAGATTCACTATATTTTATACACTTTCCAACTTTAGTTATTATTGTGACTATTTTTATATGACCAATGCTACTTTAGATCCACCCACATGTTCCTCTTTTTAATTGTTTTTAATCTTAATTACAGAATAATTAACATGTCATATTAGTTCCAAATGTACAATATAGTGATTCGACAATTCCATACATGCAGTGCTCATCATGATAAGAATACTCTTATTTCCCTTTACTTATGTCACCACCCCCCAACCCGTCTCCCCTCTGGCAACCATCAGTTTCTTCTCTATAGTTGAGTCTGTTTCTTGGTTTGTCTCTCTTTAACTTCTAATTTTATTGTCATAAATTTATTTTTATTTGAATTTTTTAATACTTTGAGCTGTTTCATAATGTTTTTAAGCTTCTTAATTTATCTTGTCTGGAACAATCCTTCTCTGTTGCTAATAACTATTTTCTTTTTGCCCCACACTCCCACATATAAAAAAGCTTTCCATTTGATACAATTACCCAGAGCTCCCTTCTACTTGCTACATGGAATGATGCTTAATATATGAATCATTTAATAATGTCAACTAGATCTTTAAAAAATAATTTTAAAAACTGGAAAAAAACTTGTATTCACTACTCATTTAGAGAAGTACATTTTCACATATCTGGGGGAAAAAATAAACATTGAGTTTAAAAGCAAATTATCTGACCATAGATGTAGATTTAGTTATTACCAAAACTGGACAAAACAACCTAGATGCTCTATTAACTATTGTGTAAATTTTACTAGTTTCATATTTGGAGTTTGAATTGTGTGACTTTTTAAATAAAAAGTGTAAGATATATAAGACCTTCTTTTGAGATTACATGATCAACAAAAGCTCAAGCAATATGCCTTCTGTATTTCACTCTGAAAAGCTTTTTCATGGACTATTTGCTTGAAAAGTTATTAGTAATACTGTAACAAATTTTTGTGTTTTTATTAATGTAGTCTGCTTCCAGAATGTTTAAGAGAAATAAAGCTAGATAGTAGTTAAAATCAGTCAAGACAGATATTATTCAGTAGCCATTGTAACAGAGAAAAAGACTTCAGCATAAAACTGGTTATATTGTAAATACAACAAGGACAAATGAGGATTTATAGCCAAGGAGTAGAGTACACTGGTGAGAAAGAGTGGATGGAAAATTACCAACAGACATAAAGGGTAGGGAGATTCTTGCTAAAAGGACTTAATATTTTTTTTAAATGTTCGTTCATTTTTGAGAGAGAAAGAGACAGTGTGAGCTGGGGAGGAGCAGAGAGAGTGAGACACAGAGTCTGAAGCAGGCTTCAGTCTCTGAACTGTCAGCACAGAGCCTAATGTGGGGCTTGAACCCATGAACCGCAAGATCATGACCTGAACCAAAGTCAGATGCTTAATTAACTGAGCCACCTAAGTGTCCCTGACTTAACACTATTTTTCTAAAAATAAAATAAAGACTTGTCCATCAAAAGTTAGGAATAAAGAACTTGATAGATATCAAAGGTGATCAGCAGTTAACAGTGTTGAGATAACTTAGCAGGATCTCTACTAAAACTAACCTCATTAAGTCAAGAGCTCAAAGAAGTTTAGTAGAAGAGAGGACTTAGAGAATCCAGTCTAACATTTGTTCAAGGAAAAAGTGTTTCCCAAGACATATTATTAAGAACTGTTTTTCTAACATTTGACTTGAATGTGCAACTTAGAAAGGAGGGTTTAAGTGTGTAGTCAATTGAGTCAATTAATTATGTTTTTATATAAATAAGTGTTTCTTCAATCTCAGTTCCAAATAAATCAGATTTCTCTGTGGAGATTGTAGCTTTCCAGCTTTCCATGTTCTTTTACAAAATACTTGAGGCAAAATCTTCATGAGTTGGTCCAAGCATGTGTACTTCAAAAAATAAGAAAGAGAAGGGGTTCTTTGGTGACTCAGTCAGTTAAGTGTCCAACTTTGGCTCAGGTCATGATCTCACAGTTCATGAGTTCAAGCCCCACATCAGGCTCTGTGCTGAATGCTATCTCATAGCCTGGAGCCTGCTTCAGATTCTGTATCTCCTTCTCTCTCTTTCCATTCCCACTCATGCTCTGTCTCACCCTATCTCTCAAAAAATAAATAGATGTAAAAACAAAACAAATTATAGAAAAGAAAGGCTTTATAGATGGTTTCGATGAATATCTAGTAGTTGACAATCACTATACTCAATTAATTAGTTTAAGTAGCTTTTTAATAACAGTTTTTAATGCACTTATATACGTGTAATCAGTAAGTGTATGAGGAGATTTTTCTACCTTCAAAGTTCCATCCTTTTGTATTGACAGTAGTTTTCATTTTAATAATAAATTCATTTAAATTATTTCTTGCAGACTCTTCTGGGTCTTATTGTCATAATGGAGTTTTTTAAATGTATTTTTATTTTATATCTAATTTAAGGATTCATGTAAATCCTCCAAAACAAGGACATTGCTTGAAAAATATATATTTAAAACAGTTCAAGCCAATTGTATTTTACAATTTTAATGAATAAAGGGGGGAAAAGAAGTTTAGAAGAAAGCACAGCTAATTTCAACTCAGAATATTTGTAATTTGTCATTGTCAAACTTGTTTTTCATTTTATAAACTGAAATGACCTCAAAAAATAGAAGTAATGACTAGAGCTATGGACTGAGTAAATCCTTTAATTTGAACAAATGGTAAGTTATTTCCAGTAAACTGAGTTTAAGATCTCTGCTAAATCATGTTGAAATAACGTTTTTTGCAAAATCAAACAACTCAAAAATCGAAACTTCAGTGAGATTTCTCTGCATATATGTGTATGTTATCCTAGAAAAATAACTAAAATCATTTTTATTTAACAAAAATGATTCTGTTTTTATCTCATTAATAAAGGAAAACATTCAAAAAAAAGAAGCAAATATGGGGAATTTGTACTGAAGGAAACAAATGGTTGAATAATATTGAGCAACCTGCAGAGTGGTAGTTGAGGGCACATGGGCTGTGACTGGCACCTATGATTAGCAGAAATGCACTGTCCCTTAAGGTCTAATTAAGTTCTTTATGGTGGGAAACAGAACTCAGTGCACATAATTATTCATTGTGTACCTATCTTCTCTGTTTTGAATACAGCTTTTGTTAAATTTAATTATGCATCTTCATAAGGATAAAAAGTGTTATTTTGTCTGTATGGTCTTATCAAGTGGATTGCAGTATACTTTCCTCTTTGGACTGCTTTTGCTGCATCCCAGAACAAATTGGACTGTTGTGTTTTCCTTTTCATTTTTTTCCATATATTTTTAATTTCTTCTCTAGTTGCTTAGGTGGCCCAATCCTTCTTGAGTAGGGTGGTTATTAACCTCCACATTTTTGGAGGTTTTCCAGATGTTTTCCTGTGATCGATTTGGAGTTTCATAGCATTGTGATCTGAAAGTGTGCATGTTATAATCTCAATTCACTTATGTTTATGAAGGGCTGTTTTATGCCCCAGTATGTGATCAATCTTGGAGTATGTGCCATGCACACTCAAGAAGGCGAATTTCCTAACTTCAGGATGCAGAGTCCTAAATATATCTATCAATTCCATGCGTTTCAATGTGTCATTCAGGTCCATTGTTTCCTTAGTGTTTTTCTAGATGGTTGATCTATCCACTGCTGAAAGTGGAGTATTAAAGTCCCCTGCAATTAACACATTCTTATCAATAAGATTGTTTCTGTTTGTGATTAGTTGTTTTATGTATCTCTGTGCTCCGAATTCTATGCATAGATGTTTATAATTGTTAGCTCTTCCTGATGGAGAGACCCTGTTATTATTATATAATGTCTTTCTTCATCTTTTTTTTTTACTGCATTTACTTTGAAGTCTTGCTTGTCTGATATTAGTATGGTTACTTCGGCTTTCTTTTGACTTCCAGTAGCATGATAGATATTTTTCCATCACTTTACTTTCAATCTGAAGGTGTCTTCAGGTCTAAAATGAGTTTCTTGTAGACAGCAAATAGATGGATTTTTGTTATTTTATCCATTCTGCTACCCTGTGTTGTTTGATTGGAGCATTCAGTCCATTTACATTCTGTGTTATTATTGAAAAATTTGGGATTGGATTCATTTTGTTCTCTGTAGAGTTCATGTTTGTAGTGGTTTCTCTGGTACCTTGCATTCCTTGCAACATTTCCCTCATAGAGTCCCTCTTAGGATTTCTTGTAGGGCTAGTTTAGTGGTGATTTTTGTTTATTTGGGAACACCTTTATCTCTCCTTCTATTTTGAATGAGAGGCTCTCTGGATTGAGGATTCTTGGCTGCATATTTTTTCTGTACATCACATTGAAGATTTCCTGCCATTTCTTTCTGACCTTCCAAGTTTTGTTAGAAAGGTCTGTAACCACTCTGATCAGTTTCCCTTTGTATGTTAATACCATTTTATCCCTAGCTGCTTTTAGGGTTCTCTCTTTGTCTTTATATTTTGTCAGTTTCACTATGATATATCATGCTGACGGTCAATTCAAATTATATCTTAAGGGGGTTCTCTGCACCTCTTTGATTTCAAGGTCTATTTCTTTCTCCAGGTCCGGGAAGTTCTTAGCTATAATTTGATCAAGCACTTCTTCAGGACTTTTTTCTCTTTCTTCTTCAGGAATTCCTGGATATGGATATTGTTCTGTTTGATTGTATCACTCAGGTCTCAAATTCTCCTTTTAGGCTCCTGTATCAATTTCTCTCTTTTTCTCGGTTTCTTCTTTTGCTATAACTGTGTCTTCTAATTAACCTATTCTCCTTTCTGCCTCTTCAATCCATGCAGTGGCCACTTCCATTTATTAGACACCTCATTTATAGCATTTTTTAAATTCACCACAGCTATTTTAAGGTCCTTAGTCTTTGTATCAATAGCTTCTCTGATGCCTTTTTCAATTCCAGCCATTAAGTTTATGACAATTGTTCTAAATTCTTGTTCAGTTATGTTGTTTATACCTGTTTTGAGAAGTTCTCTGCCTGTGAGTTCTTTCTGGAATTTCATTAGAAAGAATTTCTTCTATTTTGTCATTTTGGCTAGCTTTCTGTCTCTTGTTAGTTTTAAAAGCTTGTTATGCAGTGTGCACCTGTTAGTATTGCTATTTTAAACTCCCACAAAGACTGTCCGAGACCTGTCTATTCAGGAAGTGTTCTTTTAATGGTGTCTCTCTGTTTCCTGGTTTCTCTTGTTGTGCCCTTAATTATTTTATTTCCCTACTCACTGATATTTGGAACTCTCCACCATGTATACTTTGGCTTGTTTCTTGAGGTAGCCCTGAAAAGGAAAACAGACCGACAAACACATAGGGAACAAAAGCATACAACCGCACAGACAAATCATACAAAAAAGCAAACTAGTAGGGGAAAGAAAGAAAGGAGAAGAAAAGAAAAGGAAAAGGAGAAGAAAAAGAAAAAATGGGGTGCAGGGGATAGAAACAAAAAACAATGGATGGTCTAAAAGTTTATAACCAGCTGAGGGGAGAGATTAAGAATGAATTAAGGAGGGGCGCCTGGGTGGCTCAGTTGGTTAAGCCGCTGACTTCAGCTCAGGTCAGATCTCATGTTCGTGGGTTCGAGCCCCACGTCAGGCTCTGTGCTAACAGCTAGCTCAGAGCCTGGAGCCTGTTTCCGGATCTGTGTCTCCTTCTCTCTCTGCCCCTCCCCCTCTCATGCTCTGCCTCTCTCTGTATCAAAAATAAATAAAACATTTAAAAAATTAAAAAAAAAAAGAATGAGTTAAGGGAAAATATATCTGGATGACAAGGAAACAAAAGCCAGCTCTCCAGCACAGATCGAGATGGTTTGGTGTAGGTGGGTGTCTGGGGCTGCTCTCCAAGGCCCCGCTTTGGTGGTTGCAGGGAGAAGAATGGCGACACCTCAAGCTTTTTGGAACCAAATGTTGCAAGCTGGGCTTTTGAGTCCGATCTCCCTGTGCTGCAGGCGAGCCAAATCCTAGTCCATGCACCTAATGCTCCCACCAGAGATGAGATGTACTCCCTCTGGTGGCTGGCTTTCTAGCCAGAATCCTATGTTTTCTTTAAGAACTATTAAACAATTTCAGCAAAAGAAAAGTTATATTTATTTAAATATATAGACAGTATAGAAAAATGATGTTTAGCTAAGTAGTCTGTGTAGTGCTACATCCACTGTTTTAAGTTTGGGGTATATAAAATTTGATCAGGGCAATGTGCATTGAAAAAAGTCACATTTCCATATAATTATGAATTAAATATGAATTCCCCTAGGGCTTAGCCTACCAGGCTATTAGCAAGTTCAGTGTCAGTCATTTTAGTATTTTTCTCATTCTCTGCATATAGTTATATATGAACTCTGGGTTTAAGAGGTGTCAGGGAAAGACTATGAGTGGTACAGCCATGGTACAGTCCATAAGAAGCTGTCTTTGCTTTTCGTATACAGAAGTTGTGATGGAGTGCTAGGCTCAGCTATCTGTACTTGGGTGCTTTTGTTCAAGAATGACACTCTCATCTGGTTAAAACATCAACCTCAGCTACCTTGCTGCTAGTCTCTCTCTAGTCTCAAGAAAAGGCTATAAGTATCTCAAATCTAGTTGGCTTCACCTTTGCCAGTCAACGTGCTTTCCTTCCTAATCATGTACTTTGAGATGACACATTTTGAGAAGACAACACCAGCTCCTTCAAAAGATGTTGACACTGGTTAAAAAGAGGTTAACATTTTCTCCTATTCTTTTCTTAATAATATATGCCATTATAAAAGAAAATTCAAAGTATGAAAAGATTCTAAACTCATTGTGTTTAGATATTCACAGTAAATATTCAAGATATAAAGTTTATTGATTCTTTCAAAAGAAATAATATCAGAAAACTAATAAATTAATAAAATATATTTGATATATGAAATGTAAATTTTAAGTTCATATTTCCTTTCTCCCTCCCCTGATCAAGGGTATCACCTCAGCAAAAGAATTTATTCTGGTTAATTAAAAAAATCTTCTCAGAGTATTTATGTATTTTATTAAAATAGTTTCCAGATTAATATTGAATTGGAAAATATAATTATATTTTGACTTTATTTTTAAAAATTTCATTCCCATGTGTTTGTCTTGTTTTGTTTGTTTTGTGTTTGTGTGTTTTTTTGTGTTTGTTTTTAAATGCTTGTTTATTTATTTTTTGGAGAAAGAGAGAGTAAGCAGGGGAGAAAGAGGGATAGGGAGACAGAGAATCAAAGCAGGCTTCAAGGAAACAGATTCCAGGCTCTGAACTGTCAGAGCAGAGCTTGACATGGGACTCACACTCGTGAACTATGAGATCAAGACCTCAGCTGAAGTTGGACCTTTAAATGACTGAGACACCCAGGCACCCCTCCTGTGTGTATGTCTTAAAAATAGGAGACTTTGTTAAAATTAGATGATGAGATGAAGCAATGTCTGATATGTTCACTCTGTAACATGACCATATTGAAGTTACAGTCATGAGCAATAGATTATTATGATTTTCCTTAAGAGAAGAAAATAAAATTTGACCAAAATCTTTGTGTCAGTAGGTTAATTAGCCTTTCATTAATGTGTGTTCTCTGTACTACTTATGGCTTTAACTCCCTGGGTTCTTGTTTGAAAAGCTTTGGGTTTTCCTTCTGTCCACCTATGACTCAGATAATTTTATCTCCCCTTCCTGACACATTTTTCAATGATTAATTTTAGAAAATCTCATTAGGTTATCTTAAAAATAATCTTACTTTCCAGAATAACTTGAACTTTTTAAAAACTTAAATTAATAAATAAATTAAACCTAATTTGACAAGCCTTATTAATAGCACATACAGTAGGGCAGAAATGAAAACACAACAAATATCCAGAAAAAATGATAAATTTTTCAATGTAGCTTCAAGGGTGAAAAGGGTAAAGCCATAATATTCTTTGACTTTCCCTTTCCTTAAGTCATTTGTTATTTTTGATAAATAATAACAGTTTTTTAACTTTTTGTTTAAATATCAGTTAGTGAAAATACAGTGCAATATTAGTTTCAGGTGTAAAATTTAGTGATTCAACACTTACATACAACACGAGGTGCTCATTACGACAAATGCATATGGCAGTAAAAAGTGATCTTTTTCAGTTCTCATGTATTTTTCATCATTTTACTGCAATACCGTAAACTATGAATGACAACCTGAGACCTATACAAAGTATCACTATGATGCTGTGTTTCCAAAAAGCAGATAAGTTGACATTATAAGAAAAAGTTGAATTGCTGGATATGTACTGTACATTGAGATCTGCAGCTGGAGTTGCCTACCATTTGAGCATAAATGAATCCCGCATAAAGATCATTGAAAAAAAAAATTCATGAAACTGTTACTGCAGCTATGCCAGCAGATGTGAAAAGCTCGGACTTTTCATGAAATACCTTTTTATCTTGTATTAAAAATGCAACTCCTGTGTAGGTACAAGATTGCTATAAGTAAGGCATACCTATAGACTCTAATTTGATTTGAGAAAAAGCCAAGTTATATGACAACTTTAAGAAAAGGCAAGGTGAAGGATCTAGATCTAGAGAACATGATGCCAGCAAAGGATGCTTTGATAGTTTTAAAAAGAGATTTGGCTTTTTAAAAATGTCAAAATAACTGGAGAAACAACTTCTGTCAACAAAGAGGCAGTAGGTGAGTTCCCAGATGCCATAAAAAAGTCATTGAGGGGAAAGAATCTCTGCCTGAAGAGGTTTTTAGTGTAAATTAAAGTGCTCTATACTTGAAAAAGGTGCCACAACATTTCTTAGTAAGGAGGAAAAGCGACCCCCAGGATTTAAGAGAGGAAGGGATAGGCTAACTGTATTGTTTTGTGCAAATGCCGTCAGGTTTATAATCAGGACTGCCCTTTTATGTAAAGCTGATAACCCCTGAGCCTAAAGGGGAAAAAAATAAACACCAGTTGCCAGCCTTTTTGTTGTACAACAAGAAGGCCTGGATAATGATAACCCATTTTCAGGATTGATTCCGGCCATGTTTTGTCCCTAAGTTAGAAAGTTCCTTTCCAGTAAGAGACTGTCTTTTAATATTATTGGAGAATGCCCCTGGCTACCCAGAACCCCATGAGTTCAGCACTGAAGTAGTAAGAGTGGTTTATTGTCCCCTAGACACAGTATTTCTAATTTAACCTCTAGATAGAGAAGCCCATAAGGACCTTTAAGGCTCATTATACATGGTACTCTATGAAAAGGCTTACCAATGCTATGGGAGAGAACCCTGATAAAGAAAACATCATGAAAATCAGGAAGGATTACACCTTTGGAAATGCTACCATTGTTATAGAAAAAAAAAGCCTTGAAAGCCATCAAGCCTAAAGTAATAAATTCCTGCTGGAGAAAACTGGGTGCAGATGTTGTGTATGACTTAACAGGATTTACAACAGATCCAATTAAGGGAATAATTTAAAAAATTGTGGATATGGCATAAAAGGTGGGGAGCAAAGTGTTTCAAGATATGGATCTTGGAGAAATTCAAAAGCTAACAGACACCACACCAGGAGAATTAACAGATGACATGATGGAGATAAGTGCATCTGATCCAGTGCCGGACAATGATAAAGACGATGTAGGAGAAGCAGTGCCAGAAAAGAAATTGACAGTAGACAATCTGGCAGAAGCCTTCTGATTATTCAAGAATGCTTTTGCCTTTTTTTTTTTTTACAACATGGTCACTTTTATGATACAGGCAATGAAACCAGAACAAATGGCAGAAAAAGGATTGGTATGTATAGAAACATTTTTACACACAGTGTTGTTTCTCAGAGTTGAGAGAAAACTTAGTTCTTCATTCTGCGCACATGTTTTCAAACACAACTAACAGAAGTATACAAAATCTCAGTTGAATGAGGCATTTCCCACAGTGTTCTTTCACAGAAAGAGTATAAACCACATTTTACTTCCAAGCATGTGTTTGAAAATAAAATTCACTTCATTACACTTGTTGCTAACTGAATGATACTTTCTGCACAGTGTTGTTTCTCAGAGTTGAGTGAAAAACACTTCTTTACTTTGTGTGAAGGTTTTCAAACACAGGTAACATAGTTACACATAATCTCAGTTGAATGAGGCATTTCCCGCGCTGTTCTTTCACAGAAATGAGTATGTAACCCTTACATTTACTTCCAAGCCTGTGTTTGAAAACAATATTCACTTCGTTCTAGATGCCAGCTGAATGATATCTTGCGCACAGTTTTTGTTTCTCACAGTTGAGTGAAAAGCACTTATTTCTTTGGTCTGTGCACATGTTTTCTTTTTTTTAACATGTAAAATATATTTCTCATATCTGATTCTTTTTTTTAAAATAGTTTATTGTCAACTTGGTTTCCATACAACACCCGGTGCTCTTCCCCATACGTGCCCTCCTCCACCACCACCACCTCTTTTCCCCCCTCCCCCTTCCCCGTCAACCCTCAGTTCATTTTCAGTATTCAGTAGTCTCTCAGGTTCTGCGTCCATCAGTTAGCACCTAGTAGAACAAAGTGAATATTGTTTTCAAACACATACCACATAAGTGGTATATATTCATTTCTGCATGAGACCACTGTGGGGAAGCCCTCATTCAACCGAGATTATGTGGAACTAAGCTAGTTGTGTTTGAAAACATGTGTGCAAACCAAAGAAATAAGTGCTTTTCACTCAACTCTGAGAAACAACGCTGATCAGAAGGTATCACTCAGTTAACATTTACTGTAATGAAGTGAATATTGTTTTCAAACACATGCTTGGAAGTAATGTGAGTAGTATATGCTCAGTTCTTAGGAAGAACACTGGGGGAAATGCCTCATTCAAACGAGACTATATGTAACTATCCTATTTGTTTTTGAAAACTTGTGCGCAGACCAAAGAAATAAGTGCTTTTCACTCAACTCTGAGGAACAACACTGTGCGGAGGGGATTATTAAGTTAGCATCTCGTAGAACGAAGTGAATATTGTTTTCAAACTCATGCTTGGATGTAAAATGTAAGGGTTATATACATATATCTGTGAAAGAACAGTGTGGGAAATGCCTCATTCAAGTGAGATTATGTGTCAGTAAATTCGATGTTTTTGAAAACATGTGCACACCCCAGAAATAAGTGATTTTCATTCAACTTTGAGAAACAACAATTGTGCATGGTATCATTCAGTCAGCATCGAGAAAAACGAAGTGAATATTGTTTTCAAAGTCATGCTTGGAATTAAAATGTAAGTGTTTTATTCGTTTTTCTGTGGAAGAACAGTGTGGGGAATGCCTCGCTCAACTGAGATTATGTGTAACTAAATGTGTGCTGACCTAAGAAATAAATGCTTTACACTCATTTCTGAGAAACAAAAAAACAAAAAAATAGCAACCAAAAAAAAAGAAGAAACATTTTTAAAGAAATGAAAAAGCAAAAAATATATGACAGAAATTGCAATGTATTTCTGTAAAGTTACACCAAGTACCTGTCTCTTCTTCCTTCCTTTCCACCTCCTCTACATCTTGTCTCTCTTCCCCCCCTGAGACAAAAACAGCTTCTCCTCATTCTTCCCTCCACCTATAATGTGAAGATCAGGAAAATGCTTATCCCCTTTCACTTAATGAATAGTAAATAATTATTATACTGTACAGTCTAGAGGCGTGTGTGTGTGTGTGTGTGTGTTTCTGTCAAAATCTATATACGAACTGAGACTGCTTTTCTATCATTGTCATCATCGTTTCCTAAATATTCATTGCGTAGAACATCATGTGCAAGACCTGTATAGAAGGGGATAGTCTATCTTTACATAGACATAAGATGAGAGATATTGATCATAAAATTATTAATGTGTTAGTTTTCTTACTATTTTATAACTTTGTTCTCAAATAATTATATTACCATAAAGTATGCATCCCCCCTTATTAGAGAAAGTGTGTATCAGTTTATCATCACAGCTTTTTTTTAAATTTTAGGTAACAATGACTCCAATATTTTATTATGAATATGACCATAATACTACATGCCATACAAATTGTATGATTCATTCATGAGTGTGTAGGTAGGGTACTGTGAAACAATCATATTGAATATACTAAGCTACTATGAAACAATCATATTGTTTGTTGTTTTGTCATGATCAATGCACTGGTTATTATACCTACAAATAAATGTAAATTTCTTTTTCACAGCTTTTCATTTTTGATGTCTAGTGTTAGTAATATTTATAATATCAATAGCATTTTGTATCATGTAATAAATAATATTAATGGAGGTACTGACAGATGATTCATCTTATGAACAGACAACAAATTTATGGTATCAAGAAGTACAGTATAGTACTGCAAATGTACTTTTCTTCCTTATGATTTTCTTAATAACTATTTCTTCTCTCTGGCTTACTTATTCTTTATTTTAAGAACACAATATATAATACATATAACAACCAAAACATTTTAATCAACTTTTTACATTATTTTAAGGCTTTCCCATCAAAATGGGCTATAGTAGTGAAGTGTTGGAAGAGTCAAAATTTATACTCAGAGGTCCTTGGGTGGTTCATTTGGTTGTCTGACTTTTGGTTTTGACTCAAGACTCAGTCCCAGGGTGTAGGATCCAGCCCCACATAGGGCACCTCCGTTCTGAGGATGGAGCCTGCTTAAGACTATTTTTTCTCTCTTTCCCTCTGCACTTCCCCTTGTCGTGCTCGCTCTCTCACTCTCTCTTGCTCTCTCGCTCTCTCTCTTAAAAAAAAAAAGTTATACTCAAATTTTCAACTGGGTGAGGAGTTGGCATCCCTAAACCCCAAGTGGTTCAAAAGTCAACTGTATTTTTCCTTCGGATCAACTAAAGATTTATTTTTTAAATATTTTATTATATTCATTGTAGAAAGGAGTTACTCTTTATACTGATACTTTAATCAAGTGATTTCTGTTCATTTGGTAATAGTATCCCATTTTACCTTAGTTACTGATTATTAATGGCAGCCTTCACTTAGCTATAATTTTTGGAAATGTATATATATAATACACATAATATATATAATACATATATATAATATATTTACATATATTGTGATTTTTAGATGCAGGCGTATATCTGAATTGTCTCATCCTGGTAAAGAAGAAATTCGTAATCTTTAGCTTTTGACTGAATTGCATTGATTATGACATTGCTCTGAAATTTTAATGTATTTTAATATGTTATATGTTTTCCTTAGATTTTCTACTGTTTTGGAAATTTGAGAGAAGCTAAAAGCTTGCCACCAGACTGTTTTATTCTAATTTATGTAGTTACATCTTTTCCCATTCTTATAATACTTTACCTTATAATTGGCATGTACTAGAATAATGAGTAGGATTCAGAGAAAGAAAAGTCATGGGCTTGAGAACTGCAGAAAAAGACGACTTGTTGAATACACACAGATCACCAAAATATATGATATCTTTCTGTGTTAGCTGTTAGCTAGTGATTGCTTAGGAAAAAATACAAAACATACAGCATATTTATTTTTATTTCTTCCTCAGTGAAAAATAGAATATTAACTGTGATATGTAATTTAATGAAAAGAGGAATTACTCATGCAGAGCAGGGCACATGGCATTTTTAAATGAATATTCACCACACTTGAGCTCACCACAATAGCAATAAGAAGTGGCTAAAAAGCCATCAGAGTAGTACATCAGTTAATTTTATGCAGTATGATATAATACTAAATCTGTATGTTTTTATCACATTCTCTCAACTATAAATAACGCCATGTATGGTAAGTGTTTGTGTCATAAATTTTGAGAGATTTTAATTCTATCTAATAGGTTTGAGCATATTTTATGATAATAAGTGATAAAAATAGACTAGTATCTACATATATTTTAGGCATTTATGGCATGAATTTTTCCTTTCTTTTTTTTTCCATTTTTTATATAACTAGGCTAGGTGGTTCATCTGTGAGTTATTTTTTCAAATTGTTGCAAATATCTAAAAATATTCCAGTATATTTATTTTAGAAATCCCTAACTAAGTGGGCACACTCAGTCCATGATTTCAAGGGTCTACTATATCCAGTTTTTAGGTAATAGCAAAATGAGTAACAAATAAAATAAGCCTTCACCATTTTGTCTTATATTACTTTTTCATAATTACTATCCATATATATAAATGTCAGTCACACTGACCTTCGGACATTACTTGAAAATTTATTGTCCTTTGTGTAAGAAAGTCTATTCTTCCAGGAATAGTCCTTCCTTCTCATCTTTGCAAAATATTTACAGATTCTTCAAGGCCAGAATTAGTCTTATATGAAAATGCATGAACCTATAGGAAGGAAACAATAGCTTTCCCTATAAACTCCTATAGCAGTCTGTGTTCCTCTTTAGACATGCTGTGATTTAGTATAGTTATCAGGGTACTTATACTACTGTGAAGTAATTTCCTTATCTTCTTTGTGAGTGATTATTACTGGTGGAACATCAATAATAATTACAATTTTTATATTTTAATGCCTTTCTTCCATGTGAAGTCTTTTTCTGTTTTATCAAAATTTTTCACACTCATGGGAGTATAGTGGGTATGTAATGGCACCTGTCTTGTGCATCATAGAAGGAAAAAATTAAGAACAAAACTCTAGATGTTATTCTTCTAGTAGTAGGTAGACTTGCATTGCTAGCAGTTTGATGTATCTCCAATTTTAATTTCTAGGGTTTCTTTCTTCTAGTCTGGGTTGCCTTATACATTTCTAGTTTCCAATTCCATTTCTTAAACTTTGTTTATTCACCTCTACAGAATTATTGGAAGCATCAGAACACCAGTTCTATGATTTAATTAATATCTGTATATTACTAAGGCAGTATCTATGTCCATATTCATTTATATCTGCTTCTCTCTTTATATTTTTATTAATTTACTTGATATCTTGATGATGTTATAATGTAACTCCAAACATTTTTGGGGGGAAGACATGCACAATTATGGTTGATGGATTCTTAAACAATAGTTTCAGTAATTGTTCTGGTAAAAATAAATACATGTTGTAAAAAGAAAGAAAAAGAAAGGAAGGGAAAGGAAGGCAAGGGAAGAGAAGGAAAGGAGAGGAGAGGAGAGAAGAGGAGAAGAGAGGAGAGGAGAGGAAAGGAGAGGAAAGGAAAGGGAGAAAGAAAGAAGAAGGAAGGAAGGAAGGAAAGAAAGAAAGAAAGAAAGAATGGAAAGTGAAAGGTATTTGAGTATTTGGATTTTCTGTATACATAGATTAAGTTTACTAAATAATATCTCTCTTCTTCTTTATATTTCCCATAGAAATAAAAATTTAACCTTTGTGTATATATTTATACAACTGAAAGTCTCTCTAAACTGTTTCCTCTGTCCTAACAGAAGTCAAGTATACTCCTGAAAATGAGAAAGATATATTATTAAAATAAAAATGTTTATATAAACAAGATAATAGTGTTTGGGGATAATATAATTTAAAAAATGGCTGCTTCAAAGTGAAGTAACTAGAAGATGGCGAAGAGGAAGGGAGCTCGGTAAACTCCATCCACCCCATCTATCAAACTGAGAAGGATATTACCCTCATCTGCGAGAGTGGAAGGAGAAAATATGGACTCCAGAAAGAATAGAACCTCAAGGATACCTGAGTGAGTGAGGGCAAATGGGGGAGATCTGAAAATGGGCCAGCCCGGGACGGGCAGGGGAGGCAAGATCCCCAGCCCAACCTGGGGGAAGCGCGAGGAGCCCAAGAGACAAAGGGAAGAGACAGGCTTTTCTTCCCGGCTTTTCTCCCGGCATAGAGCAGCCAGAGCGTGGCGGCGCCGGGGAGTGGACCCCCCAGCGGCGGTGGCGCTGGGGGAGAGGACCCCCGGCAGCGGAGAGCGGCCGGAGCGCGGCGACGCCGGGGCGAGCAATTCGAACTTCGTTTTGGGAACAGGACCACGGACTGCATTTCCACGGTGCACCTCGCCCCCTGCACGGACTGCGCAAATCCCGGGTGCCCACAGGAAAAAATAGGGCCCACACCTACGCGACCTCCGACAAGGAGGAGTC
>NC_043709.1:113279941-113332842 GCF_006229205.1 Suricata suricatta
CAAAACATGGAAGGAGCCCAAATGTCCATCACCTGACGAATGGATCAAGAAGATGTGGTATATATTCACGATGGAGTACTACATAGCAATGAGAGGGAATGACATATGGCCCTTTGTAGGAAAGTGGATGGACCTTGAGAGTGTCATGCTGAGTGAAGTAAGCCAGGCAGAGAAGGACAGAAACCATATGTTTGCACTCATAGGTCTAGCAGGAAAACAGGAGAGACCTAATGGAGAGCCAGGGGTAGAGGAGGACGTAGAGATAGTTGGGGAGAGAGAGGGATGCAAAACTTGAGAGACTATTGAATGCTGAAAATGAACTGAGAGTTGAAGGGGGAGGGGGAGGGGGGAAAAGAGGTGGTGGTGATGGTGAAGGGCACTTAAGGGGAAGACCACTGGGTGTTATATGGAAAACAATTTGACAATAAAATATTATGGAAAAAAAATTTAAAAAAACAAAGTGAAGTAACTATAAGAATTAAATCCATAAAATAATATTTAATATATTTAAAGATAAAAATTAAATCTGCTGTTATAAGAGGGTTTTCTGGCAAGAAGGAAGATTTAAAATATTAACCTGAAATGAATCCTGAAGTATCACTTGAAGAGTTACTTCTAGAAAATGTTTTTCAAAAGAAACATAACCTTATTAGAACAAAAAGTCCAGAGTCCTGGAGAGCACACAGAGCTGGGTAGAGTGCTCAGAGCTGCGGAGAGAGGAGGAGAAGAGAAAGAGAGGCTGAAAACGTTCATAGAGCTGTCTGAAGAGAAGAGAAAAACCTCGGCCTGAGATGGAGAGGGATCCTATCATCCCATCTATAACCACTGGGTGGAGAGAGAGAAATCTGCCCCCTTTAGGCATCTCAGTATGCCTATCCCAGGCAGAGCCATGAGAAAACTCTTCCCTGACTCCACCTACTCAGTTCTGGCTAGGAAGCTACCCATCTGCAGGAGTACAGCTCATCTCTCGAGTGGTAGCATTAAAGAGCTTGGACTAAGATTTGGAAATAAGGCGAGCTTGGAAAATACAGATTGGCCTGCTCACAGCTCCGGGAGATCCGACCCTGTGGCTTGCAAAGCTTGGTTTGAGAAGGGATTAGGGCGCCACCATTCTACTCTCCACAACCACCAAGGCGGGAACTCAGGGAGCAGCCACAGGACTTGCAGTGGAAGCAAGACCAAACTACACCAAACCACACACTTCCATGCTGGAGAGCTGCCATTTATTTTCTTTTTTCTTTTTCTGTTTCTCCTCCCCCCTCCCCCCGGGAAAGACCAACATTGATGCACTGCTGTGATGAGATCAATTCTTGCTAATCAGATATATTTCTAGTATCTCATTCTTATCTCTCCTTTCCGTTGATTTTATACTATTAGACTGTCATTTGTCTTTTGTTATTTTTGTCCCTGCACTTTTCTATTCTATTCCTTTTTTTTCTTTCCTCTTTAGGTTTGCTTGTTTGTTTAATTTGTCTATGCCTTTGCGAGCTTTTGTTCCCTGTGTGTTTGTTTGTCTGTCTGTTTTCCTTTCCAGGGCTACCTCAAGAAACAAGCCAAAGTACACATGGTGGAGAGTCCCAAATATCACTGAGTAGGGAAATAAAATAATCAAAGACACAACAAGAGAAACCAAGAGACACCATTAAAAGAACAAAAGCACTGGGTGTTATATGGAAACCAATTTGACAATAAACTATTTTTTAAAAAAAAGGAATTAAATAGCCAGAAGGCAGGCTTGTTAAGCAATGTCAATATAAAAAAAAAAAAAAGACAACCACTTTCTGAATGAACATGCTCTGGAAAGTTAATGAGTATCATTTAATATAGCAATATTAATAGGCATAGAGTGCATAACGAGATTTTAAAACTGACAAGAGACAGAAAGCTAGCCAAGATGGAAAAAAAAAAAAAAAAGAAAAGAAACAACTCTCCACCAAAGAAATTCCAGGAAGAAGTCATAGGCACAGAACTGCTCAAAACCGATATAAGCAATATAACTGAACAAGAATTTAGAACAATTGTCATAAAATTAATTGTTAGACTTAAAAAACATGGAAGTCATCCGAGAAGCTATAGATACAAAGACTAAGGACCTTCAAAATAGCTGTGACAAGTTTAAAAATGCTATAAACGAGGTGCATAATAAATTGGAGGGGGCCACTGCTGATCTCTTCACCAACTAAAATCCAAAGTTCATTCTTCTTATATCCCCACATAATATATGGTCATGACTTTGTGTTCACATGGCTTTGATTGTATTGCAGCAGGTATTGGAGGGGGATAAATAAGAAGTCATTTGCGTGTAACTCATTCAGTAATGAAAACTGTGAGGAGCCTAACCTATGTACAGGACAAGAAAAAGGTCAGTGTTCCCTGTACTATAGGGTTTGCCTCCACCGGTTCACCATTATTTTTCTCCATCTCATTTGTGATTAAAAAATAAAATATAAAAAGTGAGTTGTTTTTTATCCCCCAACATGAATACCATTTTTAGAAAATTTATATTTTTGATGCGATACAAACTAGAAAATTTGAGAGTTCTCAACCATTCTCATTATATATCACTGCATTATATCATGTTGATTGATTTGCAAATATTTAACCATCCTTGGAATGCAGAAATAAATCCCAAGTGATCATGGTGAATGACTCTTTTAACATTCTGTTAGATTCAATTTGCTAGTATTTTGTTGAGAATTTTTTATGTTTATTTATTTATTAATAGTTTATTGTCAAATTGGTTTCCATATAACACCTAGTGCTACTCCCCACAAGTGCCCTCCTCCATTACCAAGACCTCTTTCCCCCCTCCGCCTCCCCCTCAACTCTCGGTTCGTTTTCAGTATTCAATAGTCTCTCAGGTTTTGCACCCCTCTGTCTCCCCAACTCTATTTCCCCTTCCCCTCCCCATGGTCCTCCATTAGGTTTCTCCTGTTCTCCTGTTAGATTTATGAGTGCAAACATATGGTATCTTTCCTTCTCCGCCTGAGTTATTTCGCTTAGCATAACACCCCTGAGGTCCATCCACTTTGCTACAAATGGCCATGTTTCATTCTTTCTCATTGCCATGTTGAAAATTTTTGCATCCAAGTTCATCAGGGATATTTGCCTGTAGTTCACTTTTTTAGTGAGCTCTTTGGTTTTACAATCAAGGTATTGCTGGCTTTGTAGAATGAGTTTAGAAGTTTTCCTTCCATTTCTATTTTTTGGAATAATTTGAGAAAAGTATGTATCTACTCTTCTTTAACTGTCTGGTAGAATTCCCTGGGGAAGCCATTTGTCCCTGGACTTTTGTTTGTTGGGAGATTTTTAATTACTGATTCAATTTCTTTGCTGGTTATCGGTTTGTTCAAGTTTTCTTTTTCTTCCTGTTTCAGTTTTGGTAGTTTATATGTTTCTAGAAATTTATTCATTTCTTTCAGATTGTCCAATTTGTTGGCATATAATTTTTCATAATACTCTCTCATAATTATTTGTGTTTCAGTGGTTTGGTTGTGAAATCTCTGCTTTCATTCATGATTTAATTTAATTTGGATTATTTCCGTTCTTTCTGATAAGTTTGGATTGGGCTTTACCAGTTTTGTTAATTTTTTCAAAGAACCAGCTCCTGGTTTCGCTGATTTGGAGTTTTTTTTTTTTTGCTTGTGTAACATTTATTTCTGCTCTAATCTTTATCATTTCCCTTCTGCTGCTGCTTTGGCTTCATTTGTTGTTCTTTTTCTGGCTCTTTCAGGTGTAAATTTAGTTGTGGATTTGAGATTTTCTTGCTTTTTTAGGTAGGCCTGTATTGCTCTATACTTCCTCTTTATGACTACTTTTACTGTATTGCAAAGGTTTTGGTGTTTCCATTTTCATTTGTTTCCATTTACTTTTTTATATTTAAATTTTATTTTATTTTTTATATTAGTTTATTGTCAAATTGGTTTCCATATAACACCCAGTATTTCTCCCCACAAGTGTCCCCTACCATTACCATTAGCTCCTTCCCTCTCTCCCCCTTCAGTCCACGGTTCGTTTTCAGTATTCAATAGTCTCACATGATTTGTGTCCCTCACTCTCCCCAGCTCTCTTTCCCCCCTTCCCCTCCCAATAGTCCTATGTTAGGTTTGTCCTGTTTGACCCATGAGTGCAAACATATGGTATCTGTCCTTCTCTGCCTGACTTATTTCGCATAGCATGACACCCTCGAGGTCCATCCACTTTGCTACAAATGGCCATATTTCATTCTTCCTCATTGCCATGTAGCACTTCATTGTATATATATATACACATATATATATATTCTTGATCCATTACATATTCTTGATCCATTCAGCATGTGATGGATGTTTAGTCTCTTTCCATGATTTGGCTATTGCAGAAAGTGCCGCTATGAACATTGGGGTACATGTGCTCCTATGCATCAGCCCTTCTGTATCCTTTGGGTATATCCCTAGCAGTGTTATTGTTGGGTTATAGGGGAGTTCTATGGATAGTTTTTTTGAGGAACCTCCACACTGTTTTCCAGAGCAGCTGCACCAGTTTAAAAGTCCATTTACTTTTTAAAAATGTTTTGTTCAATTTCCTGGTTGGCTCATTTACTCCTTAGTAAAATGTTCTTTAACCTACATGTATTAGTGGTCTTTAATTTTTTCTTGTGCTTGACTTCAAGCTTCATAGTGTGATTGGAAAGTATGCTTGGTATGCTCTCATTCTTTTTCTATTCTTGAGGCCTGATTTGTGACCTAGTATGTAATCTATTCTGGAAAATGTCCCATGTGCATGCAAAAGGAGTGTGTATTCTATTGCTTTAGAATGAAAGGTTCTGAATACATTTGTTTAGGCTATCTGGACTTGTGTGTCATTAAAACCCACTGGGTGTGATAGTAATATGAACGTAAGAAGAAAAGCACACAGGAGTGTAGTAGGTTTGTTTCCCCCGCTACTTATTACCATTGGATGTCTTGTTTTTGTTTGTTTCTCCCTTAAGTAATTTTTCTTACAGTGGGAAAATACACATAACAAATTTACCATCCTATCAATATTAAAATGTGTGGTTGGATGACATTTAGTAAATTTACCACATTTGGCAACCATCACCACTCTCTGGTTTCAGAATTTTTTAATGGACTATTTTTTATTTTTCATTTTTTATTTTTTACCAGTTTTTTAATAAAATTTTATTGTCAAATTTGTTTCCATATAACACTCAGTGCTTCTCCGCACAAGTGCCCCCCCTCTATGACCATAACCTTCTTCCCCCCTCTCCCTCCCACTTTGGCCCTCGGTTCATTTTCAGTATTCAATAGTCTCTCATAATTTGTGTCCCTCTCTCTCCCCATTTTTCTTTCCCCCTTCCCCTCCCTATAGTCCTCTGTTAGGTTTCTCCTATTAGACCGATGAGTGTAAACATATGGTATCTCTCGTTCTCCACCTGGCTTATTTCACTCAGCATGACACCCTCGAGGTCCATCCACTTTGCTACAAATGACCAGATTTCATTCTTTCTCATTGCCATGTAGTACTCCATTGTGAATATATACCACATCTTCTTGATCCATTCATCAGGTGATGGACATTTGGGCTCTTTCCATGATTTGGCTATTGTAGAAAGTGCCACTATGAACATTGGGGTACATGTACGCCTATGTATCCACATTTCTGTATCCCTTGGGTAGATCCCCAGCAGTGCTATTGCTGGGTCATAGGGGAGTTCTATGAATAGTTTTTTGAGGAACCTCCATACTGTTTTCCAGAGCGACTGCACCAGTTTACATTCCCACCAACAGTGTAGGAGGGTGCCTGTTTCTCCACATCCTCGCCAGCACCTATAGTCTCTTGATTTGTTAATTTTAACCACTCTGACCTGTGTGAGGTGGTATCTCAGTGTGGATTTGATTTGTATTTCTTTGATGATGAGTGACTCTGGGCATCTTTTCATGTGCCTGTTGACCATCTGGATGTCCTCTTTAGAGAAGTGTCTGTTCACTGGATTATTCATTTATTGGGTATGTAGTTTAGTGAGTTCCTTGTAGATTTTGGATACTAGCCCTTTTTCTGATATGCCATTTGTCACTATCTTTTCCCATTCTGTCTGTTGCCTATTAGTTTTTTTATTATTTCCTTTGCATTTCAGAAAATTTTTATCTTGATGACTTCCCAATAGTTCATTTTTGTTCTTGATTCCCTTGCCTTTGGGGATGTGTTGAGGATGAAATGGCTGCGATTGAGGTCAAGGAGGCTGCTTTCTGCTTTCTCTTCTATGGTTTTTATGGTTTCCTGTCTCACATTCAGGTCCTTTAACCATTTTAAGTTTATTTTTGTGAATGATGTAAGAAAGTGGTCTAATTTCATTTTTCTACATGTTGCTCTCCAGCTCTCCCAATATCACCTGTTGAAGAGGCTGTCTTTTTTTCCATTGGATACTCTTTTCTGTTTTGTCAAAGATTAGTTGGTCATACACTTGTAGGTCCAGTTCTGGGTTCTCTATTCTATTCTCAACAAATAAAAGTCCAAGGCCGGATGGATTCCCAGGGGAATTCTACCAGACATTTAAAGCAGAGTTAACACTGATCCTTCTCAAGTTATTCCAAAAAAAATAGAAATGGAAGGAAGATTTCCAGACTCATTCTACGAAGCACATATCACTTTCATTCCTAAGCCAGAGACCCAACAAAAAAAGAGAACTACAGGCTAATATCCTTAATGAATATGGATGCAAAAATACTCAACAAGATACTAGAACATTGAATTCAACAGCATATAAAAAGAATTATCCATTATAATCAAGTGGGATTCATTTGTGGGTTACAAGGCTAGTTCAATATTTGCAAATCCATCAGTGTGATACAGCACATTAACAAAAGGAAAGAAAAAAACCATATGATTCTATCAATAAATGCAGAGAAAACATTTGACAAAATACAGCATCCCTTCTTAATAAAAACCCTTGAGAACGTTGTTGATAGATGGAACTTACTTAAACATTATAAATGCCATTTATGAAAAGCCCACAGCTAATGTTATCTTCAATGGGGGAAAACTGAGAGCTCTCCCCCTGAAATTAGGGACACGAAAAGGATGTCCACTCTCACCACTGTTGTTTAACATAGTGTTGGAAGCCCTGACATCAGAAATCAGACAACAAGAGGAAATAAAAGGCATCAGAATCAGCAAAGGAAAAGTCAAACTTTCACTTTTCACTAATAGACTATCTTTTAGAACAGTTTAAAGTTCATGGTAAAATTGAGAAATAGTTATAGATATCATATACAACCCCCACCTCACACATGTATAACTTCCTCCATTAACACCTTCCTCCACCAGAGTGGTACATTGATTATAACTGATAAACCTATATTGGCACAACATCACCCATAGTTCATTGTTTATTTTATGGTCCACTATTGATGTTATACATTGTGTTGATGGACAAATTTTTAATAACAGGTATCTACCATTATAGTATCATACAGAATAGTTTCACTTCCTTCTAAATCCTCCATGCTTAACTATTTATCTCATCTTCCCCCCAACTGTTGGTCACCATTGATCATTTTTCTGTTTCTCTATTTTGTCTTTCCAAAAATAGCATATATTAGAATCATAAAGTATGCAGCATTTTCAAATTGGCCTCTTTCACTTAATAATATTCATTTAAGTGTCCTTCATGTCTTTTGATTGATAATTTCTTTTTAGCATGAATAATATTTCATTATCTGAATATATCACAATTTATTTGTTCCATTGAAATTTTTTTAAGAGAGGAATAACATGATCTATCTCATTTTAACAGAATCGCTTCTGTTGCTATCCTCAGAACAAACAAGAGGGTAAATGCAAATGCCAGAACATGAATTGCACAATTCACATAGGAGATAGTGGTAGATTGGACCAGAAGACTAGTAGTAGGGGTGATATAAATAGTAATATTCTCTATTTCTTAAGATAAAGCCAACATAAATTGATAATGAATTAGAACTAATATGTAAGCAAAGCCATTCAATTGAATTGTCCATAAGTAAAGATTATTGCTTTCTTCAGGATAGTACAGGTGTTTCTTGTAGCTGAAACAGTTGATCATTTATTTTTCCCTTTAATGACAAAAATCTATACCTGTGTATACAAAGTGAGCATGTTCCTTAGGTTCTATGTAATATCTTTGCTAAAATGGATGTCTATCCCATTATCTGAAAATTTAATATTTAATACATAAATTTTCTTAATTCATATCCATATATTAGTAGGAAAGAATGAAGAAAGGGTAATATGTTGTAAGATATAATTTGTTTGGGTTCATGGCATAGTCCTACATTGGATTTATCATTGCTTAATCCAACCTGGTCTTCTCCTTTAGCACTTCATTCTTTTTAATAAGTTTATTTATTTATTTTGAGGGAGAGAGGGAGAGAGTCAGAGAGAGAGAGAGAGAAAGAGAGAGAGAAAGAGAGAGAGAGAATCCTAAGCAGACTCCACACCATCAGCACAGAGTCCGACATGAAGCTCAAACTCATGAACCGTGAGATCAAGGCCTGAGCTAAGACCAAGAGTCAGATGCTTAACTAACTGAGCTACCCAGGTACCCCAGTAGAGTTCACTCTTGTAAACTGAAAAGTTCACTGAGAGTGTTGAGTCCAAGTCAACTGTGTGAAGTATGTGCACACTTTAAATAATTAGTTAACTTTCTTAGGTGTTTATTTCCCTACATTATTAATTTAAGAAATTAAACTTTGTAAAATTAAGTTTCATTGACTCTTCTCATATTTTTGAAAGTGGATTAGAATGTCCCCCACCATCTCTGAGAGAAGTGACATAAAAAATAAAGAAATAAAAGGGGGACATAATACAATAGGCTGTCACTACTGGAGGTAACCTTCTGGCTTATCCAATATAAACTGTTCTCTCACAACTTTAAGTAATTTGCCTAGTCCAGCCAGCTCATACCAGAGCCAAACTTTCTGACTCTGACTTGGTAACTTTCCAATGTTAGGAAGAATAAGCAAGCTCTCAGATGGAGCTCTGAGAAGTAAGAAATGAAGGGGAAAATCCAGATCATATTTTCCATCTTAAAAACATGAATGTACTACCACATTCTGGCTTCTATAACAGAATTCCCTTATGCCATTAATGTGAGCAGTCTTATAAATGCTTTCTTTTTATGCAATATGAGGCCTTTAAAACTAAATGAGCTGCAAACTTTGTTAAAATGCATGTCTCTG
Organism: Suricata suricatta; assembly: GCF_006229205.1. Classification (NCBI taxonomy): domain Eukaryota; kingdom Metazoa; phylum Chordata; class Mammalia; order Carnivora; family Herpestidae; genus Suricata; species Suricata suricatta. Next base: position 113,289,139 of record NC_043709.1, read on the forward strand.
TGATAATCAGCCTTCATTAAAAATGTAACAAAATAAAACAGTGAATTCCAACTTCTTTCTTCTTTCTGAATACACAGAAGAGTAAAATTCAAATAGATTTTGTTTAGAATATATCACTAGAAGTTAACCTTATTGTATTTCACTTACAAATAAAATCACTTACAAATAAAATCCTAGCTACTTTTTACTACAGGATTTTTTAAGTTATGTTTTTCAAACTGTGTATTCCAAAAGATGTTGTGGGAGAAGTAAGCAAAGACGCAAATTGATATCCATTTCTTCTCATTCTCCATGTGTTTCCTTTGGTTAAATAAATATTCTAAAAGTATAATATGCTTCATATTATAAGAAAACTCTCTGAAAGGCATTCATATTGTTTGTACTCAATTATTTCACCCGAAGATTTATAGTAGTGACTTCTAAGTTTATAAATTCTGCCTCAATCCAAAATTACTTGTCAGACTATAATTTGATTATGAAATGGGAATTAAAAATGCAAATTGATAAGAAATTCTTTTACTTAGCAAACATGAGTTTCATGGTGGACATGAATAACCAATTCCTTTAATCCTTAAACCTCTGCACATTTCCACCGGAAGTGACTGGGGCAGTGGATGGCCATTGGCATGGTGGATATTTTCTAAGTATTCAGACATTTTAACTCCTATTACTGCAATGAATAAACAAGATACTTAAAAGGGAAAAATGTAGTAATCTGTTTAAATAATTTTCTTACTCATCTAGCAACATGTTTCACTACTAGTTGTAAGAGTACAATTTGTACATCACACTGAGAATAATTGCTATCCTTAGAGAATTTTTTACACCACAAAGTACCTCTGAAGATGAAATTGTGATCATAGGTATAATCAAATGTATATTTGACCTTTAATAATAAAATCTTTACCCAAATGCATCAAGAGAAATATCATACTTAATATCCCTTAATAGCAAAGCTCTACTCAGCAAGTTAGCTTGGCTATACTCTAATGGATAATGTTCTAATGGCTTACAAGGTATTTAAGAGGTTTATTTACATATGTGAGTGAGAGAATCTCTGAAACACTAAGATTTATTAAAGTTAATCACTTGGTTATACCATAGGCATCTTATAAGACTGTGCCACTGAAATCCAAGTCTGTTGGAGATTTTTGTTTTCTTGTCACCTATAAAACTGAACTTATAGAACTTAAAATAGTCTCTTTCTTAGATGAACAGGATAAGGGTGTTCATCCTGTCTCACTTAATAGCCATGTGTAAATTCTCTTATTTAGAAGCATTAATTAAGAACTTTCTAAGAGCCAGTTGTTGTAATAGCCTAGGTAAAACAAATATATTTCAGTCTTTTTGCAGGAGAGGGAGGGAATAAGGGAGAAAGGGAAACAGAAAAGATTAAACAAAGAGAGAAAATGTCTTGCACTAAAACACAGGGGAGAAAATCGATATTCTGAAAATTATCTTTGTTAGTTCTACTTATTTTTAAGGTAGTAATGAAGTAACAGGGAAAACAATAAGTATTTTCAATTTATTTATTTAATGGAGACAGGATATTTTTTAAAGGAAACCAAGATAATCAGGTATTTATCTGCCTTTTTAAAATTATAGTCACTTTTTCATGTTTTATGTATTTTAACTAAAGTTTACAAACAATATGTAATTTTGAACTATTCTTTGCATTTTTAAAGAAAGCTATTATTAGCTTATTTATTAACAATAATATAATGATGACAATGACAGCATTTATCATGTGCTGGCCAATAGACTAAAACACTCTCCTACATTTTCTCAGTTTATTTTCATTTGAATCCTATGTGCAGATAGTATATTATAATTTATCAATATAATTTATCAGTATTATAATATCAATTTATATGGGTGAGAAAAGTGGGAGGCTCATTGACTGGAAGAGGTACAACAAAAACCCAAATCTGCTTGACTCCAAAACCATGTTGGTAATCACTACACCATAACATCTTTCTATAGATGTGTAGCACTCTATCTGCAAAGATATTGAGTTCACAGAAGGTAATTAAGTCTCGTAGTGACCTATATTCCAGATTATAGTCAACAATGACTTTACATTTCATTTAAGTTGATCTATTCCAGTTATTACACATAAACTCATTTGCTTAAGCTAGAAACTTAAGGCTCTTACCCTAATTTTGTTCCCCTTCATCTAATCTAGCACCAGTCTTGCTAATTTGACCTACAGAATATTTTCCAATCTGCTTCTATTTCTTTATTTTCATGGCCATTTCATTAGTCAAAAACAACATTGTCATCTCCAATTTGGATATTTTAATAGATATTTTACTTTATTTTCATTTCCTTTTCCTTGCTCTCCCTAACTCTGTCACTCAGAATGTGGTTTCTGTACCAAAATCAATGTCACCCAGAAGCTTGCAAGAATGTAGAATCTCAGGCCTCATTTCAAACATGTGTACTTAGAACCTGTATTTTCCTATACTCAGTTGATACCTCTTCATGATACAGTCGAGTGACTTTAAAAATTTCCCTTTTCAGTTTGCTAGAGGTGGGTTTGAGGTGGTTGATGAAGGAGATTACAACCCCTAGATTTATTGACATTGGTTAAGAACAAACCAGTCTGAGAAACGCCAGGTGCACAGTACCACCAGAAAGTTTTGAGCCAACACACTCAATTTAAAGTTTTAAGAGACAGAGAAAGAGGTGCGATGGGAAGGGGAAGAAAAAGAAGGAGAGAGAGAGAGAGAGAGAGAGAGAGAGAGAGAGAGAGAGACTCAAGCAGACTCCACACTGTCAATGCAGAGCCCAATTCAGGGCCCCATCATGACCTGAGCCAAGATCAAGAGTTGGACACTTAACCAACTGAATCACCCAGGCACCACAGCAGATTCAATTTAACTTTTATTCAAAGTAGCATTTATTTTCTTTATGATATCATTTTTGAGTCATGCACATTTCCCAAGGGAAAGTTATCCAGACCTTGTATATATTTCTGTTCTTAATTAGTATTTCCTTCATGATCTTTGCTTCATTTTTGTTTTTTTGTTTTTGCTTTTGTTTTAATTTTGTTCTATTATCACTATTAAGGTATGGGGGACTCAGTGTCAGGGCAAATGGTGCTGGTATTTTCACAATTTTCAAAGCACCATAATTACACTGGCTTCCCTTTATTCTCACTGTTGAAAAAATGAATATCACTATGTAATTTTGAAAGCTTCTCTCTGATTTGTCTGTCTATAGGTTTTTATTGATCTTTTGGTTAAATGTTTACACTAACTCATTCTCTTTCCACTAATTAACCTTTTCTCCCTGGCTTCTAATGAAGTCTTTCCCTGGACTTCTTGTCTAACTTTCTATTTAAAAATGATTTTAGGGGCCCCTGGGTGGCTTAGTCGGTTAAGCAACCCACTCTTGGTTTTGGCTTAGGTTATGGTTTCATGATATGTGAATTCAAGTCCCACATTAGGCTCTGTGCTGACAGTGGAGAGCCTTCATGGGATTCTCTCTTTCTCCTTCTTACTCTGCCCATTCTCTCCCTCTCTCTCTCTCTCTTTCTCTCTCTCTCTCTCTCTCTCTCTCTCTCTCTCAAAATAAACATTAAAAAATTTTAAATGTCTTTGAACATCCATACTTCCTTACCTCAAACTCTTCCAGCCATTGCATTACATTGTGCTTATTTTTTAAATATTTTCACATGGATCATAAGTTTTGAAGGGATATTTCCTCCTCTCTAGCATTTTTTTTGCATTGTTCTCCTCTCTCACTACTCTCCCAACAACAAAGTCTTCTTTCTTTTCCTCAAACTGACCAATATATATACTCCTCTAGCCCTCGCCTTCTACACTTCTCTACCTAACTTTTGTCCCCTTATTTCTGTTTAGTCATTACCTCCTTAAAGAGAGCTCACTTTGTTGTCTTTTCATCTCTTATCATGTATGTATCTGTTGGTTTGTTTAGATTTTTGTCCCCATAAAAACACAGTCAATTTCTGACTTGTTAATGATTGTTTATTGTCATGTACGTTGTGACTGATAAATCTATTTATTTATCTTTCTTTCTTTTAAGAATGGATCCAATCCAATTTCTTCACTTGAAAGATGATAAAACTTAAGTCTAGAAGGGGTAAGTTGACTTGGAAAATGCCAGTTTTGTGAGTAGGGAAGCTAGATTTTCTGGCTCTAAGAGTAGTAGGCTTTTTATTACATCTCTACTATATATACATATACATATTTTGGGAAATGACCTGGGAGATGTTAATCACATAGTTCATTTTACCACTTTGCAGTAATCATATGTACTGAACTCCACCAGCTATCAAAGCCAACAGTGTGAAAATGGATGTTCTTTAATGATTAAAGACAGCAGGTCTGGGATAAATAAAGAATGAACACTTTGCACTAACTCATGAATTTACTCCTGCAAAGTTGGTGGAAGTAAAAAGGGTTATTGGGAAACCAAATTCTGATTCATTGGCTACCATTTCTGATTCTTCTTACCGGGGAATATCTGCTCTCAGTCTCACTGGGCACATTTCTCATCAAGTCAAGAGATCCAGTGTCACACTCTGTCAACCTCAGTTACCTTCAGTGATGAGTGTGAATGTGGTGCAGTTAGGAATGTGCATCATTCTCCAGATACAAGAGAGACAAATCCAATGTAACAGGAAAATGGGATTAAAGGGAAATTCTCTCTTAAGAACAAAAAATAAAATAATGTTTATTTTTTTTCCTCCATAATATTTTATTGTCAAATTGTTTTCCATACAACACCCAGTGCTCTTCCCCATAAGTGCCTTCCACCATCACCACCACCTCTTTTCCCCCCTTCCCCTTCCCCCTTAACCCTCAGTTCATTCTCAGCATTCAATAGTCTCTCAAGTTTTGCATCCCTCTCTCTCCCCAAATCTCTCTCCCTCCTCCGTTCCCCCTGGTTCTCCATTAGGTCTCTCTTGTTTTCCTGCTAGGCCCAATGTTCATAGCAGCAATGTCAACAATAGCCAAAACATGGAAGGAGCCTAAATGTCCATCACCTGATGAATGGATCAAAAAGATGTGGCATATATTCACGATGGAGTACTACATGGCAATGAGAGGGAATGACATATGGCCCTTCGTAGGAAAGTGGATGGACCTTGAGGGTGTCATGCTGAGTGAAGTAAGCCAGGCAGAGAAGGACAGAAAATAATGTTTAAATTCCAAACTGTGGGATGCACTTAATCTTACCTACACACTTGACAATCAAAATAAGAAACTTTGTTCTGATAGCATGGTTTAGGTCGGGTCAACATGTCTATTTCTCCAAAAACAAGCAACAACAACAAAAAAAATCAAATGGAATAAGGCAGGTACTATGCTCAGTTGTTATAATACCAATCATAACTAAGCATAATCCTAGAAACAAGAAAAATATTCTCATAAAAGGAGCAAGTTTATGATTTGGAGAGCCAACATAGGACAGTGAAGACCGTATTTGAAGGCATTTGACAAAAGGAGATAAAAGTTCAGAGCAAAGCCAGCTATATTGCTAATCTAATTCGCCTAGGGCACCTTATGTTCTTCCTGTCTAGGGCTGCGGTTTTTGGAGTGTGGTAGAGTGGAGTATTCTACAGTACAGTGGTTATGTGGTTTCAAGTGTGAGGGTCAGCAGGCTGCTGTGAAACCTGCAAAGCTGGAAATCACATAGATTGCATATGGTGTACCAAATTTTATCTTCTGTTGCCACAGACTCTGCTCAATTGAATTAGGCCACCACCTTTTTTCCAAACCAAAGCATATCTGGTAGTCATGTCCTCTTCAGCCATGATAATGTCTGCTTATATAATGAGATTGGCCATTAACAAAATGAACACATTCTGGGGGTGCACCTGCACTGAGCATGCCATGTAATCAGAACTAATTGTGGGATTAATAGAATGATCAACTTTGCTTTCCTCAGCACCTGTAGCTAATATTGCAGCAAAATCATGCAACTTATTTAGGGGCTACTGAAAACCCAGCACCTTTAAAAATTAGTAATAAAGAGCACATAATTGTATATGTGGTATAAATAGCCCTTAATTATAGCTCCAAAAAGCCATTCTTCCTGCTACTGATGCAAAGCTTCATGGTTGGCCAGTATGTGACTTCTGAGGAATTAAAACCAGATCAGGAAAACCTATTACAGCCAATCATGCTCTTCTGATAAAGCTTTGGGTTAATGAGGGTTAACCTTCCTGGTCACTTTTGTACAAACTGTGAGAAGTAGCATTTGTTCCATCAAAGAGAAAACATTATGCTGTGGTCAAGAGAATAATAGACTCAGCCAAACTCAGTCTATCCCCTTCTTCCTATGTAAATTTGGCAAATCACTTGAGCTTTTTATACTTTGGTTTAGCTATCTACAACATCATTCTTTAGACTGATTGACTATGTTATGCAAAACTCTCCCACATTTTTAAGAAATGATATAGTCCTTCACTGTCAATCACAAAGTTTGAGAAAAAGGAATGAAAACTCTTTATTAAGACTCTCCAAAAGAAGAGGGATTTTTTTCATAGTGAGATTGCCACTGAGTGCTGAGTGATGTGTGTGTGTGTGTGTGTGTGTGTGTGTGTGTGTGTGTGCGCGCGTGCATCTTAGGTTAAAGAAGGTTAAGACAGCTCTTGAAAAATCCCAGCCAAATACATATTGCTCTGTTTCAGTTTGAAAGATGACACCATTGATAGAGATTACCAACTAAACATGTGCTGACAAACACAAGAGGGTAGTTTTCACAGCACAGCAAGAAAGTAAAACAGGAAATAAAGATTCAATTAAATTTGTTTTTAAAAATATTGAAGGCAAGAAATAAACAATAGTGAGAAGAATCAGCTTTTCTTGGCACTTTCTTGTCTGTCACTATCAAGATGGTAAACAGATGGGATGGGAAAAATGGTGATGGGAAGTCGTTTCCTAATTGTTGTATATCACAATTCCTTATTTCTCCAATTATCACAGGTTGGAAGAAACAGATGAAGTAAGAAGCTGTGCTTCTAGAATTGTGAAACATTTTGTACAAATTGTGAGTTCCATCAAAGAGAAAATATTATGCTGTGGTTAAAAGACTCAGTCTACTCCCTACTTCCTATGTAAATTTAGCAAATCACTTGAGTTCTATAATTTGACTTAGCTATCTATAATATCAGGGGCTTCAACCCACGAACTGGGAGATCATGACCTGAGCAGAAATCAAGAGTCAGATGCTTGATGGACTGAGCTGCCTATATACCCCAGGGCAGTTTTTAAAGCAATTACTTTGAATTAACATTGGCAACTAAAGCCTAAAGTTAGCTAAAGTCTCTCTTCTTCAACCATATTCAATAAATACATAGCACACTATTGTTTCTAAATTCATCCAATATCTAAACTGAATCATCATTCCTTGTGTCTTTCGTTTTAAATCTTACAACAGCATCTAGAAATCTTAAATAATTTTTGAACATCTATGCTCACACCCATTTATGACATCCTTTCCAATGCACACATAAACTAATTTGTTTACTGACTTATCTGTGAATTCATTATATATTACACTATATGTTTATATTTATGTATATGAGGAATATATTTTTCCCTTACTGTGTGCTAGGCATTATTCCAGGAGCTGGATGACTCAGAAGAGAACAAAACAGTCTATTATAATTAAGTTTACATTCTGGTGGTGGAGGATAGGGAAGGTTGGGAAAAAAGATTATTTACATAATAATATGTGTAATTTTTACATAGAAATATGTATACATATATGTATATTTATATATTTGTGTGTATATATGTGTCTATGTATGGATGTGTCTATTTATTTGTCTATCTAACTTCAGGTTTGTAGCTACGTTAGCCCTCTTTGGGAGTTTTTTAAAGGTGCCCATTTTCAGCAAAAAAACTTTAAAAAGGTGTTCTTCCTCTGGGTTGACTTACCATGGAGCTAGAGAATAGGACTTGGCCAACAGAGCAGGAGCAACCCTTAGCCCTGGCTTGCTTCCCATCTGTCAGGCACAACTGGCACCACCAAATATGGTTGTCCTGCTAGGAAGAACCAAAACAAGTGCTATTTAATAGTGTGGTCAGGGGAGGACTCTTCAACAAGGTGACATTTAAGAAGAGACCTAAATGGTATGAGGAAGCAGGCCTTGTACATATTTGGAGGGGATGCACTCGAGGCCTATGGAAGTGTATTCTCGATGAGCAAGGAAGCCAGTGAATCTGGGTCAGACTGAGTGAGAGAGAGCAGAAAACTCAAGCCATTAAGAGACATCGAAAATTCTTTGGATTTTATTTTCAATGAAATGGAGAAAAATGACAAATTGAGGGCACAGAAATTATGTACTGTCTGACTTTTTTATAGCCTTTATTTAAATGGATATCCCCCTTACTATGCTTGTGTCTTTTGGAGACTGACCTCATCTGTAAGGAAACAGAGGGCATAACATGGACTCAATAACATGGACCTATATAACCTCCAGCCTTGCAAAGATGTTTTTAATGCTAGTAAGATAAGTAAAATGCATTCCACATTATTAGTTTCTCAGTAAGGGGGGGTATATAATTTTGTGACTATGTACATACAATTGTATTGACTCTCAATATTTTTATGAATCTCATCTGATTTACCTATTTTTACTATAACATACCATATAATAGGATCTATGGGCACATTATGTAATTGGATGCACTAATTCACATGTTGTTAGAAGAATTAAAAATGAATAAATAAAAGAGACTATTTTGAAGTAAGAAAATATATTCTTTTGAAACAGCAATGTGGAAATTTTCAAGACTCACCAATTTAAAATTTTTTTACATTATATCCTCCCCTAAAATAAATAAATAGTACAAGTACATACAAGCATTATAAAAATTAATCTTCTTAATGCTTTTTGAAGAAATAGTAGCTAAACTCACATTTTTTAAATTAGTAAGAATACACACAAACACACACACACAGTACAGGAAATTCTAATGATTAAAAACTACATTTTATCAAGTTAAAAAGAAAAGCAAAATTGGAAGTTAATTATTGTTTTCACTAAATGACTGATAAAATAAATTTTCCTTCCTAAAATAAGAAAAACAAAGCAATTCTAGTAAATTTTCTTTTATAGTATATCAAGACATTTATACTAATCTTCAAAAAAAAACACCCAGACTTAAAATAACCTAAACCCAACTGCATTTTCATCAGAGCTATGCTGCTCTATTACCTTAACCATCATTCATCATGTATGTCAAACAGTTTATGGAGAGAGAACATAAATTCTTACCCAAAGTCAGGAATACTATCAATGAATTTAGAAGTTTACATTCTGTTGGTGTGAGGTCACCATTTGCTGTCACTCTTGATCAATGACCCAGCAAGTGTCTTTAGCCCTAGGCTATCTTACTGGGTTTAGCAAGTTTCCTAGTTTTAACAGGTCTACATACAGAGCCTAGAAAATGATTATTCTATTTTCTATTCACCAAGGCACATTTTGGTGATTTAAAATAACAATGTATATTAAAAAACAGTAGTAATCTAAATTGCTATCCAAATGGTTAGTGTTTTAGAAACAGTGATTAATGAAACACAGAAGAAAGGATTATTCCTATAGAGGTTTAAAACCTTTTAGCAAGATAATTTATATCACCTAGTTTAATCTTTTATGAAATAGTTCTAGTCTCCTAGCAATTTGACAATCTCTTTCAGTAATTATGAAGGTATGATTTTCTTCCCGGTATTAATACATGAAGAACTGGGAGTACTATGGTTAATACTTTACTGACTTGTTGAAAAGTAGTAGTTTTTTTCTCAGCCCCTGTGGTTACTGACATTTTAACCACTTATCTCTGATTTATTCAAGTTTTGACAATGCCAAAAGAAAGGTGCATTTCCCATGAAAGATCTATAGTTAAGACAATTTGACATATGCTTTTCTTCTCTCTGAAGGGAGTTTTTCTTAAAGTGCATTTATTGACTTCTGAGAGAGAGAGAGCCGTGGTAGTGGCAGAGAGACAGAAGAGAGATTCTCAAGCAAGCTCTGCACTGTGCAGAGCCTGACAGAGGGCTTGATCTCACAAACTATAAGGTCATGACCAGAGCCAAAATCAAATGTCAAACTTAAATGACTAAGCCGCCCAGGTGTTCCAACCATCAGAATTATTTCTTAGATGGTTTTTTATCACCAGGATTTTGCAAATCTATAGAAAAATTAAAATGACATTTTACATTAAATTCTAAATTTTATGGAAAAGGATTCAAATACTTTAACCTACACTTGTACAGATTGTCCAAAGGATAAATTGGAGGGTGGGGAGAATGCCCAGTAAATGATAAGGTAAATACAATAACTAAGATGCTTATAAATATTAATCGTTTTGTCGATGCATTCCTCCTATTGACTGAATTTCTTCTATAAGCTGCTAACTATAAGAATGGATACTACCAAAGAATTTTCTTATCTTTTTACAAGAAATAAAGTACTAACTCATGATTACATAGTTTATATAAATTTACAAACTCATGATTCACAAGATTAACCTAGATATCCCTCCATTAAAAGGTATTAGATTTTTCCTCTCTCACTCTATTTGGTCATCATATCCCAGAAGGACAAACTGCTGCATATAATCTTAATAAAGAGTGGTGGGCTTTGTTCTCAAATAAGCGTTACAGATATTCTAATAGACATTTAGCACCAAACTGTTGCATGATACTATATAGTTCAATTTGCTACACATAGGCACATACAGTTCAACAGCTCTCTGAAAAATGTGTGCTGTAGTTCGCAAAAGGACAGGACAGGTTATCAAAGGTCTGGGATAAATTCAGCACCAATACTGGAAAAACAACAGAGAGACCATGCCTTATTGACAAGAGAATTAGCACCATCAATTTTATCCGTGAAAGGACCAGTCTATGGTAATCTTAGTCTCTGAAGTGTGATTAAGAGGTGTTTTTAAACGCTCCTAAGATGATTTTTTATAGCCTTACCTGCAAAATGAGTGGAACATGCTAAGGATTTAAACAAATTGATTTTTTGGCATTAGCCTATTAATTTGATTTATAATGAAAAGAATTGGGGCGCCTGGGTGGCTCAGTCGGTTAAGCCTCCGACTTCAGCTCAGGTCAGATCTCACTTTCGTGGGTTCGGGCCCTGCGTCAGGCTCTGTGCTGACAGCTAGCTCAGAGCCTGGAGCCTGCTTCTGGTTCTGTGTCTCCTTCTCTCTCTGCCCCTCGCCCTCTCATGTTCTGTCTCTCTCTGTATCAAAAATAAATAACATTTAAAAAAATTTATAATGAAAAGAATTGCAAATACAATGTTGTGTCTATATTTTATTCATCACCTTTAGGACTTTCAAAATATCACATGATTGAATTATTTTTCTTTTGAATTGTGATACTAAAATGAAGTGACTATATTTAGTCACTTTACACATACAGTAAAATAAATGTTTTATTACACACAAAAGATGTGTATCCAATTTCTGATGCTATTGACTAATTTAAATACTGATACTGCATTTTGATCAAATAATAATGGTAATTACTTTAATTGACATTTTACAAGCCAGAAATTATTACATAATTATTTATAAAATAAAAAGTTATTCCTATACAATAAGAAATTTGCAAGTGTAAAATTAACTTGAAGAATACTGCAAAAAATCTGAGAAATATTTCATAGTAGCAACACTACTATAATTGCAAAACCTCTCTAAATGATTAATTTAAAAAGAAAAATTTAATGCGAATGTGTAAATTCTACTATATTGATTGAAACCTAAGTTCTATTCCTAGAAATCCCCATGCATTTTCAGGCTGGGAGGTCCCCGATATAGATGCAAAACCTACAGCTTTACAAAAGGTGACAAACCTGCCACCGATAAACACGAAGGGGTATGAATGGGCCAGAGATTTTCCCAGAAACCATAAGACTACACCTATCTCAGGATCATTTCTACTTACAAGTAAGACATGCCTTCTCTTACTCTTCTTACTTGCCTATAGTGAGTCATCTAACACGCTGTTTTTAAGCTGCCGGTCTCTTCACCAACTAAAAATCCAAAGTTCATTCTTCTTATATCCCCACATAGTATATGGTCATGAGTTTGGGTTCACATGGCTTTAATTGTATTGCAGCAGGTGTTGGAGGGGGATAAATAAGAAGAAGTAATTTGAGTGTAATTCATTCAGTAATGAAAACTGTGAGGAGCCTAACCTATGTACAGGACAAGAAAAAGGTCAAAGTGTTCCCTGCACTATAGGGTTAGTCTCCATTGGTTCACCATTATTTTTCTCCACCTCTTTTGTAATTAAAAAATAAAATATAGGGGCGCCTGGGTGGCTCAGTCGGTTAAGCCTCCGGCTTCGGCTCAGGTCAGATCTCACGTTCCTGGGTTCAAGCCCCGCGTCGGGCTCTGTGCTGACAGCTAGCTCAGAGCCTGGAGCCTGCTTCCAGTTCTGTGTCTCCTTCTCTCTCTGCCCCTCCCCCTCTCATGCTCTGTCTCTCTCTGTACTAAAAATAAATAAAATATTAAAAAAATAGAAAAATAAAAAAATAAAAATAGAAAAGTGAGTTGCTTTTTATCCCCCACTATCAATACAATTTTTAGAAAATTTATATTTTTTGATGTGATACAAACTAGAAAATTTGAGAGTTCCCAACCATTCTCATTATATATCACTGCCCCTTTTCTGCCTATTTCATTATAATACTTTTCACAATATTTTTTTCATAGAACTCAAAGATCAATGTTTCATTAAATGTCAGTTTATTTTTTCTTTCAAAATATAACATTGGAGTCCATGAAAATAACTTATTTTAATCCCTAATACATGTAATCATTTTTTAAATAATTTATTGTCAAATTGGTTTCCATATAACACCCAGTACTCTTCCCCACAAGTGTCCTCCTCCATTATCACCATCCCCTCCCCCTCTTCAGCCCTCAGTTCATTTTCAGTAATCAATAGTCTCTCATGATTTGCTTCCCTCTCTCTCCCCAACTCTTTCCCCCTTCCTCTCCCTATGGTCTTCCATTAGGTTTCTCCTGTTAGACCTAGGAGCACAAACATATGGTATCTGTCTTTCTCCGCCTGATTTATTTTGCTTGGCATGTAATCATTTTCAATATACCAGGTCAGGGGGAACTTCATTCAAAACTCTTTTAAGTATTTTTAAGTATTTTTAGGGAAGAAATCAGAAGGAAGATTAGAAAGAAAGTGTTCATATCCCTATCTATTTTATTTCTATACTATGTTTGATTTCTGGTTAAAATATAATTAGTTTAAGTCATCACAAATCAAGTTATATTCTAAACAAAGAAGCGATATTGATCTTTTTTTATCCTGATATACATGTACATTTATTTTTTCTTTTAAACCAAATTTATTTGACTTATTTATTTTCTAGGAAAAATACTTTTTTATTAATTCATAGCAATTAAAACTCAGTCTGGAATTTTTAATTTCCTTATTACTGAAGTAATTTTTAAATCACTGATATTGGTGAATCATAATCATTTACCTAATACAAACTGGGAGATATTTTCTCATATTTTCTAATAGTTTGATATTTTTAAAAATGAGTTTATCTTTTAAAAATACTTTATACTGTAGAAGTCTTAACTCTTATTTTGGTGTTTAATGTAATTTAACTTTTTTATTTTATTTTATTTTATTTTATTTTATTTTATTTTATTATTTTTTAGTTCGAGGTTAGGCAATTACCCAGTAGGTAACATAATAACTATTTACCTCTGACTAGCTGGCCTCAAATATTAGTCACTAGAGAAAGTGAGTGTAATGGCCTTTTCTAGATATTATTTTAACACATCACACAGTTGAATTTCTAACTTCTGCAACCAAACTTGTTAGAATACATTTTAACTAGTGTCAGAATCAAAGTTTATTTTAAAAGTCTACTGATTGCAACATCTAATGAATTACATTTAGAGGAAAGGGAGAAACATCACTTTGTGACGAGTAATTGGGCATAAAACTGGATGAAAACCTACATGCTTGAACACGTGCCTCTGCCAGCACACGAGAGAAAGCCTGGATCAGAGCTGGAATATATATCTTGATCTTACTAGAAACTATTCACTAGAGAGTACACATTTATAAACATTATCAAATATCTGATCTGTGTTGGGCAATGTTCTTGGCACTGGTAATGCATAAATGAAAACAAAGAATCTGTAAAAAAAAAAAAAAAAAAAAACACCAAGAAAGTGAAAAAGATACAAAAGCCAAGAGAGAAGAAATTAACAAGGTTAAGGGATTGGCATTCCTCATTTCCATGAGTAACATGGAGACATTCAGTGAGATAAGATTCAAGAAGTGTATGTGGGATTTGGATATAGGAAGGCGACATTGACAAGCAGATTTAGTGTAGTATGAAGAAGAGAACTTAGAATGTAGGTAGGTTGAAACATGTATAATAAACTCCTAAAAATAAAAACATGAGGAGAGGCGGGCAGCATGCAAAGAAGTAGGGAGATCCAAACTTCCTTCATCTCTCAAAGAAGTATTGAAGCAAAAGAACTTTGAACCCCAAAAGTCCAGGAGGAAAAGAGACAGTCTCACTCCCAGGGATCCACTGGGACAACCTGATGGGCTATAGGTGTATGATTGCAATCTGGGAGAGGTAAAATGAATGGAGGGGAAGGATCTCCTTCTGCAGAGAGACAAAGAAAGAGAAAGAGCAGATGGGGAAGCATGGGACAGAGAAAGACCCAATTTCTAGCAGAGGAGTGTTCTCCAGACTGGAGTCAGCTGCCCAGATCACACACCTGGGGAGGATGGGGTACCAGCCCCAGGCTCAGTGGCTAGGTGAAGGGTACAGTCTGCAGTAGGAAAAACCAATTTCCTCCCTGGAGTGGTGTGGGACTAGAAAAAACCTACCTGCTTCCACCAGCCAGAAATTACATATTAGGAGGCATGGAGCAATGCTTCTCTAGTACCGAGGTACGCAGAGTGAGAGTTTAAATTTCAGCCAAGTGCCAGCCATGGGAGTTGGTGGAGCGAGGCAAACCACCTCTTTGCACCCACAGCACAGTGAAGATGGCTTGAACAGAGCCGTTTGCGACACCAGCTCTGTAGAGGAGACACTGGGGGGAGAGGGGTTACCATTTTTCTCCCCACTACCACCAAGATGGTAGGTACATCAGGGATCAGACAGGAGAGCCCACAGTGGAGGCAGACCAGCCTATGCCAAACCGTATCCCTCTTTGCCTAGTAACTACGTTTCTACATGAACAGGATTGACACTGATGAATCAGACAGCCCCTCCTCCAGACCAGTGCTATTGCATTGTTTGATTTAATTCTCAGACAGTTCTTATTATATAGATACATTTTTCCTTTTTTCCTTCTTATCTCTTCCCTCATCTAGTCTGGTTACTTGGGTTGTTGGTTTGTTTAAGCAGACATATTTAATCCATTCTCTTAATACATGTTCCACACCTCCTTCTTTATTCTCCTATCTCTCTCCTTAAATTAAGCTGTATAGCTTCTTTGTTTGAATAATTTTATTTTTTTTCACCACCTCCTTCTTTCTCTATTTCTGGATTAGGTCTTATAGCTTTTCTGGTCAACTATTCTTTCTTTTTCCACGCCCCTGTCATTTCCTTCTTTGTATTTCCACTTTGTTGTTTTCTTGCAGCTGGTGTTTCTGGTTTTTTGTTTTTGGGGTGTGTGTGTGTGTGTGTGTGTGTGTGTGTGTGTGCATGCGTGTTAGCTATTTTTGTTTTCTATTTCTTTGGGGGGGTTTTTTTGGTTGTTGTTCATTTGTCCATTTGTTTTCCTTTCCAGGGCTACTTGAATGAACAAATCAAAGCACACCAGGTAGAGGGTCCAAAACATCACTACAAGTAGGGAGATAAAGTTACCAAAGTCACAACAACAGAGAGTAAATAACACTTTCCTGAAGGACCAGGCCCTGGACAGTGTATGACAAATCTTTAATATAGTAGTGCTTGCAGGTACAGGGTACATAACAAACTTTTAAAACACATAAGGTACAGAAAACTAGCCAAAATGATGAATCGGAAGAATTATCCTCAAAAGAAATTCCAGAAAGAAATGACAGCTAAAGAATTGGTCAAAACAGATATAAACAATATAACTGAACAATAATTTAAAATAACAGTCATAAGATTAATTGCTGGATTTAAAGAAAGCAAAGAAGACAGCAAAGATCTATTGTTGCAGAGATCAAGGATCTGAAAAATAGTAGTGATTAAATTAAAAATGCTCTAAATGATATACAAAATAACATGGAGGTAGTCACAGCAAGGATTGAAGAGGCAGAGTGGAGAATAGGTGAAATAGAAGATAAAATTATAGAAAAAGAGGAAGATGAGAAAGAGAGATTTAAAAAATTTCGGGATGACAAGGGAAGAATTGCAGAACTAAATGATTCAATGAAATGGAACAATATTCTTATCATAGGAGTTCCAGAAGAAGAAGAGAGATAGAAAGGGGCTGAAGGTGTACTTGAGCAAATCATAGCTGATAACTCCCCCAATATATGGGAAGGAAACAAACATTGAAATCCAGGAGCCACAGGGAACTCCCTTCAGATGTAACTTGAATCAATCTTCTGCACAAAGTATCATAGTGAAACTGGCAAAATTCAAAGAGAAAGAGAAAAATCTGAAAGCAGCTAGGGCTAAATGAGCCTTAACATACAAGGGAAGACACATAAGGGTAGTAGCAAACCTATCTGCTGAACCTTGGCAGGCCAGAAAAGAAAAGCAGGAAATCTTCAATGAGATGAACAGGAAAAATATACAGCCAAGAATCCTTTATCCAGCAAGTCTGTCATTCAGAATAGAAAGAAAGATAAAAGTTTTCCCAAACAAAAACTGAAGGAATAAACCAGCCCTACAAGAAATACTAAGGGGGATTCTGTGAGTGAAATGTTGCAAAGACCACAAACACAAGAGAGGTCACTATAAGCATAAAACCTACAGACAATGCAATGACTCTAAACCTATACTTTTCAATAATAACATTAATGCTGCAATCAAAAGACATAAGGTATTAGAATGGATAAAAACAAAACCCATCTATTTACTGTCCACAAGAGACCCATCATGCTACTGGAAGTCAAAATAAAGCTGAAGTACCCATACTTATTTCAGACAAACTAGATTCTAAACTAAAGGCTATAACAAGAGATGAAGAAGGATATTATATCATAATTATGGGGTCTACCCATCAAGAAGAGCTAACAATTATAAATATCTATGCATCAAATTTGGAAGCACCCAAATATATAAAACAATTAATCACAAACATAAGCAATCTTATTGGTAAGAATGTGGTTAATTGCAGGGGACTTTAATACTCCATTTACAACAATGGACAGATCATCTATACAGAAAGAAATAAAGCTTATACAGAAAAGCTTTATTTCTTTCTTCATTGAAACAATGACCCTGAATGATACACTGGATTAGATGGACTTGACAGATATATTTAGAATTTTTTATCCTAAAGCAGTAGAATGTACATTCTTCTCAAGTGCACATGAAACATTCTCCAATATAGATCATGTACTGGGTCACAAAACAGCCCTCAATAAATATAAAATAACTGAGATCATACCATACACGCTTTCAGATCATAATGCTATGCTATGAAACTTGAAATCGACCATGGGAAAAAGTTTGGAAAACCTCCAAATATGGAGGTTAAAGAACATCCTACTAAAGAACAAACAGGTCAACTAGGCAATTAAAGAATAAATTACAATATATATGGAAACAAATGAAAATGAAAACATAATCCAAACCCTTTGGAATACAACAAAGACATTCCTAAGAGGAAAATACATGGCAATCCAGGCCTATCTTAAGAAGCAAGAAAAATCCCAAATACAAAATCTAATAGCACACCTAAAGGAACTAGAAGCAGAACAGCAACGAAATCCCAAACCCAGCAGAAGAAGAGAAATAATAAAGATCAGGGAAGAAATAAACAATAAAGAATTTTTAAAAAGATAGTAGAGCTGATCAATAAAACTAAGAGTTGGTTTTTTGAAAAAATAAACAAAATTAATTAACCTCTAGCCGGGTTTCTTAAAAAGAAAAGAAATATGAACCAAATAGATAAAATCATGAATGAAAAAGTATTTATTACAACAAATCCCTCAGAAATACAAGCAATTACCAGAGAATACTATGAAAAATTATGCCAAAAAACTGCACAACCTGGAAGAAATATATAAATTCTGAAACACCCACACACTACCAAAATTCAAGTGGGAAGAGATAAAAACTCTGAAGAGATCCATAACCAGTGAAGAAATTGAATCAGTCACAGACCAGATGGCTTCCAAAAAGAAGAGTCATGGGCCAGATGGTTTCCCTGGAAAATTCTACCAGACACTTAAAGCAGAGGTAATACCTATCCTTCTCAAGCTGTTCCAGAAAAATGGAAGTGGAAGTAAAACTTCTGTACTTATTCTATGAAACCAATATTATTTTAATTCCCAAACCGGATAGAGACCCCACCAAAAAGAACTACAGACTGATATCCCTGATGAACATGGATGCAAAAAGTTCTCAATAAGATACTAGCAAATCGATTTCAACTACAAATAAAAAGATTTTTTCATCATGATCAAGTGGGATTCATTCCTGGGTTACAGGGCTGGTTCAGTATTTGCAAATCAATCAATGTAATACATCACATTAATAAAAGAAATGAATCTGTCAATAGATGCAGAAAAAGCATTTGACAAAATACAGCATCCTTTCTTAATAAAAACTCTCAAGAAATTTGGGATAGAAAGAACATACTTAAACGTGACAAAAGTCATATATGAAAAGCCCACAGGTAATATCATTCTCATTGGGGAAAAACTGAGAGCTTTCTCCCTAAGATCAGGAACACAACACGGATGTCCACTCTCACCACTGTTGTTTAACGTATTGTTGGAAGTCCTAGCATCAGCAATCAGACAACAAAAGGAAATAAAAGGCATCAGAATTGGCAAAGATAAAGTCAAACTTACACTTTTCGCTGACATGATATTCTGCATAGAAAACCCCAAAAGACTTTACCAAAAGACTGCTAGAAATTATAGCATAAACTTAGCAAAGTCACAGGGTAGAAAATCAATGTACAGAAATCAGTTGCATTTTTATACATCAATAATGTAGCAACAGCAAGAGAAATAAAGCAACTGATCCTATTCACAATTGCACCAAAACCCATCAAATACCTAGGAAAAAATCTAACCAAAGATGTAAAATATCTGTATGCTGAAAATTATAGAAAGCTTATGAAGGAAATTGAAGAAGACACAAAGAAATGGAAAAGTATTCTATGCTTATGGGTCAGAAGAATAAATATTGTTAACACATCTGTACTACCCAAAGCAATCAACACATTCAATGCGATCTCAATCCAAATTGCACCAGCATTCTTCTCAAAGCTAGAACTAACAATCCTACAATTTCTATGGAACCACAAAAAATCCCGAATAGCCAAAGTAATACTTAAGTAGAAAACCAAAACAGGGAGTATCATAATCCCAGACTTTAGTCTTTACTACAAAACTGTCATCATCAAGACATTGATATTGCCACAAAAACAGAAACATAGACCAATGGAATAGAACAGAGAACTCAGAATTGGACCCACAAATGCATGGTCAATTAATCTCTGACAAAGCAGGAAAGAGTATCCAATGGAAAAAAGACTGTCTCTTTAGCAGATGGTGCTGGGAGACCTGGACAGCAACATGCAGAAGAATGAAACTAGACCACTCTCTTACACCATACATAAATATCAATTCAAAATGGATGAAAGACCTAAATGTGAGACAGGAAACCATCAAAACCTTAGAAGAGAAAGCGGGCAACAACAGCCACAGCAATTTCTTACTTGATACATCTTTTGTAATTACTTCCCTGAATTCAAAATTTGAAAAGTCTTAGAGAATAAAGTCACGGGAGACACCCAGCTACTAGAAAGAGTGCTTCAATTAATAACTCAAAATATCTTTTGGTACATTTTCCAAAATATGAAAGGAAGTAACATGGATTTTTAAAAAACCAAAAGTAAGGAAGATTCAAGAGACTTCATGTCTTAGCTTTAACATGTAAAAGCTATGAAAGTTCTCTGTCTCATTTAATAACAAGAAAAAAGTTGAGCAAACTGAATATCAGCAACTTCTCTTGGATCCATAAGAAAAGAAACCATGGGGCACACTGTCACCCTGAAATTTGAAGATAAGAGCATCTCAAAGTCAAAGCATCCCAAAGCAAAGCTGAGATCTGTTTTCTGCAGCAGAAGACAATGGAGCTATAAACTGGTAGGGCTACTTGAATTATTTTTAAAAATTGTTGGAGATTGTGTGGACTAGTGGGAGTAAAAAACTTGGGTAGCTGTAGTTTTAGCTGAGCCTCCACATTTACCCCACCATTTGCCTATAATGTTCTATAAGAAGCCAGGAAATATTCCCTCTTCGTTCTGAAAGTGGGTGAGAAAGAGTAATCCTTGTGAAATGCTCCAGAGACTTCTCCATAACAAAGGTTTACCCTCTAAAGGAAAGGACATTAGTAGAGCTTTATTCCATTTGAGGAAAGGGAATTCTTTCTATTTTCAGCCCCATCCAGTCATCCTGTCTCACCTAAAACAAATTCAAAACCAAACCAAACCAAAACCAAAGCCAAAACCAAACCAAAATAAATAAATAAATAAATAAAACAAAACAAAAACAGGACTTCAGCTTCTGTGAAGATGGAGTAGACATATTTTTCCCTATTCTTCTTGCTAAATACACCTAAAAATTATGGAAATTGCAAATAAAACAAAGGAAATAAAATTAAAAGTAGAGGAAAGAACTCTGCTTAGCTAGGAAACTCAAAACCTACGAAATGCCATGGAGGTGAGTTCTTGAGTTTGCTTTATTCCTCATATAACCAAGACTTAGACATGAAGAAACAAGTAATCTGGAAATGCTAAAAGGAATAACAACAAAAGCTACAACAAAGACAGGCTCTTCTAGACAGAGAAGCACAAAAGGAACAACAGACCATGGCAGGAAACTGTTAGATTATACCCCTCTATTCCAAAAACACAATAAAAACAAAGAAGCAAACAATGAACATCTAATCCCAACCCTACCCACACCATCAAAAGCCAAGTAGAGAGTTTAGACTTCCAGCCTCATTGAGTTGTGATGAGGTGTTCCAATATCCTTAGGGCCTTAGTAGTATCAGAAAAGGCCAAATAGTCAGCCATGAAATTCTTCTCCAACTGGTGGTAACACAGGCTTCTACCTTGTGGTATTTATGGAGAGACTAAACTTCTAACTAACTCTTTTAGTTACAAGGAGTAACAAGGCATTCCTTACACCCCCTGATATATTGGTATATGGAGAGGAAAATAGGAGAATCAAGACATTTACCGTTGCACAGCAGGATTGAAGCTGACCCCTCCATTGTCTCAGTGGGGACCATATGGGAAGGTAGAACTCTTCACCAGTACCTAAAAGGCAATGTAGGAAAGGTCCCCTGCCTCTGGTATCATGTTATCTAACTGGTGAACCTGAATGTCTACCTCCACCTGGAAATAATGAAGTGATGCTTCCCTCTACTCCTGAAAAACTAGTGTCAGAAAAATCAAATTAAAACAGGAATTTTAAGTAAAATATAGAATTTCATAAGACAAATGTCCAGTCTTCAATATGAAATCACTCATCATACAAAAATTGGGAAAATGTCAAACTGAGCAAAAAAGGAGATAAATACTACCGTGAGCAATTGCAAACACATTTTAAAGAAATGAATAATTAAGAAGTCTCGTTGAAAAATAAGATATAAGAAGAAACAAAGCGAAATTTTAGTACTGCAAAATACAATTACTTAAGAGCTCAGTGAATGGAGTGGCAGAATGGAGGGGATAGAAGAATCAATGAACTAGAAGAGACAAAACTGTTATCCAATGTGAACAATGGAACAAAACTAAATTTTGCTAAAAAAAAATTAGAAACTGAAGGATCTGTAAGACTTTCAGAAAATATCTAAAATGCATACTTTTGAGGCTCCAAAACAGAGAGGAGAAATAGGGTCAATAAATGTACTTAAAATAAAATACTTTAAAAAATGATGTATGAGAACTTCCCAAATTTGGCTAGAGACATAAACGTACAGATCAAAGAAGTTGAGTAGGCACCAAACAGGGTAAACCCCAAGAAACTCAAGCATATAATAATTAAACTTTTTAACATTAAAAACATAGGGGAAATCTTGAAAATAGAAAGAAAGAAATTCCATCTTACCTATATGGAAAAAAAAGCATTTTGAGTGATGGCAAAGGTTTTTTTTTTTATCAGATACTATGGAGCATAGAAGGAAGTAGCATAATATTTTCCAAGTGCTAAAGAAAAGACTAGTTATCCAGGAATTCAATATCCATAATCTAGGAATGAAGAGAAAACAAAGGCATTCTCAGATGAAGAAACACTATGATAATTTGTCACTAGAAGACCTACCCAAAATGGAATGGTGGAAGGAAGTCCTCTAAAATATAACAAACCAAACAACCTTGGAATATCAGAGAGGAAGTAAGAACACAATAAGCAAAACTATGGGTAAATAATGAGATTTCTGGCTCCTACTTCATCTATACGTGATTTGTCAGTTCTTTTTTTTTCTTTTAAATTTTTTTTTCTGTTTTTTATTTACTTTTGAGAGACAGAGGGAGACAGCATGAGCAGGGGAGGGTCAGAGAGAGAGAGGGAGACACAGAATCTGAAACAGGCTCCAGGCTCTGAGCTAGTGGTCAGCACAGAGCCCGATGCAGGGCTCAAACCCATGAACCATGAGATCATGACCTGAGCTGAAGCCAGACGCTTAACCCACTAAGCCACCCAGCCATAGGCAACTACTTGACATGCTTCATGAGGCAAAGCTTACCCCTTGTAAACTAGGCATGGTGCACCAACAATGCACTTCAAAATTAAAGGCAAAAAAAATCTCCAAACACTTGCAAACTCAAAAGCATATTGCTAAATAGTAACTTTGTCAAATAGGAAACTTCATGAAAAATATGAATGAAAATAAAACTAAAATAAAAAAAGAATAAAATGGTAAAAACAGTCTATTTGATTTCAAGACTTATTGTATATCTATAGTAATCAAGACTGTGTCAATATTGATATGCCTAACTAATTTTTGATTAAGTTTTTAAAAGCAACTCAATAAAGGAAAGGGTCTTTTCAACAAATGATGCTAGACTCGTAGATATCCTAGGCAAAAAGATACTTTGTCTTATACTTTACACAAAAATTAACTCAAATTGGATCACAGATTTGAATGTAAGTCTCTAAAATAAATTAAAAGTAGGGGCTCCTGGGTGGCTCCGTTGATTCAGCATCTGACTTCAGCTTAGTTCATCATGCAACTCATGAGTCTGAGCCCTTGCAATGGGTTCTCTTCTGACAGCTCAGAGACTGGAGCCCGCTTCAGATTCTGTGTTTCTCTCTTTCTCTGCTCTTCTCTTGCTTATGCTCTGTCTCTCAAAAACAAATAAAAAACATTAAAATTTTTTAAATTAAATAACTTAAATAATAAATGAGTAAATAATGAATGAATGAATAATAAATAAATTAAAAACTTTTGAATATTTGGGAAAAATATAGGATAAATTATCTTGGACTAGGCATCTAGTGTTGACATAAAAAACATGTTCCATTAAAGGGAAAATTGATAAATTAAACTTCATAAAAGTATAACTTTTGCCCTATGACACTAATGTAAAGACAAGCTTTGGAAAGAGAGTTGGGGAGAGAGAGGGGCACAAAATCTGAGAGACTATTGAATACTGAAAACGAACCGAGGGTTAAAGGAGGAGTGGGAGGGGGAAGGAAAGTGGTGGTAATGGAAGAGGGCACTTGTGGGGAAGAGCACTGGGTCTTATATGTGAATATTGAACCATCCCTGTAACACAAGAATGAATCCCACTTGATTATGATGAATAATTCTTCTTTACATTCTGTTGAATCCAAGTTGCTAGTATCCTGTGTATTTTTTTCATCTGTATTCACTAAGGATATTGGCCTGTACTCTTTTTTTGTTGGGTCTCTTTCCAGTTTGGGAATCAAAGTGATGCTTGCTTTGTAGAATGAGTTCGGAAGTTTTTCTTCTATTTCTATTTTTTTGGAATAGCTTGAGAAGGATGGGTTTCGCTCTGCTTTAAATGTCTTGTAGAATTCCCCTGGAAAGCCATCTAGCCCTGGGCTCTTATTCATTAGGAGATTTTTGATACATGATTTGATTTCCTCACTGGTTATGAGTATGTTCAGATTTTCTATCTCATCCCATTTGAATTTTGGTAGTGCATGTATGTTTAGAAATTTGTCCATTTCTTCTCGATTGTCCAGTTTATTGACATAATTTTTCATTGTAATCTCTGATGATTACTTGTATTTCTGAGGAATTGGTTGTCATAGATCAATTTTCATTCATGAGTTTGTCTATTTGGATGTTCTTTCTATCTGAGTAGCCTGCCTAGAGGTTTATCAATTTTGGTTTTGTTGTTTTTTGTTTTTTGTTTTTTGTTTTTTGTTTTTAAATCAACTCTTGGATTCATTGATCTGTTCAATTCTATATTGTTTATTTCTGCCCTGATCTTTCTAATTTCACTTCTTCTGCTGGGCTTGGGGTGCTCTTGCTACTCTCCTTTTAATTCCTTTAGGTGCTCTGTTATATTTTGAATTTGTGCTTTTTTATTTGTTGAAATAGGCCTGGATTGCAGTATACTTTCCTCTTAGGAGTGCCTTTGCTGTGTTCCAGGGAGTTGGGATCATGTTATTTTCATTTTCATTTGTTTCCACATATATTTTTTAAATATCTTCTCTAATGGCATGATTGTCCCAATCATTCTTTAGTAGGGTAGTTTTTAACCTCCACATTTTTGGAGGTTTTCCAGACTTTTTCCCATGGTTGACTTCAAGTTTCATAGCATTGTGATCTAAAAGTGTGCATGGTATAATCCCAATTTGTTTATATTTATGAAGGGCTGCTTTACGCCCCAGTATGTGATCTATATTGGAAAAGGTGCCATGTGCACTCAAGAAGAAGGTGAGTTTCCTAGCTTCAGAAAGCAGCATTCTAAATATACCTATCAAATCACTTGTTCCAATGTGTCATTCAGGACCATTGTTTATTTAGTGATTTTCTTGATGGTTGATCTATCTATTGCTGTAAGTGGAGTATTAAAATCCTCTGAAATTAGCACATTCTTACAAATAAGATTGTTTCTGTTTGTGATTGTTTTTTTGTATTTGGATGCTACTGAATTCAGCACATAGATATTTATAATTGTTAGCTCTTCCTGTTGGAAAGACCCTGTAATTATTATATAATGCCCTTCTTCATCTCTTGTTACTACCTTTACTTTAAAGTCCGCTTTGCCTGATATAAGTATGGCTACTCTGGCTTTCTTTTGACATCTAGCCACATGATAGATACTTCTCCATCCCTTTATTTTCAATCTGAAGGTGACTTCAGGTCTAAAATTAGTTTCTAGTAGACAGAAAATAGATTGATTTTGGTTTTTTATCCATTCTGATACCCTGTGTCATTTGATTAGAGCACTCAGTCCATTTAAATTCAGTGTTATTATTGAAAAATTTGGGTTTAGATTCATTGTGTTCTCTGTAGAGTTCATGTTTGTAGTGTTGTCTCTGGTACCCTATATTCCTTGCAACTTTCCCTCATTAAGTCCCTCTTAGCATTCCTTGTAGGGCTGGTTTACTGGTAATGATTTCTCTCAATTTTTGTTTATTTGGGAATATCTTTATCTCTCCTATTCTGAATGACATGCTCACTGGATAAAGGATTCTTGGCCGCATATTTTTTCTGTTCATCACATTGAAGATTTCCTGCCATTCCTTTCTGGCCAGCCAAGTTTCAGTAGATATGTCTGTAAATACTCTTATAGGTTTCCCATTTTATGTTAGGGACCTTTTCTCCCTAGCTGCTCTCATAATTCTCTCTTTATCTTTATCTTTTGCCAGTTTCACTATGATATGTCATGCCAAAGGTCGATTCAAGTTATGTCTTAGGAGGGTTCTCTGTGCCTCTTGGATTTCAATGGTTATTTCATTCCCCAGATTGGGGAAGTTCTTGGTCATAATTTGATCAAGCACCCCTTCAGGACCTTTTTCTCCTT
Organism: Suricata suricatta; assembly: GCF_006229205.1. Taxonomy (NCBI): domain Eukaryota; kingdom Metazoa; phylum Chordata; class Mammalia; order Carnivora; family Herpestidae; genus Suricata; species Suricata suricatta. The sequence continues at coordinate 113,315,310 of NC_043709.1, forward strand.
TTTCTTCTTCAGGAATTCCTATGATACGAATATTGTTCCATTTGACTGCATCACTCAGTTTTCAAATTCTCCTTTCATGCTCCTAGATCAATTTCTCTCTCTTTTTGTAGGCTTCCTCTTTTGCTATAACTATGTGTTCTAATTCACCTATTCTCCTCTCTCCCTCTTCAATCCATGTAGTGGCCACCTCCGTTTTATTATGCACCTCATTTTTAGCCTTTTGTAATTCATTTTATTTTAAAGGTCCCTAGTCTTTGTATCAATAGCTTCTCTGATAATTTTTTCAAGTCCAGCAATTAATTTTATGGCAATTGTTTTAAATTCTTGTTCACTTATGTTGCTTATATCTGTTTTGAGAAGTTCTGTGGCTGTGACTTCCTTCTGGAATTTCTTTAGAGAAGAGTTCTTCCGTTTTGTCATTTTGACTAGCTTTCTGTCTCTTATCAGTTTTAATAGCTTGTTATGCACTCTGCACTTGTAAGTATTGCTCTATTAAAGCAGGCTCATTGAATGTCCAGAGCTCTCATTTTAGGAAGTGTTCTTTTAATGGTCTCTCTTGGTTTTTTTTGTGGTGCCCTTGATTATTTTATTTCTCTACTCAATGATATTTGGGACTCTCTACCATGTGTACTTTGGCTTGTTTCTTGAGGTAGCCCTGAAATGGAAAACAGACAAATACACAAGGAACAAAAGCATGGAAATGCACAGACAAATCAAACAAGCAAATCGAAAGGAGAAAGCAAAGAAAAAACAAAAGAAGAAGAGGAGAGGAAAGAAAAGGAAAAGAAAGGAAAGGAAAGGAATGGAAAGGAAAGGAAAGGAAAGGAAAGGAAAGGAAAGGAAAGGAAAGGGAAAAAAATCTTTAAAAGGGGGGGCAGAAACTACAAAAGACAATGGACAGTATAAAAGTGCATAACCAGCCAAGGGGAGATATATCTGAATGGCAAGAAAAAGAAAGAGGCAGCTCTCATGTGAGAATGGGCATGGCTTGGTGTAGGTAGGTCTTGGGGACTGCTCTCTGAGGCCCCCCGCCTTGGCGGTTGTTGGGAGAAGAATGGAGGTGCCCCAAGCCCTGTTCCAACCAAGCATTGCAAGCTTCTTTTTTGAGTCTGATCTCTCTGTTCTGTGGGAGAGCCAAGTTGTATTTTTCAAGCCCCGCCTCATTTCCAAATCCTAGTCAATGCACTTTAATGCTACCGCTAGAGATGAGATGTACTCCCGCTGGCAACCAGCTTCCTAGCTGGGATCGAGTAGGGAGAGGGAGTTGATTCTCCTGGCACTCTCTGGAATCCGTGCTGCTGCAGCCGAACCCAACGAAGAATTCGCCAGCTAGATGGAATGGATTTCCCACCCTGTGTCCAGTGGTTATAAATGGGATGACAATATCTCTCTTTATTCCTGGCCGAGTTTTTTTTTTTTAAATCTCTTCTCTTGAGACAGTTTTATGAGCATTTTCAGTCTCTCTTTCTCTTCCCCTGTCTCCCCAAAGCTCTGTGTGCTCTCCCTGTGCTGGGCTGGGGCTCCCTCCCCCCTGCACCTCCAGGGACTGGCATGTTTTTTATTTCCCCAGTTGGTACTCACTCAGGCATCTTTGAAGTTGTTTTCTTTCTGAAGTCTGTGTGTTTTCCTCCCACTCTTGTGGATCAGAGTATTGTTGCATCAGTCCTTCTCAGTTTGATAGATGTGGGTGAGTGAAAATTACAAAGCTTCCTACTTCTCCGCCATCTTGCCCTTCCTTTATTACTTATTTATCTTGAAGTCTGTCTTTTGACTAACTTCTTTTAATTCCTCCTACCTCCAATATCCACGTCTGATAATCACAGAAATGATCTCTTTTTCTAAGAGTTTGTGGGTTTCTTTGATTATATTTGTTTGTTTTTAGATTCCACATATAAAATGAGATAATACAGTATTTGTCTTTTCTCTGTCTCTCTTATTTCACTTAGCGTAATACATCTAAGATTCACTCATAGTCACAAATGACAGTCACTAATTTTTTATGGCTAGATAAGATCCCATTCTTTATACATACTACAAATTCTTTATTTATTCATCCATCAATAAACAAATAGTTTGTCCATTTGCCAAAAACCAAAATAGGTTTTTCCATATTTTGGCTATTGTAAATAATGCTGCTATAAACATGGGTGTGCAGATATCATCTCAAGATAGTGGTTCCTTTTCCTTTGGATATATTCCCAAAATATTCCTGGATCAGATGTTACTTGTACTTTTTTTTGAGGGTCCTCCATATTGTTTTCCATAGTGGCTTTACCAATTAACAATCCCACTAACAATGCAGACAGGTTCCCTTTCCTTGTCATTGAGTCAGCATTGTTGCCTCTTAATTTTTTGATATCGCAATTCTAACAGGTGTGAGAACATATCTCATTGCAGTTTGAATTTGCATTTCCCTAATGGCTAGTAATGTTGAACATTTTTCTTATACTTATCAACCTTTTGTATATATTTTCTTGAGAAATGTCTATTTAGATCAGTTACTTTTAAATTGGGTTATTTGGAATTTTTTTTCTAATAAGTTTATGAGTTCTTTATATATTTTGGATATTAACCCTTATCAGATATGGGGTTTGCAATATATTTTTTCTAATTTTTTAGATTTTTTCACTTTCTTGATTCTTCCATTTTCTATACAGAAAGTTTTATTTTTTTGTTTTTTAATATTTATTAATTTTTAAGAGAGGAAGGGCAGAAAGAGGAGAGAGAGAATCCCAATCAATCTCTGCACCGTCAGCACAAAGCGCTATGTGGGACTTTGTCGACCTCAGTGGATTGAGGACCCAGGTTGGCTAACGAACTGAGAAAAAGAGATGACAGTATAGGGAGGCACAGGGTACCTGTGCCCAACGGCCAGAACTTTATTATGCATCTTCATATATACCTTTACAGAAATATGAATCAACAATGATTAATGACAAGAGCTTAGTGAAGTATGGCAACAATGTACATCTGGTATAGCTGCAGTATTTAAACACCTTGGAAGAGTGGTTTCAGCAGAAAAACAAGGTAAAACAGGAATATTTCTGGCAGGATGAATCACAAAGAGAGGCTGAACCCACTGTGCTATTTACTGCTGGCTTTCCTTAGGCAAAACGTCCTTATCTGTGTACTAAAGAACAGGGCACATTCCAAGGGCATTTCACTCATGTCCTCTCTGGTTATTTTTAACCCTGTGATCCCGAGTTTTCTCAGTGATCTTGGAGCCTGAACGAATATGCGCCTATGGTCATTGTGGGGCTCTGTTTCCTACAGGGCTTTATGTAAGGAACCTGAGCTGAAATCAAGAGTTGGACGCTTAACTGACTGAGCCACCTAGGCATCCCCAGAAGCTTTCTAATTTGATAGTTCCACTTGATTATTTTTGTTATGTTGTTTGTGCTTTAGGTGTCATCCAAAAAATCATGACTAAAGCACATGTCAGTTAGTGCCTATGTTTTCTTCTAGATGTTTCACATTTTGAGGTCTTACATTTAAGTCTTTAATCCATTTTGAATTAATTTTCATGAATGGAGTAAAATATGGGCCTATTTTCATTTATTTACATGTAAATATCCAAAACCATACTTTCAGGGATCATTGCTATAGTTTGTTATACGTAAATATCCAATTATCCCAGCACCATTTATTAAAGAGACTATTTTTCTTCCATTGAATTTTCTTGGATCCCTTCTTAAGTGTTAGTTGATCATATATACTTCGATTCTTTGGGACTTTCAATTCTATCTCATTAATCTTATTTGTTTGCTTTTATACCAGTATCATATAGTTTTGATGACTCTGCCTTTATAGTATAGCTTCAAATCAGAAAGTGTAATTTTTCCTGTTTTCTTTTTCTTTGTCAAGATTTTAACTATTTAAAGTCTTTTGTGGTTCCACATAAATTTTAGGAGTGTTTTTCTACCTCTTTAATTTTTCCCATTGGAATCTTGATAGGGATTTCATTGAATCTCTACATGCGTTTGATAGTATTGACATTTTAACAATATTAATTCTTCTAGTAAAAACAGGATAACTTTCTATTTATATGTATTTTCTTTGATTTCTGTCATCAGTGTGTTTTGAATATTCCATAAAGTGGAATGTTATTCTTAACACTTTATTGTTTTTGATGCTATTTTAAATGGAATAAATTTCTTTATTTCTCTTTCAAAAAGTTTCTTTTTAATGTATAGAAACACTACTATTTTTGTATATTAATTTTGAGTTGTGAATTTTACCAAATTTATGGATTATATCTAAAAGGTTTTTGGTTGAGTCTTCTGGATTTCTGTATATAAAATTATTTCATCTGTAAATAAGTACAATGTTACTTCATTTTCAATTTTATTATTATTATTATTATTATTATTATTATTATTTTAGAGAAATATATAATTAGAGAAATATATAATTAGAGAATTATATTTAGAGAAAGAGAGTGCACATACAATAGGAAGATGAGAGAGAGAATCTTAAGCCGATTCCACACTCAGCATGATGTCCAATGCGGGTCTCAATTCCATGATCCTGGGATCACAACCTGAGTCAAAATCAAGTCAGTCACTCAACCAACTGAGCCACCCAGTGCCTCAACACATGTAAAACCCCTTCCTCTCCAATTCTAATATTTTAAAATTATTTTTCTTGCTTGATTTCTTTAGCTAGGACTTTTAGTACTATGTGAAAATTCTTTTCTTGTTCTTGATCTTAGAGGAAATGCTTTCAATCTTTTCCATTGAGACTTATATTAACTGTGGGTTTGTCTCATATGGCCTTTATTATGTTTTGGCCATGAATAGATTTTGAATACTGTCAAAAGCTTTTTTACATTTATTGAGAAAATAATGATTCTTCTCTTTCATTCTGTTAATGTGATGTATCACCTTGATTTGCATACATTGAACCATCCCTGCATCCTTGGGATAAATCCCACATGATCATAGTGAATGATCCTTTCATGATTGCTGTCATGCCAAATTTGTTTGCCAACATTTTATTGAGAATTTTTGCATATATATTCAGCAGAGATGTTGGCCTATAGTTTGTTTTTGTTTGTTTGTTTTTTATTTGTTTGTTTTTCCTATAGTAGTATTCTCTTTGAATACAAGGATAATGCTAGCCTGGTAAAATAAGACTAAGAGAGTTTCTTACCCTTCAATTTTTTTTAGAAGTTTGAAAGATTGTTGTTAATTTTTCCTTAAGGGTTTGGTTAAATCCAACAGTGAAGCCATCTAGTTCCATGTTTATCATCATTGGAATATTTTTCTTAACTCATTCAGACTCCTTACTAATAATCAGCCTATTCAGAATTTCTATTTCTTCCTGATTCCATCTTGGTAACTTGTAGGTTTCCAAGAATTTTTCCATTTCTTCTCAGTTGTATAATTTGTCAGTGTACATTTGTTCATAAGTAGCCTCTTAATGATCCTTCAAATTTCTGTGGTATTAGTTGTAATGTGTCTTTTTTGTTTATAGCTTTGTCGATTTGGGTCTTTTTTTCCCATCTTGGTTGATCTCCATAAGGGTTTGCCAATTTTGTTTATCTTTTCATAGAACCACTCCTATATTAGTTAATGTTTTCCTTTGTCTTTCTGTTCTTTATTTCATTTATTTTTGTTCTAATTTTTATGATTTGTTTCTTCTTTTAACTTTGGACTTAGTTTGTTTCTCTTTTTGTAGTTCCTTAATGCATAGAGTTAAGATTGTTTATTTAGGATCTGTTTTTGTTTCTTAAGGTAGACTTTTATTCTTATAAACATTCTTCTTAAAATTTTTTACTTCATTTCATAAGTTCTGATAATATTGTTTCAATTTTTTAAAGAAATTAAAATTTTTTCCTTTAATTTTTTCTTTGATTTATTGTTTATTCAGGAGGATATTGCTTAATTTCATGTATCTGTATTTTTTTTAATTTCCTCTTAATGATTTCTAATTTCACGTAATTTGAGCAGAGAACATATTTGGGATGATTTTAACTTTCTGAATTTACCAATTTGTGGCATAACATATGATATATCCTAGAAAATGTTCCACTTGAGCTTGAAAAAAATTGAATTCTGCTCTCATTGAACAGACTGTTCTACGAATGTTAAAGCACCTGGGTGGCACATCAGTTGGGCGTCCGACTCTTGATTTTGGGTCAGGTCATGATCTCACAATTTGTCAGATTGAGCCCTACATCAGACTCTGTGTTGACAGTGTGGAGCCTGGTTGGGATTCTCTTTCTCTCCTTCTCTCTCTTCTCCTACCTCATTCTCTCTCTCTCTCTCTCTCTCTCTCTCTCTCTCTCTCTCTCTCTCTCTCTTTCTCTCTCTCTCTGAAAATAAATAAATAAATAAACAATCAAACCTTTTTTTTTTTTAAAGGATGCTCTGCATATGCCTACAGGTCCATTTGGTCTACACTGTTGTTTAAATTTGTTTTCTATTGATTATCTGAAAGGTCTATCCTTTGCTGAGAGTTCTCCTTTCAGCTGTTAGTTTTTGTTCTATATATTTAGGTGCTCCAATGTTGGTTGCAAAAATATTTACAAGTGTTATATTTTCTTGACATTTTGTCTCTTTCATTATTTCATTATGACCTTCTTTGTTCCTCTTTTTTTTCCCATTTTTAGTTTAAAGCCTATTTTGTCTGATACAGGTTTAACTATCCCTTTTTTTTTTTGGTGTGTTTTTGTTGTTGTTGTTGTTGTTACCATTTGTTTGAAAAATATCCTTTTCAATTCTTTTATTCTCATTCTACATGTGTCTTTAAGGCTATGTCAATCTCTTGTAGACAGCATAGTATCAGATCTATTAAGCTATTCTTTGTCTTTCAATAGCAAAGTTAACCCATTTATATTGAAAGTTATTATTAATAATGTCCTACTCTTTCCTCTTGTTAATTGTTTCTTAGTTGTTTTGTAGATCCATTGTTCCTTGTTTCTTTTCTTCCTGGGTTTTTATGTATGTTTTGATGTCTTTAGTACCAGTATGCTTTGACTCCTTTATCATTTTTTTGTAATTACTATAGGATTTTTCTTTTTGTTCACCATGAAGTTTACATAAAGTTTCTTAAACTTATAGCATCCTATTTTTTATTGATGAAAACTTCAATAGAATTTGTAAACTTTACATCCTTACTCTTCAAGACATTTTAGGCTATTGCTTTTACAATTTAAATATGCTTTTTTGTATTGTGTAACTTAATAGATTATTGTAGTTATAGCTGTTTTTAATTTTTTTACTTTTGAACTAGAATTATCAGTGAATTACACACCTTATTATGATATTATAGAATTTAAACATGTCTATATATTTACCATCATCACCTCTATGTTTTTATGTTATTTAGTGTTCTTTTATTTCAACTCAAAAAACTCTCTTTAGCATTCTTATAAGGCAGGCCTGGTGACAATAAACTCCTTTCGATTTTTTTTTTTTTTGATATGGGAAAGATTTATCCTTTCTTTTGTTTCTCAAAGACAGCTTCACTAAATGTAGAACTCTTGGGTGATAGTTATTTTCTTTGAATGTTTTGATTATGTCATTATATTTTTTCTTGATCTGAAGTTTCTGTTGAGAAATCCAACAATAGTCTACAGCAGTTCCATTATATGTAATGTCTCTCTTTTCTCTTGTTTCTTTTCAAATTATTTTTGGATTATCTATTTATTTATTTTACATTTACAGTTCTTAATTAAGCACATAAAACCCTATTTGATGTTTCTCCAGAACTTTTTGTGAAATTCAGATCACAGTGTATCATTTACAAATACCTTGTCTTTTTTTTTTTATCGTCTACAACTTTTGTACAGTTCTTGAAAATACCATTGTCATCCCAATCTATTTTACTTTGGAAGTTGGCCTGAGACTGGGATGACCCAAAGAGATTAAGGAGAGGGTTTCTATTCAAAGTGTTCTCCATATGTATTCTTCCTTCTTCAGATTTCTGTTCTTGTTCCTCCCTAGACTGTTTTTCACTCTTTTTTTTCTATAATGTTTTCTAGCTCTGTAAGTTCTGCTGCAGAATCATCATTATCACTTTTCTCTTTTAAATCTTCATCTTCATATTCTTCATCAGTTAGAGGATCATCTGCATCAAGGTTGGTAGCAAGAATACAGTCTAACCAAGACTTCTTTGATACTGAAGAAGAGGTGGTACGTTCTCATGTTAGACAATCACTATTTTTTTTTTTTGCTTGTAGCAGCTCACTCTCTCCTTTCCAACTCTTTCCTGAAGTCATGGTTCCAAACTTCTTCAGGGTCATTCTGAATAGTTTGTTTATATTTTATCCTTGTATGAAAAATCAGATCTCTACATGAATATTATCTTGGAAGTTGGCTCAAATCACCTCATTTTCCTCTCCCACTTCTCACAAGTTAAAAAGTTGGTCTACCTGTTGTTGACATATTGTATGATTCCAGAAATCTCCATGTCTTTCTTAACTTTTGGCAATTTAATTATAATGTGTCGGGATGTATCCCTGTTCAAGTTCAACCTATTTGAGTTCTTTTGGGCCTCCTCAATTTGGATGACCATGTCACTCCCCATGATTTGAGAAGTTTCAGCTCTTATTACTTAAAATATACTTTCTTTTCCTTTCTCTTTCTCTTCTCTTTTTGAAATTCCTATAATGTGAATATTGCTTCTTTACATTGTGTCTCATAATTCCCATAGGCTTTTTTCACTCTTTAATATTTTCTTCTTTTTGTTCTTCTGATTGGGTAATTTCCAATGTCCTATTCTCCAGAGCACTGACTCTATCTTCTGTATGAACAAGTCTACTTTTGAAATTCTGTTGAATTCTTCAGTTTAGTGATTGTATTTTTGAACTATGCAATTTCTCTGTTTGTTTATTTGCTTAATTATTGTTATTTCCTTCTTGAACTTCTCATTCTGTTCATACATTATTTTCTGTTTTCTTATAGTTCACTAAAATTTTTAAAGATGATTATTCTGAATTCTTCATCTGACTTTTCATAGATCTCCACTTTATGGTCAGTTATTAGAGCTTTTAAAATTTATTTTGGTGGCATAATATTCACTGTCTTTTTCATAATCCTTAATTCTTTGCATTGGTATCTTCTCATTTGAGTAATCAGACTCTTCTTCTACAGTTTACAGGCTTGCTTTGGCAGAGAGATTCTTTACCAGCCAGTTCAGTTTGGATCTCTGGTTGTGTCTGCAAGTAGTGTCCTTGCACATTTGAGTCCAGCTCTCATGGTATATATTTGAGTGAGGCACCTGTTTTAGCTCTAGGATAAGAAGGAGGACCGTACCACTAAGAAAAGTTGGATAAAACTGCTGTCTTGCTTTTCTACTAGTGAGGCTGTAGGATGGGCTCCATCTTGTCTAGAGTCTCTGATTACTAAATGGTTGGATTAGGTACTACATTCAGTAAAAGATGGGTCTATGAGATAGCTTCCTTGCCCCAGATAAACAGTAGGATGTGTCACAGGGCCTACATGATTCATTATTTGGGGATGCAAATCAGGCCAGAGTGTGGTATAGTCCACTGAAATTACTGATTTTTCTCTACAAATGGGGAAAGGCATGTGTTGTGTTCTCTCTCTGTTCAAGTCCCATTGTATACAAACTGGTTGTGCTACACAGCTTCCCATGTGCTCTAGGTAGGCTCCCTGATTGGACAGGCTGTATTCAGTTAAGGCTGTATTCAGTTATAAGCCTGTCTACAGATTAGATTTTTGTCTGGGTACAGTGAGATAAGCAACTCTAATGCTGATAAAACTCTTTGCTGTCTGAATTCAGGCTGACTTACACTTCAAATATTCTAGTCAAACAAGACCTTTGGCATTGCTTTGTAAACTATCCACTCCACCTGCCCTTCTCTAAACTTGAACACTGCTTAACCACACAACTTTCAGTAGTTTTTGCCAGTCGTCTTATTACATGAGTCTGGAAGACACTTTTCACAAATGGTGAGGCTATGTCTCAGTTTCTTTGCCAAAATGGGAGGGGAAGAAAACCCTCTAGATCACTCTCAATTTCCAAAACAGATTCTCCACTTGGGAGTAGCCAGTAGCTACCCTCTTCATTGGTTATGAATTATTCTACCACAATGGTAGATTGCCTCCCTTTACATAGCATAAGAACCCACTATGTCTTGTACTGGCTTTCCTCTGGGTGAAATTAACTCTGCCTGCCATATCTTGGTGGAAATGCTACTGTTCAGCTTCCAGGAGTTGTTGTCAGCCTTTTTGGCTTATAAGGCCAGAAGACACTCTCACAGCAGGTAGGTTCTGTGATTCATCTTCTTGCCTAGGCATGGGCAAACTGGGTTCTGAGGACAGGAATACTCTTTACTTAAGAATCCAAATCAAGCAATAGTGTTGGAAGTCTTAGTCTCAGCAATCAGACAACTCAAAGAAATAAAAGGCATCCAAATCAGCAAGGAGGAAGTCAAACTTCCACTCTTCACTGATGAGATGATACTCTATGTAGAAAATTCAAAAGACTATAAAAAACTGCTAGAACTGATCCATAAATTCAACAGGGTCATAGGATATAAAATCTATGTACATAAATAAGTTGCATTTCTATACATCAATCATGAAGCAGCAGAAAGAGAAATCAAGGAATCAAACCCATTTACAATTGCACCAAAACCCATAAAATACCTAAGAATAAACCTAACCAAAGAGGTGAAAAAATATATACACTGAAAACTATAAGAAGCTTATGAAAGAAATTGAATAAAACACACAAAAAATGGCGTAAAAACATTCCATGCTCATGGATTGGAAGAACAAATTGTTAAAATGTCAATACTACACAAAGCAGTTTACATATTCCATGAAATACCTATCAAAAAAAAAAACCCAGCATTCTTCACAGAGCTGGAATAATCCTAAAATTTGTATGAAACCATAAAAGACCCTGAATAGCCAAAGCACTCATGAAAAAGAAAAACAAAGCTGGAAACATCACAATTCTGGGCTTTAAGCTGTATTACAAAACTATAATCATCAAGACAGTATGGTACTGACACTAAAACAGACACATAGACCAAAGGAACAGAATAGAGTACCCAGGAGTAGACCCACAAATGTTTGGCCATCTAATCTTTGACAAAGAAGGAAAGAATACCATAATGAAAAAGGAGTCTCCTCAACAAATAGTGTTGGAAAAACTGGACAGTGGCATGCAGAAGAATGAACCTGGACCATTTCCTTACACCATACACAAAGATAAACTCAAAATAGATGAAAGACATAAATGTAAGATAGGAAGCCATCAAAATCCTAGAGGTTAAAACAGGAAACAGCTTCTTTGATCTCAGGCATGGCAACTTCTTACTTGATGTGTCTCTGAAGGCAAGGGGAAAAAAGCAAAAATGAACTATTGGAACCTCATTAAGATAAAAAGCTTCTTCACAGAAAAGGAAATAGTCAAAAAAACTAAAAGGCAACTGACTGAATGGGAGAAAATATTTACAAATAAAATATCAAATAGCTAATATCCAAAATCTATAAAGAACTTATCAAACTCAACACCCAAAACAATAATCCAGTGAAGAAATGGGCAAAAGAATAGACATTTTTCCAAAAAGGGTATCCAGATGGCTAACAGACACATGAAGAGATGCTCAACATCACTTAGTATCAGGGAAATAGAAATCAAAACCATAATGAGATACCACCTCACACCCATCAGAATGGCTGAAATTAACAACTCAGGCAACAACAGATATTGGCAATGATATGGAGAAAGAAGAACTCTTTTGCCCTCCTGGTGGGAATGCAAACTGGTGTACCCACTCTGGGAAACAGTATGGAGGTTTCTCAAAAAATTAAAAACAGAACTACCCTACAACCAGCAATTGTACCACCAAGTATTTATCCAAAGGATATAGGAGTGCTGTTTCAAAGGGGCACATGCACCCCAGTGTTTAGAGCAGTGCTATTAACAATAGCCAAAGTATGGAAAGAGCCCAAATGCCCATCTACTGATGAATGGATATAGAAGATATACATGTATATATACACAATGGAATATTACTGAGTGTTGAGAAAGAGTGAATTTTTACCATTTGCAACAAGGTCAATGGAACTAGAGTGTATTATGCTAAGTAAAATAAGTCAGAGAAAGACAAATATCATATGGCTTCACTCATATATGGAACTTAAGATAAAAAATAGATGAATGTAATAGAAGGGAAGAAAAATAATAATATAAAAACAAGGAAGAGGACAAACCATAAGAGACTATTAAATACAGAAAACAAATTAAGGGTAACTGGAGGGGTTTTGGGTGGGGGGATAGGTTAAATGGGCAAGGGGCATTAAGTAGGCACTTGTTAGGATGAGCAGTGGGTGTTATATGTAAGTGATGAATCACTAAATTCTATTCCTGAAATCATTATTACACTATATGTTAACTAACGTGGATGTAAATTTAAAGAATTTTAAAAATGTTTTCAAAAGAATCCACTCTGGAAGATCTGCACTCTGCCAGGTTTCCTAGTCAGAATGAATAAAACCAGGTTTTGCAGATGAATAAAACCATTAGTTGGGATTACTGCAAGTATGAACTCGGGTTAACAAGATCCACATGGTAGTTGTTTCTATCCCACTCCCTCTTCTCTGTCACAGTCAAGTTCTTAGTGGTTTTGAGGTTTCTCTACAATCACTTTAGTGCTAGAGCAGAATAGGGGCTCCTACAAAGTGACCCCATTGCTAGAGCATCAGGGAAGGTTGTCTCCTCTTTATTTTCTTTTCCCACTGGAGAAACAAGATTGAGGAGAGACCTCTTGATATGGTGGTTCACTGTCCTGAAGAGAGGCATTGTGGTCAACGTGTAGCTGCTTCTGTTACCTTCTAAAGCACGCTGTGTTGGTCTCTGTATTGGGGGAGGGTGTCTCAGCCTCAACCGTATGTTCCACAATTTTCTAAGTGTTGATTTGTCTTGAATAGTTGTTAGTTGTTCCTCTTCTGAGGAAGAGAAGAGTCAGGAACCCTTTTCATTATATTGTTAATATCCATATAATACTCTTTGAATGACAAGTTTAATATTTTTAAAACTATATTTATACCTACTTATTATATTAAAAAGGTCAAGATTTCAAGAAAATAGTTTGGGAAACTTGCAACTAGGTAAGGTAAAAGAAAGCAAAAGGAAAAAATCTACACCACTACAGGAATTCTTATACAAGTCACTGTCTTAATACCTGAGCTCAACAATACTGAGATTTCATTTGTTATAAAATATTTATAATTACTTTATAATAGTTATTGTTAATTATTATTATTATTAATTTTTATTAAAATATTGAGTAATCTTCCTCTTCCCACTTGTCACTGTAACAACAAGGCTCCAGTGTAGCCATAGTGGATTATAGTTTGAAGAACAATAAGATGCAGACTGTTTCTTCATAAGAATCTTTAGGGTATCCTAAAGTCAAGAGGAGAGACAAAAACAAGGACACAAGAATTTGAAGACTCTGGTCCCAATAGTATCAGCAAATACTAAGCACAACTCCCAGCCAAATTAATATTTATCTTTATGCTAAATACCTATATACATCAATTCCTATTACCCAATACAAAATATCTTCATTTTAACAACAACAAAATTACAAGACATGCCTATAGTCAAGATAAAACATATTCTGAATAGATAAATTAATCATCAGAACCATATATCAAACTCAGATATGACACAGATGTTAGAATTATCAGGCAGAAAAATTTAAATATAATAATAAAATATCTTAAGAACTCTAATGAGAGAAGAAAAAAATGTGTGTGTGTGTGTGTGTGTGTGTGTGTGTGTGTGTGTGTAATGGAATCATAGAGATGGAAACTCTAAGAATGAATTAAAAATATTAAAAATTAAGGGCGCCTGTTGACTTAATTGGTTAAAAGTCAACTCTTGATTTCAATTCAAGCGCCTGCTTGAGATTCTCCTACTTTCTTTGCCCTTCCCCTGCTTGCATTCTCTCTGCCTCTCTCAAAATAAATGAATAAACTTTAAAACAATATATTAAAAATTATACATACAAAAATATTTTGATAGGATTGCCAGTAGACTATACGCAGCCAAAGCAATAATAAGTGTTCTTGAAGAATGACCAATTGAAAATTCCCAAACAGAAATCCAAAGAGAAAATAGAATAAAAATAACAGAGCAGAACAATAAGTATTATGAGATAGTACGTTTCTAAAGGTATTATATATGCATAATGAGAATATCAGGATATGAAAGAGAGAATAGAGTAGAATAAATATTTGAAGTGATAATGACTAAGAACTTTATAAAATCAATGATAGATAATAGACTACAAATCTGGAAGTCCAAAGAACACCAAAAAAATGATTACCCTCTATTCCACACACTCCCTCATGAAAGAAGAATGAATGAAAGAAAGAAAGAAAGGAAGAAAGAAATAAGGAAAGAGAAAAGGTATATATAAGCATATTATAGTTTAATTGCAAGATAAAAGTTTGAAAGAAAGCAAAGCAACCAAAAGGAGAGCGTGGTAAAATATTTCAAGTGTTTCCAGAAACCCCACAAATTAAAAATCATATATCCAGTGAAGTTGCCCATGAAAAGTAAATAAGAGGGGCACCTGGGTGGCTCAGTCAGTTAAGCATCGAACTTTGGCTCAGGTCATTATCTCACAGTTCATGAGATTGAGCCCTGCATGGGCTCTGTGCTGACAACTTAGAGCCTGAAGCCTGTTTTGGATTCTGTGTCTCCCCTCTCTTGGACCTTCTCCCACTCATACTCTGTCTCTTTCTCAAAAATAAATAAACATTAAAAAAATGTTTAAGTAGAAATAAAGATTGTCTCAGCAAAAGAAGGGCAGAAATTCAGTGCCAGCATACCTGCTCTGCAAGAAATGTTAAATTTTTTAAATAGAAGAAAAATAAACTTGAACCTATCCTAAGGAAGGGAAGTGCATCAGACAAATAATAAATGAAAATAAAACAAAATCATTAATACTTATGATTTCTTAATTGATTTAAAATATAACTGTTTGAAGCAATAATAATAACAGTATATTGAGTGATAACATATGTATAAGTAAAATCAATAATAAGAATTTCACAAAGGACAAAAGGGAGAAATTGGAGCTATTTAGTTATAAGTTTAGTTATAAGTTAATTATACTATACATACAAATGCCACAATGTTATTTGAAGATAGACTTCAACTAGATTAGCAAGCAATAAACAGTTTTTATCAAGGGAGAGGCAAGATGGTGGAGAAGTAGGGAGCTCTGTACTTTTTGCCTGCCCGCATCTCTCAAACAAAGGACTAAAGCCATAAGACACTGAACCGCAAGAGTATGGCATGAAAAGAGACAGAGTCCACTAAGAAGACAGCCTCATAGGTGTGTGATTGCAAATTGGGGAAATAAAACTGGGCAGGGAGCAGAGGCAAGGAGGGGAGGGAGCCCCCTCCCCAGAGAGCCACAGAGAGATAAGGGGAAGAGAAAGAGAGGCTAAAACGGCTCATAAGGCTGTCTCTGGAGAAGACAAAAACCTTGGCCTGGGACGGAGAGGAATCCTATCATCCCATCCGTAACTGCAGAGTTTTCAGAGAGAGATCCTTTCTCTAGCTATGGCACTTCCCTTGGGCTAGACACCCCGATCCCAGGAGAAACTGCTCCCCTACTCCCCCTACTCAGTCCCTGATTAGGAAGCTGCCTGGCCTTCAGGAATAGAGTCCAGGCAGTATTATTAAAGTGCACAGATAAAATCTGGAAATGAGGCGGGGCTTGGGAAATACAACTTGGCCCACTTTGGATACCCCCATGGCACAGGGAGATGGGAACCAAAAGAGTGAGTTGCAAAGCTTGGTTGAAGAAGGGACTGAGGCGCCTCCATTTTTCATCCTCAAACCACCAAGGTGGGCCCTCAGGGAGTGGTCCAGAGACCCGCAGTGGGGGCGAGAACTGCCTACACCAAACCACGCCCATCCATGCTGGAGAGCTGCCTTTTTTTTTTCCAGAGCCTGAGTCAAGACCAACCTTGATGCATTGCTGTGATTAACTCTAGATCAATTTTTGTTATTCAGATAAATTTTTCCTTATCTCATTCTTATCTCTCCCCTCTGTTGGACTAGGCACTCTGGTCATTGATTTGCTTAAACAGTTACATTTAATCCATTCTCTTGATGCATATTCTACACCTAAATCAGTACTTTCCTTTCTCTGTCTCTCTCTCTGGAATACTCTGAATGTATAGTATCTTTGGGTAACATTATCTTTTTTATCTCCTCGACTCCTACCATATTCTCCTCTTTCTGTCTCTGAATTAAGCCTTTTAATCTCTCTGCCTGGTTAATGTTCAATTTCACTTCTTCCCCAACCCTCTCATTTCTCTCTTTGTATATGCTCTTCCATCAGCACTGCCCCTACCCTCCTCTTTATTTGTAGCTGGGATTTCTGGTTTTATGCTTTTAGACGGTCCTTTGCTGTTGTTGTTTTTGTTCCCCCTTCCCTCCCTTTATATTGTTGGTTGTTTGATTTGTCTGTGTGTTTTCATGCTTTTGCTCCCTGTGAGTTTGTCTGTCTGTTTTCCTTTTCAGAGCTACCTCCACCAAAGTACACATGGTGGAGATATTTGGGAATATCAGTACAAGTAGGGAAATAAAGTAACCAAAGGCACAAGAGACACCAGGGGACACCATTAAAGAACACCTCCTGAATGGACAGGACCTGGACAGTCAATATGCCTCCAATAATATAGCAATATTCACAGGTACAGAGTGCATAATCTTTAAAACTGACAAGAGACAGAAAGCTAGCCAAAATGATGAAACAGAAAAACACTCCTCTAAAGAAATTCCAGGATGAAGTTACAGCTACAGAATTGCTCAAAACAGATATAAACAACATAACGGAGCAAGAATTTAGAACAGTTGTCATAAAATTAATCACTGGATGTAAAAAAGGCATGGAAGACATCAGAGAAACTATTGCTACAAAGACTACAGAACTTAAAAATAGTTGTGGCAAGTTAAAAAATGCATAATAAAATGGAGGTGGCCACTGCACGGATTGAAGAGGCAGGGAGGAGAATAGGTGAATTAGAAGACACAATTATAGAAAGAGAGGAAGCCAAGAAACAGAGAGAGAAATTGATCCAGGACCGCAAAAGGAGAATTTGAGACCTGAGTGATGCAATCAAATGGAACAATATCCGTATCATAGGAATTCCTGAGAAGAAGAAAGAGAGAAAAGCACTAAAGGGGTACGTGAACACATTGTAGCTGAGAACTTTCCCAATCTGGGTTAGAAAACAGACATTGAAATCCAAGAGGCACAGAGAACTCCCCTCAGATGGAATGTGAATTGACCTGCATGACATATCATAATGAAACTGGCAAAATATAAAGATAAAGAGAGAATTCTGAGAGCAGCGAGGGATAAAAAGTTGCTAACTTACATTTCTGTATCTCTTGGGTAAATCCCTAGCAGTGCTATTGCTGGGTCATAAGGGAGTTCTATGGATAGTTTTTTGAGGAACCTCCACACTGTTTTCCAGAGCGGCTGCACCAGTTTACATTGCCACCAACAGTGTAG
>NC_043709.1:113332942-113350124 GCF_006229205.1 Suricata suricatta
GTTTTGTGGGTGTGAAGTTTGGTGAGTTCCTTGTATATCTTAGATACTAGCCCCTTTATCTGATATGTCATTTGCAACTATCTTTTCCCAGTCGCTTTTACACCACGAAAGACTTAATCATCCATTTCCTACATAAAAGGTAGCTACTTTTTTGCATGGACCTTAAGTATATTGTAGTATAGAGGTGGAATTTAAGGAAAGGTATTAAGCAGGCTGTGTTGTAGCTTATGGGCAAGTAATAAATTGTATCATTTATCTTGAATGTATCGTAGATAAACTGCTATATAACGATTGCCACTTCAGATAGCCGTGAAATTAGGTGATTAACTAGTTGTTACTTAACCCTCTAATTTCTGTATAAGTCTGATTACATGAAATAGAAGTTGGTATTTTGATTTTTTACTTTGCTTTTCTGTTTGGAGTGTCATTGTAACTACTGTATTGTAAATGATGGAAAATAATTGCATATGTTAAAAAAATAAATTGTGTTATATTAAAAAAAAAAAGTTGCTAACTTACAAAGTGAAACCTATCAGAGTGGTTACAAATGTATCAATTGAAACTTGGCAGGCCAGAAAGGAGGGGCAGGAAATCTTCAATGTGATGAACAGAAAAAATATGCATCCAAGAATCCTTTATCCAGCAAGACTGTCATTCAGAATAGGAAAGATCAAGGTTTTCCCAAATAAACAAAAATTGAAAAAATTTATCACCACCAAACCAGCCCTACAAGAAATCCTAAGAGGGACTCTATGAGGAAAGTTTTATGAGGAACACAAGGTACCAGAGACACCACTACAAACATGAACCCTACAAATAACACAATGAATTGAAACCCATATTTTTCAATAATAACACTGAATATAAATGGACTAAATGCTCCAATCAAAAGACATAGGGTAGCAGAATGGATTAAAAAAAAAAACAAAATCCATCTATTTGCTGTCTACAAGAGATTCATTTTAGACCTGAAGCCACCTTCAGATTGAAAGTAAGGGAATAGAGAAATATCTGTCATGTGACTGGAATTTAAAAGAAACCTAGAGCAGCCATACTTATATTGGACAAACTGGACATAAAGTAAAGGTAGTAACAAAAGATGAAGAAGGACATTGTATAATAATTACAGGGTCCCTTCATCAGGAAGAGCTAAGAATTATAAACATCTACCCACTGAATTCAGAAGCACCCAAAAACATGAAACAGTTTATCACAAACAGAAACTATCTTATTGATAAGAATGTGCTCGTTGCAGGGGATTTTAATACTCCACTTATAGCAATGGATAGATCAACCAAACAGAAAATCACTAAGAAAACAATGGAACTGAAAGACATATTGGAACAGATGGATGTGATGGATATATTTAGAACTGTACATCGGGCACCTGGGTGGCTCAGTCAGTTAAGTATTCATCTTCAGCTCAGGTCATGATCTCACGGTTCGTGGGTTCAAGCCCCATGTCATATTCTCTGCTGACAGCTAGCTCAGAGCCTGGAGCCTACTTCAGATTCTGTGTCTTCCTCTCTCTCTGACCCTCCCTTGCTTGCACTGTCTCTCTGTCTTTCAAAAATAAATAAAAAGGCATAAAAATAAAAAAAAAGAACTGCACATCCTGAGGCTATGGAATTCACATTCGTCTTGAGTACACATGGTATATTTTCCAAGATAGACCACCTACAGGGTCAGAAAGCAGCCCTCAATAAATATAAACAAATTGAGATCATACCATGCACACTTTCAGATCACAATGCTATGAAAATTGAAATCAATCACAGGAATAAGCTTGGAAAACTTCCAAATACACGGAGGTTAAAAACCACCCTACTGACGAAGGATTGGGCCAAGCATGCAATTAGAGAAGAAATTAAACAATACATAGAAACAAATGAAAATGAAAATACAATTATCCAAACTCTTTGAGATGCTGCAAAGCCAGTCCTAAGAAAAAAGTACATTACACTCCAGGCCTATTTCAAGAAACTAGAAAAAGCGCAAATAGAAAACCTAACAGTGCACCTAAAGGAACTAGAAGAAGAGTAGGAAGAGCACCCCATGCCCAACAAAAGAAGAGAAATAATAAAGATCAGGGTAGAATGAAACAATATTAAAAAAACAGTTGAACAGATCAGTGAAACCAAGAGTTGTTTTTTAAAAAATTAACCAAAACTTATAAACCTCTAGCCAGGCTTCTCAAAAAGAAGATAGAGAACACCCAAATAGACAAAACCACTAATGAAAACGGATCTATGACAACCAATCCCTCAGAAATACAAGCAATTATCAGGGAATACTATGAAAAATTATATGCCAAAAACTGGATAAACTAGAAGAAATGGACAAATTCTTAAATACACATGCACTACCAAAATTCAAGAGAAGATATAGAAAATATGAACAGACCCATAACCAGTGAAGAAATCGAATCTGTTATCAAAAATTTCCCAATGAATAAGAGCCGAGGGCCAGATAGCTTCCCTGGTGAATTCTACCAGACATTTAAAAAAGAGTTAATACTCATTCTTCTCAAGCTATTCAAAAAAAATTGAAATAGAAGAAGAACTTCTGGGCCCACTCTATGAAGCCAGCATCACTTTGATTCCCAAACCAGACAGAGACCCAGCAAAAAAAAGTGAACTACAGATGCAAAAATACTCAACAATATACTATCAAGTTGAATTCAGCAGCATATAAAAAGAATTTCCACCATGATCAAGTTGCATGATTGGTTGCATTCCTGGGTTATAGGCCTGGTTCAATATTCACAAATCAATCAATGTGATACATTACTTTAACAAAAGAAAAGATAAAAGCCATATGATCCTGTCGATAGATGCAAAATAAACATTTGACAAAATACAGCATCAATTCTTTAAAAACATCCTCGAGAAAGTCAGGATAGAAGGAACTTACTTAAACATCATAAAAGCCATTTATGAAAAGTCCACAGCTAATATCATCCTCAATGGGAAAAACTGAGAGCTTTCCTCCTGAGATCTGGAGCATGACAGGGATGTCCACTCTCACCACTGTTGTTTCTCATAGTCCTAGCATCATCAATCAAACAACAAAAGGAAATATGGGATAAAATAAAGAATTGGCAAATATGAAGTCAAACTTTCACTTTGCACAGACGACATCATACTCTACAGGGAAAATTCAACAGACTCTATCAGAGGCCTACTAGAACTGATCAATGAATTCAGCAAAGTCACTGGGTACAAAATCAATGTACAGAAATTGGTTGCATTTTATGCACCTATAATGAAGCAACAGAAAGAGAAATCAAGAAACTGTTCCCATTCACAATTGCAAAAAAAAAAACCATAAAATACCTAGGAATAAACCTAACCAAAGATGTAAAAGACCTATAGGATGAGGATTATAGAAAACTTATGAAAGAAATTGAAGAAGACACAAAGAAATGGAAAAACATTCCATACTCATGGATCAGAAGAATAAACATTTTTAAAATGTCAATATTACCCAAAGTAATCTACACATTCAATGCAATACCCATCAAAATTGCATCGGCATTCTTCTCAAAGCTAGAACAAACTATCCTAAAATTTGTATGGAACCACAAAAGACCCCAAATAGCCAAAATATTATTGAAGAAGAAACCCAAAACGGGAGGCATCACAATTCCAGTCTTTAGCCGCTTCTACACAGCTGTAGTCATCAAGACAGACACATAGACCAACGGAATAGAATAAAGAACTCAGAATTGGACCCATAAATATATGGCCAATTAATCTTTGACAAGGCAGGAAAGAATATCCAATGGAAAAAAGACAGCCTCTTTAACAGATGGTGATGGGAGAACTGGACAGCAACATGCAAAAGAATGAAACTAGACCACTTTCTTACACCATACACGAATATAAATTCAAAATGGAGGAAGGACCCGAATGTGAGACAGGAGACTATCAAAACCCTAGAGGAGAAATCAGGAAACAATTTCCTTGACCTCAACTGCAGCTGTTTCCTACTCCACACATCCCCAGAGGCAAGGGAATCAAGAGCAAAAGTGAACTATTGGGAACTCATCAAGATAAAAACTTCTGCACTGCAAAGGAAGCCATCAATAAAACTAACAGGAAACTGACAGAATGGGAAAAGATAGTTGCAAATGACATATCGGATAAAGGGCTATTATCCAAAATCTACAAGGAACTCACCAAACTCCCCATGCAGAAACCAAATAATCCAGTAAAAAAAAAATGGGCAGAAGACATGAAAAGAAACGGCTCCAAAGAGGACATCTAGATGGCCAAGAGACACATGAAATGATGCTCAGCGTCACTCATTACCAAGGAAATACAAATCAAAACCACACAGTGTGCTACCTCACACTGGTCAGAATGGCTATAATGAACAAAACAGGATACTATAGATTCTGACAAGGAGGTGGATAAATGGGTGGTTGGATTGTAAACTGGTGCAGCTTCTCTGGAAAACAGGGTGGAGATTCATCAAAAAATTAACAATGGAACTCCCCTATGACCCAGAAATAGCACTGCTAGCGATTTATCCAAAGGATGAAGAAGTGCTGATGCATAGGGCACATGTACCCCAATGTTAATAGTAGCACTTTCAACAATAGGCACATCATGGAAGGACACTAAATGTCCATCACCTGATGAATGGATTAAGAAGATGTGGTTTATCTATACAATGGAATACTACATGGCAATGAGAAAGAATGAAATCTGGTCATTCATAGCCTATGTGGATGGAACTTGAAGGTGTCAGGGTAAATGAAATAAGTCAGACAGAGACAGACAGATACCATACGGTTTCACTCATAAGTGTAATAAGAGTTACTTAACAGAGAACCATGGGGGAGGAGAAGGGAGAGCAAATAGTTTGGGAGTGGGAGGGAGTTAAACCATGAGAGAGTCTTGAATACTGAGAAAATACTGAGGGCTGAAGGGGGAGGGGGTAATGGGCATGGAGGAGGGCATTTATGGGGGGTGAACACTGGGTGTTACATGGAAACCAACTTAACGATACAGTATAAAAGAAAAAAATACTGAACAAACCTAAGAAAATAAATAAAAAATTTTTTCTTTGTCTAATTCTATACCAGTACATAGCAGACATTTTTTCTAACAACGTTTTAGATCTCATGTGCTAAAATGATTGGGACTTGTTAATTGAAGATATTAATGGTGAAAGTGATATCATGATATTTTGAGGTGGAGAGCAAATTGCCTGAGTATGATAGGTGAATTCAAGGCAATTCTCTATTCTGTTCTTGACAATCCTCAGTCTTATAAAGAAACAACCGTTACCCCAAGATCCACAGATGAAGTGGTTATGACTTTCTCCCAGCCCTCTTTGTTTAGGGTTTTCACAAGAGGCATGAGTTATTTAACTTAAAATACTTAAGTACTAATTTTTAAATTGTGATAATAAACACAGGGATTTTTAGGCATTAAAGATAACCTCACTCGTGTTATTTCAATACGATTACTAAATTGTCATACTGAAATTTGAGTAGCAGTAGCCTCAGGTCCTCTCATGCTAGTCTTATTTTTATAAGCTCATGAAGGTCTTTGTTATAGTATTTTCTTCAATGGCACATGATTTATGAAAATGGGTACTGAAGATCATTATAGTAGGAAGCTACAGTTCCCATACTTAAGGCAAATGTGTGTGGGGGGGAACCCTAATAATATAACATGAGAATTTTCCATTAAGATTTTTAAGAGACACAATGCATTTCAAAGAATTATGAAAATATTTCATGCTGTGTCCCACTTAGCACATCTTATTATCTCACAGATTAGTGTAATTTAGTGCTTGAAAAGTGAAATCCTCTTTCAGAGCTGTTAAAATTATGAGGCAACTGTAGTAAGAATGCTAACATTAGCAGGCTATAAAAGTCGACAACTGTAACCATAGAGAAATTACTATGGAGATTCTTTCAGAGCAAGGCAATAATTTAATGAGACACAGAAGTTCTTGATGTTTCCTTATATGCATAAGTTCATAGTTATACATTCTGATATTTTGTAGATTTTTATTCCCATTCTTCTGGGGACCTTTAATACTTTACCAGTCAACAGGTAGAAATGACACTACTTGATATAAATTGATACTAAAAATGTGTGCTGCTCACTTTAATCAATAGCTCCATGCTTACAAAAGGTAAAATTGAAAGGCAGATAGATACCAGCATTAAAAAGAAATATAAATAATTATGCTTTTGAAAATATATAAGATATCTTGTACCTCTTCAATGAGTTACAATTTAAAAAGAATGAGAGGAAAGAAAGTTAAAGTAGATATATTTAGTCTGTTTCTCAATGTTTCCTGAGTCTAGTGAATAGGGCCAGGGGAAAGGGTGCAATGTGTGTCATTGCATAGGACCCCACATTTAGAAGTCCTGTGCACTAAGTTAAGCTCTGTTGGTGTTAATAATTTTTAAACAAGGGGTTCTTCATGTTCAATTTTCAGTGGACCCCACAAATTTACTGTTCTACCAGTGAAATTTAGATACTACAGACTCTGTGGAACTCTGTTTCAGAGGCAATGAAGAAAGATTAACTGATACTCAATACCTTTTTTCCCCCCAAACATTTGCCTTTTTTTTTGTTGTTTAGGGTAGAAAGCTGAGAATTCTTATTGAAAACTGCTTCTAAGAGGGCAAAAATTAATTGGTGATTTATCAACCTGACCATTCTTCACAGAAAAAAGTTGGATGACAGAACTGTCAAGGTAGCCACATGTTGCTTTTTCTTTGGGTCGAGGACTTAGTCAAAGCAGAGGCTCCTGAGGGACCAGGAAAACTATTGGTAATTGTGAGGTACTGCAATTAAATTTTGGAGACTCAATATCCTCAACATATGGCTAATTTTCTCCTCTCATCACTTCTGAAGTCTGAAACTTGAGCAGCTAGTGGATAAAGAGTTAATATAAAACTGCTATAAATCATAGTGTAATTTATCAAAGTCTAAAGATGCAAATGAAATAGATTCACTAGGTAGAAGGATAACTAAAGATGCACAAACAATAATTGAAAGTCCTGGAGGGAATTGTGATCTTCTATCATTATCTGGGTTAATTAATATAATAACTTTGAAAAAGTCTTGCCCACAAAACTGAACATAAGAATAGCTTATGACCCAGCATTTCCACTAGTAGATATATGCCAGAAATACATACATATATTTCCAAAGGTCCTGTACAAGGATGTTCATAGCAGCAACTCTACCAAACTGTACCAATATACATCAAGAGTAAAATACTGAAGCATATCCCTAAATTGGAATTTTATATTACAACCATAGTTAACAACTACTGCCATACACAATAGAAGGTATTTGTCTCATAAGCAATTTTTATTGAAAGATGCCAGACAGAAAGCAGTGTTTTAGGTTTGATTCCATTTATAGAGAGTTCAAAGACAGACAAAACTAGTCTAAGCTAGTGGAAGTCAGAACAATAGTCACCTGTGCAGGAAGGATAAAGTACTTGGATAGGCAATTTTTGGAGTCTGTTAATATACTAAGTATTTATCTTAATGCTGACTACATGGGTGTGATTCACTTCTGATAATTGATCAAGATGTGCACTTATTCCCTTTACATACACACATTTCAGGAGAAAGAAGTTCTTATAATCTCAAAAACACTCACATATAATCTTTCTCACCAATTTTAAAAAAGAATTTGGCGGAGTAAGAAAGGACACTGTACAACAATAATCTCCACACATACACACACACAGAAAGAAATACAGTACATTTTGGGGCATAATTTTAAAGTAAAAATAAAAGTTTATTTTAAGAAGAACAAAATTATCCTCCATATTTGCAAAGCTTTTCATAATTCGGTAGCTATCTTATTGTTTGGTAAGTGAGTGATGAGTAAATAGAAACAATAATTATAAAGGATGTGATTAAGAAGTTTGGCTGTATCAGGGGTAGGATGGAACCACAAGGAACTTTATAAGAAAAGGTAAGCTCTCCTTTTCAGTTATAATAGACCACTAGTTTCATGCATGATCTATTGGAGATCAAAGCTTGAGTTGGCCACGGTCCCACCCTTTGAGTAGAGTGGGAGAAATTTGAATTAATCCTAAAACGACAACCTAATAAAATTGATATTGCCATCCAAAGTGTTCAACTTTCTCTATTTCCAGGAGAATCAATGTCATTTCTTTTGAAAAAGAGATAAATAATGATGTATGTAATCTAGATAGGCTGTCATGTCCTCTAGATCCAGGATAGTTACTATCCACTAAGCCTCAAAGGAACTGTCTCTGTTCCACCTCCTTTTCCTCAGTTGCAGACTATTCCTCAATTGCAAAACCTAGCCTCTTCATCACTTTTTTAAATAATGCATTTATACCAACTATTTGGTGATTTTTGGAAATAATAGGTGATTTCTGAGATAATGGAGAAAAGTCTATTTTTCTCACCAGCACTCTTTTTTCTCCTTGTTATATTTCACTTTGCCAACATTTAGGAATATTTTTTTCCTTTTAGAAATGAATTTTTATTGAGATGCTGTTGACATGTAACACAGTTTAAATTTAAATTATAATTATATATATATTTGCTTGTTATATTTTTATATCCCAAAATAATTGTCATTGTGACATTAGCTATTAATGTTAAACTGTTTAAAAAATGTTATTTGGGTATAGTTGACACACAATGTTACATTAGTTTCAGCTGTGCAACATAGTGATTCAGCTTCTCTGTACCTCATGTTGTACTCACCACAAGTGTAGCTACCATCTGTCACCATATAACACTATTACAATATCACTGATTATATTCCCTATGAGTGTCTTTTGGTGTTATGATTTACTACTTCATGCCATATGTGGAAGTCATTATCTAATCGCTGTCTTTTATTTGTTCATCCCCAGAGCCCCTTCACTCTAGCATTCATCAGTTTATTATCCGTATTTATAGGTCTGCTTTGCCCATATTCGGGATGTTTTGCACATGTTACAACTATTCTCATTCTTCTGTTGGAGAACTTTCCCACTCTTTCTGCAGCCTACTCTACCCAGAACCTAGAGACTCCGTTTCTAAACCAAGCTATCTCATCAAAGCTTGTTCCAAACAAAAACAAGTCTCAAAGAGAATTACCTTACCAGCAGCTTATATAATAACATTTTCTCCTTTTTATAAAATACGTTTTAAACTTGAATTAATTTCTTGGTTAAAATGTTTTACTTTAGAAGTGGCTGCTTTACCCAAATGGAACATTATGTTAAACTAACAGAAGATACCTTAAAAGGGGGGAAAAAACAAACAATATTGAAAACTAAGGATGAATTTCAAAGTATTGTTACAGACTAGCAGTATTTTTTCACTATCTTTAAGGCTGATAGATCTTAACTTACATGTACTCTTAGTATGATTATGCATGATTTTCCAGCTTCTGTTTCTAAATTGGAAATAGATACTTGGAGCTTGCTCCAACATTTTTGTTGTGAGACGCAGAATATAACAATGGAAATTGGGCAACTAATCCCCCAGAGACATACATAAATTGCTTACAGAGTCAAAGACTTCTTTGTTTCGTTGCTTTGTCACTTAGTGGTAATGTGTATTTAGATACTTAAACTTTCTAGGCTCAGTTTTGCCACTTATGATGCAAGAATATAATAATATCCACTAAGCAGGGTAACTTGGGCTTTAAAATAGATAATAACAGAACCGAAGTAAATATCAGTAAGTGTCCCATTACACTTCCATTTAACATTAGTGCTTCTATTCCATGTTGACTTGTATCATAACAAGAGGACATAGAAGATGACTTGGCACCCTCAAAAGTGAAAGCTCAAGAAGAAAGGCCTAAATAAAGGGTCGCAGAAAAGAAGATCCTGTAGAGCATTTTCCTATTGGTAACTATTATTTTTAAAAATAAATCTATCTCATCAGGTCTCAGGGTCTAAAAAAATGAGTCTAGTAGAAAAACCTCAAATCCTCAATGAAGTTTTCCTGAATGGGGAGAAGAGCTAGGAGCACAGAAATTCTCCACACCATCTAGCTTTATGACTAAAACAAAGGGAGTTGTTCAGGATCAACACTGAGTACATAGACAAGAAGTAATATCTGTGTGTGGCAAATACCAGAATTAGAAGGATTGTTGGCACTCAATGATAAGTAAAGGATAAGTCTCATGTGTTTATGTTCTTTGTTTTCTGCTGAAAATAAGAACCACTACCCTAAAAATATTTCTCTTGACATATTGATAACAGAGGAAAGGATGAAAACATTATTTTTAAAATATAATTTATTATCAAATTGGCTAGCATACAGTGTATACAGTGTGCTTTTGGTTTGGGGGATAGATTCCCATGATTCATCACTACCCAGTGCTCATCCCATCAAGTGCCCTCTTCAATGCCCATCACTCATTTTCCCTTCTCCCCCCACCATCAACCCTATTTATTTTCTGTATTTAACAGTCTCCTATGGTGTGCCTCCCTCCCTCTCTGTAACTACTTTTTCCCTTCCCTTCCCCCATGTCTTCTGCTAAGCTTCTAAAGTTCCACATGTGAGTGAAAACATATATCTGTCTTTCTCTGACTGACTTATTTCACTTAGCAAAATACCCTCCAGATTCATCCATGTTGCTGCAAATGGCAGGATTTCATTCTGTCTCATTGCCAAATAGTATTCCATTGTATATATAAACCACATCTTCTTTTCCATTCTTGGCTGATGGGCATTTAGGCTCTCTCAATAACTTGGCTATGTTGAAAGCACTGCTACAAACATTGAACATTCTTAAATCATTTGGATCAATTCCTAGTAGTGCTATTGCTGGGTCTTAGGGTAGTTCTATTTTTAATTTTTTGAGGAACCTCCACACTGTTTTCCAGAGTTGCTGCACCAGTCTACATCCCCACCAACAGTGTAAGTTCCATCTTGCAACTTTGCTGAATTCACGTATCAGTTCTGGCAGCTTTTTGATGGAGTCTTTCGAGTTTTACATGCAGAGTATCATGTCACCTGTGAAAAGTGAAAGTTTGATGACTTTTTTGCCAATTTTGATGCCTTTTATTTCATTTTGTTGTCTGACTGCTGACGTTAGGACTTTCAACGCTGTTAAACAACAGTGGTGACAGTGGAATCCATGTTGTGTTCCTGATCTTAGGGAGAAAGCTCCCAATTTTTTTCCCAATGAGGATGATATTACCTGTGTGCTTTTCATATATACTTTTATGATGTTTAGGTATTTTCCTTCCATCTCAAATTTCTTGACATTTTTTTTATTAAGAAAGAATCCTATGTTTTGTAAAATGCTTTTTCTGCATCTATTGACAGGATCATATGGTTCTTATCCTTTCTTTTATTACTGTGATGTATCACATTGATTCATTTGCAAATACTGAAACAGCACTGTAACCCAGGAATGAATTCCACTGGATCATGGTGAATAATTCTGTATATATATTGTTGAATTTGATTTGTTAGTATCTCATTGAGAATTTTTGCATCCATGTTCATATGAATATTGGCCTGTAAGTATTTTTTGTGCTTGGGGGGTCTCTGTCTGCTTTGGGAATCAAGGTAATGCTGTCTTCATAAAAGGAGTCTAGAAGCTTTCCTTTCATCTTTATTTTGTGGAACAGTTTAAGAAGGATAGGTAGTAACTCTGCTTTGAATATCTGGTAGCATTCCCCTGGGAAGCCATCTGCCCCAGGTCTCTTGTTTGTTGGGAGATTTTTGACAACTGATTTGATTTCTTCACTAGTCATGGGTGTGGCAACCCCTCAGAACAAGTGACCCATAAAATGTAGTTATGGAGAAAAACAGTACACAAAACTCTATAATGACTAATAAATGATTAATATGGCTTTAAGAAAATACTCATTGTAATGTCTCTCTGGGAAAGCGGCTGATTTATGACACAGGAGCTGGGCAGCCGGGAACACCTGGCCTGCCCTGGGTGGAACGCCACCTGCTACTTTTCATTTGTGTTGACTACTCCGCTTCCTCAGAGACCACCTGTTTATGTGAAACTTATTGATTATGCCTGATCAACCATAACGTATCTGCCTGAGCAAGTTCTGTTTTTCTCATGAGATCACTCTCTGATCATTAAAAACAATCTTGGCATTGATTGACTATCATATTCTTAATAAATATGGGACTGTGGAGTTGTTTGGGGCGACAGTTGTTATAAGCTGTCATCCCCTGCTCCCTTTCTCTTTTACAGCTCACTTGTTTGTGTCTAATTCTTCTCCCATGCACCATTATGGAAGGCGGCACATGCGTCTGTTCAAATTTTTTATTTCTTCCCTTTTGAGTTTTGGTAGTGTGTGGATATCTAGGAATTTGTCCCTTCCTTCCAGGTTGTCCAGGTGGTTGGAATATAAATTTCATAGTATTCTCTGGTAATTGTATTTCTGAGAGATTGGTTGTATATGTCCATTTTATTCATAATTTTACCTATTTAGGTCCTCTCTCTTTTCTTTTTGAGAAGTCTGGCTATGGGTTTATTAATTTTGGGTTTTTTTTACAAAATAACCAACTCTGTTTTATTGATCTATTCTACTGTTTTTTAATCTATTGTTTATTTCTGTCTAATCTTTATTATTTCTCTTCTTCTCCTGGCCGTGGGGGTTCTTTGCTGCCCAGCTTCTAGTTCCTTTATTTGTGCAGTTAGATTTTTGTATTTGGGATATTTATTGTTTTTTTAAATTGACCTGGATTGCAATGTATTTTCATCTTAGCCTTTGCTGCATTCCCAAATATTTGGACTGTTGTGTTTTCGTTATCATTTGCTTCCATATATTTTTAAATTTCTTTTAGTTGCCTGGTTGACCCATTCATTTTTTAATGGGTGTTTTTTAACCTCCATGCTTTTGGAAGATTTCCAAACCTTTTCCTCTGGTTGATTTCAAGTTTCATAGCATTGTGATCTGAAAATGTGCAAAGTATGATGTCAGTTCTTTTATATTTATTGAGGTCTCTTTTGTGACCCAGTAAGTGATCTATCTTGGAGAAAATTCTATGTGCACGTAAAAAAAGTGTGTATTCCACTGCTTTTGAATGAAAAGTTATGAATATATCTGTCAAGTCTGTCTGGTCCAGTGTATCATTCAGAGCCATTTCATTGATTTTCTGCCTAGATGATCTGTCCATTGCTGTAAGTGGAGTATTAAAGTCACTTGCAATTACTGAATTCTTTTCAATAAGGTTGCTTATGTTTGTGATTAATTGATTTATATTGATTTGGTTTCCTCCATATTGGGTATGTAAACATTTCTAATTGTTAGCTCTTCTTGATGGATTGGCTCATAATTGTGATATAATGCCTTTCTTCATCTCTTGTTACAGCCTTTAGTTTAAAATCTAGTTTGTCTGATATAAGGATGGCTACTCCAGCTTTCTTTTGACTTCCAGTAGCATAATAGATGGCTCTACATCCTCTCACTTTCACTCTGAAGATGTCTTCACATCTAAAATGGGTCTCTTGTAGACAGCATATAGATGGATCTTGTTTGTTTATTTGTTTGTTTTATCCATTCTGATACCTTATGTCTTTTGATTGGAATATTTAGTCCATTTACATTCAGTGTTATTATTGATAGATATGGATTTAGTGTCATTGTGTTATCTGTAGATTTCATGCTTGTGGTGATGTCTCTGGTCCTTTGTAGTCTTTGCAACCTTCCACTCACAGAGTCTCCCTTGGGATCTCTTGCAGGGATAGTCTAGTGGTCATGAACTCCTTTGATATTAGTTTGTCTGGGAAAACCTTTATCTCTCCTATTCCGAATGACAGTCTTGCTGAATAAAAGATTGTTGGCTGCATATTTTTCTTATTCAGCACATTGAATAGCTCCTGCCATGCCCTTCTGGCCTGCCAAGTTTCATTGGACAGGTCTGCTACTATCCTTATGTGTCTATCCTTGTAGGTTAAGGCCTATTTGTCCCTAGCTATTTTCAGAAGTCTCTCTTTATATTTGTATTTTGCCAATTTTACTATGATACGTCAGGGAGAAGATCAATTCTTGTTATGTCTGAGGGGAATTCTTTGTGCATCCTGGATTTGAATGTCTGCCTCCCCAGACTGAAGAAGTTCTTAGCTATGATTTGTTTGAGTAAACCTTCCACCCCTTTCTCTCTCTTCTTCTTTTTATGGAGCTCCTATGATCCAGGGATTATTATGTTTTTTTGAATCACTTAGCTCTTTAATTCTCCCTTCATAGTCTAGATTTTTTTATCTCTGTTTTTCTCGGATTCATCTTTTTTTATAATTTTAATTTCTATTTCACTTATTCTCCCTTCTGCCTCTTCAGTCCTCACTGTGACCACATCTAGTTTATTTTGCACCTAATTTATATCATTTCTTAATTCAGGACTATTTTTAAGATCCTTGATCTCTGCAGCAATAGATTATCTGTTGTCTTCTGTGCTTTATTAAAGCCCAACGATTAATCTTATGACTATTACTCTAAATTCTTGGTCAGTTATATTGTTTATATCTGTTTTGATCAACTCTTTAGCTTTCAATTCTTCCTGGAATTTCCTTTGAGGATAATTCTTCTGATTCATCATTTAGGCTAGGTTTCTGTTCCTTATGTGTTTTAAAAACTTGTTATGTGCCCTACACCTGCAAACACTACTATATTAAAGAGGGGTCATACACTGTTCAGGGCCTTGCACTTCGGGAGATTTTTTTTTGGATTTGTGTTATGTGCTCTCTCTTGTGGCTCTGGTTGCTTTATCTCCCTGCTCATTGTGATGGTTAGAACCCTCTACCAGGTGTGCTTTGATTTGTTCATTGAAGTAACACTATGACCCCACCAGCTTGTCCCCATGGGCCCCTAGCAATGTCTCTGTCACTCTGCAGCCTGTACTCTCGGAATTCCAAGTCCTTTGGCCTCAACACTACTGTATTTGAGGGACAAGGGATTTTGGGTCCCCCTACTTCTTCGCCATGTTGGATTCTCTGGGTGAAAATATATTTTTTAAATTGCCCCATGCTCTGAATAAATTTACATACCACATAAAGGTATCAAAGCAAAACAAAACAAAACATCAGTTAATGGAGAAATGTGAAGTTAAAATGCAAATCCAGAAACCTAAATGCTGATTGGGATTAAAATGGAGCTTTCTGATCAAAGGAACCAAAACAGATAAATTGAAAAGTAATATCCAAATAAAAATCCATAATAATGACACTAAAATATAATTAACTAGAAAATTCAAATTGGGTAACTTTGAATGGACTTCAGCTGTGAAGATAAAGGGCAAGTAAGTGAAAATGAGGGACTTATGGTGTTAGAAAAAATGGAATTTCAAATTTAAGAAGGTAGATCAAGGAGGAGTTAAGATGGGGAGTATTTGGGGTGCCTGGGTGGCTCAGTTGGTTAAGCGTCTGGTTTCAGCTCAGGTCATGATCTCATGGTTCGTGGGATCAAGCCTTATGTCGGCTCTGTGCTGACAGCTCAGAGCCTGGAGCTGCTTTGGATTCTGTGTCTCCCTCTCTCTCTGTCCCTCCCCCTCTCTGTCTCTGTCTCTCAAAATAAAATAATAAAGACATAAATATAAATAAATAAATTAAGTTAAAATTTTAAAAAAGGTGGAGAGTACTATGGGGACCCTGAGACTCTCTCATCTTGAAACACAGCTAGATCAGCATTGAACCATTTTGAACACCTAGATTGATTTTAGGATTAACACAATAATCTTCATAATTCGAGCCAGAGAATTAGGCAGGTACATGGTACAGAAAGGTGAATTAGAGGAAAGAAAAGCTGTGGAGCAATGGAGCATCGAGAGTAAAATTTGGGGGGTACAGAGAGAGAATGCCAGAGTGGGAAAGAGTGTCACACATCAGGAACACACAAGAAAAGCACTCCTCCTGAAAGTAGCTGGAGAGAAAGAGAGAGAAGGAGTGAAAACACTCGCAGGAGAATGGACAAGAAATCTGGTCTCCAAAGCCATTAATTGGGAAAAAGGAAAGGGTTTCCATACTGCCATTGTTTTTTGATACTGCCAATTTTCTATAAACAGAGGAGCAGTGTCTGAGTTTCAGAGCCCAGTGCCTGGCAGTGTTCTGGCGAGGAAGCAGAATGAGTCACCAGGAACAGTGAGCAGGTCACTGAGGGGTCCTATGTACCACACGCAGAGAAGTGGTTCTCCTGGTTGGAGTGCATTAGGTAGAGGAAATATGATCTCCCTGCAGGCAACAGTCCCAGGGGACCCCAGAGAGCTACATGTTTACTGATATTGAGACAAAGACACTAGCTGAGTGCAACAAAACCTGGCACCAGCTGTTTGTTATTATTGACCATAAACTCTGAGCCTCTTCTGCTGAAGGGTCATGCTAACATTTTCTGGGACAAATCAGTACCTGGCCATTGCATGATGAGACCCTCCCCCCAGAGAGTGTGGGTCCAAGTTGCAGGGGACTCTGAAGTGTGGGGTTTTGAAACACATGACCATATAGGATAAAATTCTGGAGGGAGGCGTAGCCTGGCAGGCAGACATCTTGGACACAGGGTAAATGTAGAGCACAAAGAGAAGACTGAGATGAAGGAGGGATGCTTCATTGCTCATCTGTGAGGGCACGAAATTCCCACACCAGAAAATAGGGAGCGAGGTGAAGTCATCTTCACCTCTAGCTCTTATGTGTGTGGATTGACCCCAGTGAGCTAAGCAGCACCACCAAGTAGAGAACAGAGCTGTTACACCAAGCCCCACACCCTGTGTCCTCCAGGCACATCCCCCAGAAGACCAGCACAAATCTCTTCCACCAGTTCAGTCTACAGACCATAGTGTGCTGGAAAGTTCAGTTCTAGGGGAACCTGGATCTAACTTCTAACTAAATAAGCTTATTTTTTCATCATTTTGTTCATTTTCTTTGCTTGTTCTTCCATCTCTTTTTTTTTTTCTTTATTTCTTTTCCTTTCATGGATACAGAATGAGCAAAATTTTTTACTCTATTTTATTTTCTTTTATTATTTAAGAAAATTAATTTTTTTATTTTTTTTATTTTTTATACAATTTATTTTTTTAACATGTGCGATTATTTTCCGTCATTTACAATACAGTAGTTTCAATGATACTCCAAACAGAAAAGCAAAGTAAAAAATCAAAACCCCCATTTCTATTTCATGTAATTAGACTTATACAGAAATTAGAAGGTTAGATACCAACTAGTTAATCACCTAATTTCACAGCTATCTG
>NC_043709.1:113350224-113358070 GCF_006229205.1 Suricata suricatta
ATAAATGAAAGATTGCACACAAAGAACTTACATCTTTTCAAGCTTCAATAGTAAATATTCTGCTACTATGTATTAAATACTGCATGGTTTGCCGAAGCTAAGATGAAACCACATCATAAATCAATAAGCATTTTGCAAGGAAAATTAAATTTTAAAGCTTTTTTACTTTCTCTTTTTTCTATCAAGCTTATTTCAACAAGCAGATTGAAATAACCTAGGGTCTAGCTTCTTTTATTTTATTTTTGTTGTTTTGTTTTGGTTTTGTTTACTTTTACTTTTTTTTATTTTTTAATTTTTTTCTTTCTCCAAAATGGCAAGATGGAGAAATTCATTCCAAAATAATGAGCAGAAAGATATGATGGCCAGGGATTTAATCAACACAAATATAAGTAAGATATCTGAACTAGAATTTAAAACTATGAATATAAGAATATTAGCTGGAGTTGAAAAAAGCATAGAAGACAGCATAAAATTCCTTTCTGCAGAGATAAAAAAAAACTAAAATCTAGAAGATGCACTCTTTTTTTCCTGTTTTTATTTATTTGAGAGAGAGAGAGCATGAACAGGAGAGGGTCAGAGAGAGAGGGAGACACAGAATCTGAAGACAGGCTTCAGGCTCTGAGCTACCTGTCAGCACAGAGCCTGATGCAGGGCTAGAAACCACGAACCGTGAGATCATGACCTGAGCCAAAATTGGACGCTTAACCAACTGAGCCACTCAGGCACCCCTAGAAGACGCACTCTTGAATGAATGCTGTGTTGGCAAAGATAAACGAAGCAGAGCAGTGAATTTGCAATATAGGAGATAAAACTATGGAAAATAATAAAACAGGAAAGGGGGAGAGGCAAAAGGTCACCCTACAAGAAGTAGAGAACTTAGTGACTTATTAGAATGAATAGCATTTGTATCAAAAGAATCTCAAAGATGAAGAGAGACAAAAAGAGGCAGAGAGCTTTTGGGTGCAAATTGTAGGTGAAAATCTCCCTAATCTGGGAAAGGACACAAACATCAAAAACAAAGAAGCACAGAGAACTGCCATTAGATTCAACAAAAACCAACCATCACAAAGATACGTCACAGTCAAATTCACAAAATATGCAGACAAGGAAAGAATCATGAAAGCAACATGGGGGAAAAAGTCCTTAACCTATAAGGGAAGACAGATCAGGTTCCCAGCAGATCTGTCCACAAAATCTTGGTAGGTCAAAAAGGAACGGCAGGACATATTCAAGTGCTGAATGAGAAATCTGTGCAGCCAAGAATTGTTTATCCAGCAAAGCTGTCATTCATAACAAAGGGGTATATAAAGATTTCCCCTGACAAACAAAAACTAATGGAGTTTATGATTACTAAAACAGCCCTGCAAGAAATTCTTAGGGGGAGTCTTTGAGTGGGAGGAATAAAAGACCAAAAGAAACAAAGACTAGAAAACATCACCAGAAACACCAACTCTACAGGCAACACAGTGGCACTAAATTCATGTCTCTCCGTAATCACTCTGAATGTAAATGGACTAAATGCTTCAATCAAAAAAGGAATAGGGTATCAGAATAGAGAATAAAAAACCAAGATTCATCTATATACTGTCAGCAAGAGACCCATTTTGGACCTATAGACATATGCAGATTGAAAGAGACGGTATGAAGAACCGTCTATCATGCTAATGGATGTCAAAGAGAAAACCAAATTAGTCATGCTTATATGAGAGAAATAATGTTTTCTTTTTTTAACTTTTAATTTTTAAATTTATTTTTAGAGAGAGATTTAGCATGAGTGTGGGAGGGGCAGAGAGAGAGGAGGACACAATCTGAAGCAGGCTCCAGACTCTGAGCTGTCAGCATAGAGCTGGATATGAGGCTTGAACCCATGGAATGCGAGATTGTGATCTGAGCTGAAGTTGGACACTTAACCAAATGAGCCACACAGATACCCTAGAGAAATGATTTTAAAACAAAAACTGTAACAAGAAATGAAGAAAGGCATTATATCATAATTAATGGGTCTATCCACCAAGAATACCTAACAATTGTAAATATTTATGCCCCTACTTGGGACACCCATATATAAAAATCAGTTAATCACACACATAAACAACCTCACTGATATTAATACAATATTAATTATTATTAATTACAGTACTCACAGCAATGGAAAGATCATCTGAGCAAAAAAATCAATAAGGAACAATGGCTTTGAATGACATCCTGGACCAGATGGACTTAACATATATATTCAGTACATTTCATCCACATTCATCTTGTGTTTTTTGGAGGGGGAGGGAGGACTTTTTAAATAATTTATTGTCAAGTTGGTTTCCATAAAACAACCAGTGCTCATCCCCACAATGCCCTCCTCCATGCCCATCACCCCCCTTCCCCTTTCTTCCTCTCCCTTCAGCCCTCAGTTTGTTTTCAGTATTCAAGAGTCTCTCACGGTTTGATTCCCTCCCTCTTCCCAACTATTCCCCCCAACTCCTCCCCAGCGGTT
This sequence comes from Suricata suricatta, assembly GCF_006229205.1. Taxonomy (NCBI): domain Eukaryota; kingdom Metazoa; phylum Chordata; class Mammalia; order Carnivora; family Herpestidae; genus Suricata; species Suricata suricatta. The sequence continues at coordinate 113,352,713 of NC_043709.1, forward strand.
CCCTGTTAAGTAGCTCCTGTTACACTTGTGAGTGAAAACATATGGTATCTGTCCTTCTTTGTCTGACTTATTTCACTTACCATGACACCCTTGAGTTCCATCCATGTTGCCACGAATGGCAAGATTTTATTCTTTCTCATTACCATATAGTAGTATTTCATTTTATAGATTAACCACATCTTCATGATCCATTTATCAGTTGATGGACAATGTAGGCTCTTTCCATGATTTGCCTATTGTTGAAAGTGCCGCTATGAACATTGGGGTACATGTACCCCAATGCATCAGAAGTCCTGTATCCATTGGGTAGATCCCCAGCAGTGCTATTCCTGGGTCATTGGGGAGTTCTACTGATAGTTTTTTGAGGAACCTCCACACTGTTTTCCAGATCAGCTGTACCAGTTTACATTCCCACCAACTGTTGGAGGGTGTCCATTTCTCCACATCCTCACCAGCATCAATAGTCTCTTGATGTGTTCATTTTAGCCACTCTTACTGATGCGAGGTGGTATCTCAGTGTGGTTTCGATTTGTATTTCCCTGATGATGAGTGATGCTGAGCATCATTTCATGTCTCTGTTGGCCGTCTGGTTGTCCTCTTTGGAGAAGTGTCTCTGCATGTATTCTGCCCATTTCTTCACTGGATTATTCATTTTTCAGGTGTGGAGTTTGGAGAGTTCCTTGTAGATTTTGGATACTAGTCCTTTATCCGATATGTCATTTGCAAGTATCTTTTCCCATTCCATCGGTTGCCTATTAGGTTTTTTTTTAATTATTTCCTTTGCAGTGCAGAGGCTTTTTATATTGATGAGGTCCCAATAGTTCAATTTTTCTCTTGATTCCCTTGCCATTGGAGATGTATTGAGTAGGAAATTGCTGCAGTTGAGGTCAAGGAGGCTGTTTCCTGCTTTCTTTTGTAGGGTTTTGATGGTTTCCTGTCTCACATTCAGGTCCTTCATCCATTTTGAGTTTATTTTTTTGTATGATGTAAGAAAATAGTCTAGTTTCATTTTTTTTTTTGCATGTTGCTGTCCAGTTCTCCCAGCACCACCTGTTAATGAGGCTGTCTTTTTTCTGTTGGATACTCTTTCCTGCTTTGTCAAATAATAGTTGGCCATAGATTTGTGGGTCCAATTCTGAGTTCTTTATTCTATTCTATTGGTCTACGTGTCTGTTTTTGTGTCAATACCATACTGATACCATACCAAAGCTGATGACAGCTTTGTAATAGAGGCTAAAGTCTGGGATCGTGATGCCTCCCATTTTGGTTTTTTTCTTCAATAATACTTTGGCTATTCGGAGTCTTTTGTGTTTCCATACAAATTTTAGGATAGTTTTTTCTAGCTTTGAGAAGAATGCAGGTGCAATTTTGATGGGGATTGCAATGAATGTGTAGATTGCTTTGAGTAATAGTGACATTTTAGCAATGTTTATTCTTCTGATCCATGAGCATGGAATGTTTTTCCATTTCTTTGTTTCTTCTTCTATTTCCTTCATAATTTTTCTATAGTTTTCATTGTATAGATCTTTTACATCTTTGGTAAGGTTTATTCTTAGGTATTTTATGGTTTTTTTCGTCATCCACATTCATCTTGAGTGCACATGGACGATTCTCCAGAATAGATCACATATCAGCCATCAACAAGTACAAAATGCGATCATACCTTGCATATTTACAGACCACAATATTTGATATTAAGCACAAGAAAAAATTTGGAAAGACCACAAATACTTGGAGGCTAAAGAATGAATGGGTTAATCAAGAAATTAAAGTGGAAATTAAAAAGTATGGAAACCAATGAGAGTGAAAACATAGAACTCCAAAACCTTTGGGATGCTGCAAAGGTGGACATAACAGGAAAATACATAGCAATCCAGACTTTCCTAAAAAAGTGAGAAATGTCTCAAAATCATAACTAATATTACTCCTAAAGGATCTAGAAAAATAATAACAAATAAAACCCCAAAACAGCAGAAGGAAAACAAAGATTAGAGCAGACATCAATGATATTGAAATAATAAAAACAATAGAACAGATTTTTTAAAAAACCCTAAGGAATGGTTATTGAAAGAATTAACAAAATTGATAATCTTCAAGCCAGTCTTATCAAAAAGTAAAGGGAAAGAACCCATATAAATAAAATTGCAAAGAAAAAAAAAAGAAATAACAAGCAATGGCACAGAGAAACGAACAATTATGAGACTATTATTAGCAAATATATGCCAAAAATTGGGCAATCCAGAACAAATTAATAAATTCTTAGTCACATTATCAAAATTGAAATAGAAAAATACAAAAAAGTTGAGCAGACATATAACCAGTAAAGAAACTGAATCAATAATCAAAGATCTCCCAACAAACAAGAGTCCAGGGCTGGTTAGTTTTCTAAGGGAAATATCCCAACCTTTTAAAGAAGAGTTAATACCTATTTTGTTTTAAGCTATTCTAAAGGATATAAATGGAAGGAAAATTTCCACTCATTCAATGAATCCAGCATTACAACAATCAAAAGAAGACCTAAGACCAATTTCGCTGATGAACAGGGATGCAAAAATTATCAATTTATAGTAGCAAATTAAATTCAACAGTACATTAAAATAATTATTCACCACTATCAAGTGGGATTTATTCCTGGGCTTCAGGACTAGTTCAATACTTGCAAATTAATCAACATGATATACCACCTTAAGAAAATAAAGGATGAGAAATATATGGTCCTCTCAATAGGTGCAGAAAAAACATTTTACAAAATAAGAGCATCCTTACTTCATAAAACCCTCAAGAAAGTAGGGAGACACAGAACATACTTCAAGATCATAAAGGCCATATATGAAAGACCTGCAATTAATATCATCCTCAATGGGGAAACACTGAGAGCTTTCCCTCTAAGCTCAGGAATGCAACAAGGATGCTGTTGTTCACTATAGTCCTGGAAGTGCTAGCCTCAGCAATCAGACAACAAAAAGAAATAAGAGGCATAAAAATTGGCAGGGAAGAAGTCAAATTTTTTTCTTTGCTAATGACATGACATCCTATAGGAAAAATCTGAAAGACTTCACCAAAAAACTGCTAGATGTGATACATGAAGTTAGCAAAGTCGCTGCATATAAAAACAATGTACTGAAATCTGTTATATTTCTATGTGCCAATAATGAAGCAACAAAAAGATATATCAAAAATTTGATTCCATTTAAAACTGCACCAAAAATCATAAGATACCTAGGAATAAGTCTAACCAAAGAGGTGAAAGATATGTATGCTAAAAATTATAGAAAGCTTTTGAAAGAAATTAAAGAAGACACCAAGAAATGGAAAAACGTTTCATGTTCATGGATTGGAAGAAAAAATATTGTTAAAAAGTCAGTACTACCCAAAGAAATCTACATGTTCAATGCAATTCCTACAAAAATTACACCAGCATTCCTCACAGAGATAGAACAAACATTCCTAAAATTTGTATGGAACCAGAAAGGACATTTAAAGAAAACCAAAGAAAGAGGCATCACAATTTTGGACTTCAAGCTGTATTACAAAGTTGTAACCATCAAGACAGTATGGTACTGGGAAAACAAAACAAAACAAAAGAGACACATACATCAGTGGAACAAAATAGAAAACCCAGATATGGACCCACACCTGTATGGTCAACTAACCTTTAAAAAACAGTAGAAAAGATTATTCAATGTAAAAAAGACAGTCTCTTCAGCAAAATGGTATTGGGAAAACAGCACAGCAACGTCAAGAAGAATGAACCTGTGTACCATACACAGAAATAAACTCAAAACGGATGAAATATTTAAGTGTGGGACAGGAAGCAATAAACATCATGGAGAACATTGTCAGCAACTTCTTTGATCTCAGCCATAATAATATTTTAACTAGACATGTCTCTAGAGCAAGGTAATCAAAAGCAAAAATGAACTACTGGGACCTCATCAAGATAAAAAAAACAACAACAACAAAACTTTTGTGCTGTGAGGGAAACAATCAACAAAACCAAAGGCAGTCTATGGAATGAGAGAAAATTTTTGCAAATTTTATATCAGATAATGGGTGAGTATCCAAAATCTATAAAGAATTTGTCGAACTCAACACCCAAAAACAAATAATCCAGTGAAGAAATGAGCAAAAGATGTGAATAGACACTTCTCCAAAGAAGACATCCATTTGGCTAATGGACACATGAAAGATACTTAACATCATTCATCATCAGAGAAAAACAAATCAAAACCACAAGAGGTACCACCTGACACCTGTCAGAATGGCTAAAATGAACAACTCAGGAAACAAGAGAGGTTGGCAAGGATGTGAAGAAAAGGAAACACTTTTGCACTCTTGGTGGGACTGCATACTGGTACAACCACTCTGGAAAACATGGAGGTGCATCAAAAAATTAAAAATAAAACTACCCTATCACCCAGCAATTATAATACTGTATATTTCTCTGAAGGATATCAAAGGGCTGATTCAAAGTGGCACGTGCATCCCAATGTTTATAGCAGCACTACCAACAGCAGCTAAATTATGGAAAGGGCCCAAATGTCCAGTGATAAATGGACAAGTAGATGTGGTATATGTGTACAATGGAATATTTCCCAGCAATCAAAAAGAATAAAGTTTGTCATTTGCTACAACATTGATTGAACCAGAGTATATATGGCTAAGCAAAATAGGTCAGTCAGAGAAAAACCAATATCATATAATTTCACTCATATGTGTAAATTTAAGAAAAAAAAACCAGAAGAATACACAGGAAGGGAAGGAAAAATACCATAAAAACAGAGAGGGAGGCAAGCCATAAGAGACTCTTAAGTACAGAGAACAGAGTTGCTGTACGGGAGTTGGGTGGAGGGGATGAGCTAAATGGGTGATGGGCATTAAGAACGGTGCTTGTTGGAATGAATACTGGGTGTTATATGTAAGTTTTGAATCGCTAAATTTTTCTCTTGAAACCATTACCACACTATATGTTAACTAACTTTGTTTTAAATTGTTTTAAAATATGAGAAGTTAAAAATACTCACCTTTTTAATCAGGATGGACATAGGTACTTCAAAACATTTGGAGAACATAAAAACTAATAAAACGTATGTAATATTATCAAAAGAAAAGAGCTAGCAAAATAAAAATGAATTAAAATATAAAGAATATGTAAAAATAAATTTGAAACCAAGCTTTTGAGTTATGATATGTAAACTACACTTAAATACACTTAAATGTAGTCAATTAAAAGGAAACAAGGTTTTAAATGTTTTCTGGAAGACAGAGAGAAAACAAGGAGAAGTGACTTGTGGAAGCAGGACAGATGAGGCTGCCAAATGCAAAGATGTTCTGATTGGCTTGTATTATCTTCCTACT
>NC_043709.1:113358170-113367805 GCF_006229205.1 Suricata suricatta
GGAAGGATTGTTTTTTGCCCTGCTTCTCACACTGTCATTTAAATAACATATATCTTAAATATAAACACTTGATGACTTCTGTATTTGCAGGGGTCTTCTTTAAATTATCTCCAACTTTTTTTTTTAATCTCAGTAGACATGCAGTCAGATGATGATCAGCTGCATTTATGTCAATTTAAGGAAGTCCATGTTGAGACACTGTTGCTCCAGGATAATAAATATAAAGTCAAAGTATTGTGTGTGAAAAGAAATAACCTGTTTATAACCATTGTTGTTTGATAATGTAAATCCAAATCAATCTGCTATTGGAAATATGGGGGTGGAAACAGAAGGGAAAATGTACACTCTTCTTTGAGTGCAGCTTTCAGTCTCTTCTCCCTTTTCTCTCTTCTCTAGAGCTTGCTCATTTGGTATAACTAGAGCCCCACAGGATTGCCTTTTAGTGACACCTGCTGGGGAAGACCTGTTTGTAAATTTGCTTCTGTCCCCCAGCTGCCTCTGTCACACTCTGAGTCAGCAGTCCAGTCTATTTCACAATGATGCTTGGACAGCTTGAGTTGGAAGCAACTTTCCGTTGGGACAACTCCATTCTAGCCTCCTCCTCATTCCTCAAGGAGAATAACATACATGCTGGCATGACAAAGATCTGGAAATTTATAGAAGCTTCATTGTAAGCCTAAATCTTTAACAGGGACTGAAACTGCCAACACCAAATGAAAATGAAGGTTATGTAGTAAAGCAGGAGATCATTAAAATAATCACCCATCTGGGTTTTGAGCTCTTTTTCCACTAATTTAATGGAAAGATTTATTAACTTCACAATTTATACTTTTGAAAAATCACTTAATCTTCACATAAACAACTATGTGTTTTATTATGAAGTTAGTTATAGGTTACAAATCATTACTTTATTTTCACCAACTTGTACCTTACATCAAAGAAAACCAAAGCTTTAATTTAAATTGAAGCAACATTAAGCAAAGAAATGGCATTTCCCCCCTTTCTATAACTACAACACTTAGTGATTCAGTGCTTTCTCTCACTACATTTGTCTTTTAACATTGATAGGCTGTTTTGTTTTTTAAGCATTTTAATGGGAATTAAAACTTTACCGTGGTGGGGTTTTTGTTTTGTTTGTGTGTTTTTGTTTGTTTGTTTTTAACAGTGTGATGTGACTAATTAAAAATTGACTTGAAATGCATGGCTTCCAAATTTGGGAATTCTTTGGAGTTTAATTTACTGTTATCAGAAGGGAGTGAGATATATACTTCTGTTCTTATTTTGTTTTGGTTTGTTTACTGATCCTAAACTATACTTAGTAGAGTGCCAAATTTATTTCCTCTGTCCTCTTTTGGCAATATGGATTTTTCTGATTTGCAGATTGATATTTTAATACAAATCTTGTTGTAAGAGTATTTAGAAAAGTATTCCAAAAAGTTTTAAAAAGCAGAGAACGTTTAAAAGCTTAGCAATAAGTCCATCCAAAACCAGCACCAATAATAGTTCAGCATATTTTCAGGGGCGCCTGGGTGTCTCAGTTGGTTAACCCTTAATCTTTGGCTCAGGTCATGATCTCACGTTCGTGGGTTCGAGCCCTGCATCGGGCTCTGTGCTGACCCGCTCAGGGCCTGGAGCCTGCTTCCGATTCTGTGTCTCCCGCTTTCTCTGCCCCTCCCCCACTCATCCTCTGTCTCTCTCTGTCTCAAAAATAATTAAAAAAATTTTTTTAATATTTTGGCATATTATGGATGGCTTAGTTATATTTTTATGCTATTTTATATCTGTTTCAATATTCTGTTTCCCTAAAATGTAAGTTTAATGTGTGAATAGTATTAAATGGTATATACTTGCTATGGTTGACATGTTACCTTGTAGTACTCCTGCTTTAATTCTCCCATTCCCCTTTAGAGCAGGCCCTCGGTTTGGGGTAGACAGAGGAGGTCTTTCCCTGGCAGATGATATAGAACTCTGAAAATATTGTTTTCTTCTTTAGGTATGTGTTGTATAAAGGCAGAAGATGAAATTGTGACACGTAAAGTAAAACGTATGTGTAAAAGCAGTCTAAAACATGTTATTTATAATCAAATATGCTACTGTTAATTGTTAGTCTGAATTTTTTTCTGAGGTGAGGGCAAAACAAAAACTCAAAAATAAAATGAGCTCCTTGGTGTATGCTTCCAATAATTAATAGCTAGAAGAAAAGGTAAATTATTTTAGTATTAAAAAACTTCTCATGTTTCTGTGACATTGAATATAAGGAATAGCACATTACTTTTCTATTTCTAATCATAACGAATATAAACACATCATCTGCCAAATACAAAGAAAAATTCAATGTTAGTTTATTTCAAGCTTATAACTGAATTCTGGAAGTTTAACATCACTTTTCCCCAACAATGGAAAAGCTCCCCGGTCTGAATTAATATTGATATCTGACTTTTTCCCCTAATATTCATTATCTCATTGTGGAGCACTTGCCTTTACAAAATTGTACTTTGTTTATGCTTGTCCAAAACCCCTGAATCTTTTGTGGAATTTGAGCTAGTAATTTTCTTATTTTACACAGTCCATGACTTGCCATTTGGTTCCTAGTCTTTTCTTCAATGGACACTTCATAACTGGTGTCTACTGATATCATGGCCAACATTCATGACTACATGCCATGAGCTGGCAGAATCTCATCTCCAAATACATGTTTTTACTTCTAACAGCCCCAACTTGCTCAAGTAACCAATTTTATATTCCTCTCACTTCTCCAAGAATTTCCTGCCTAAAACCCAATTCTTTGCAGCGTTATGAAAGAAAATGACTAACGTAAATTTCACAATTCTCAGTTCAAACAAGTAGAGACATTTTGTGACTGTGTAAATTATTTTCTCTCTTGTGTACTCGCCAAGACCCCAAAAAACCCATAGATTCTGTTGATTATAAAAAAATATCAATTTAATTAAAGTTAAGGCCTCCCAAAATCATTATGTCAGAGTTTTGGCACAATTCGACAAATACTAACATTTAAGTTCAGAGCATGGAGGTATAAGAGAGGATTTAGAAAATTCAGGGAACTCTTTACCCTCTGAACCCCTTCAGTCTGTCTTTCCAACTGAAGCAGATAATCAGCCTTGCTTGAGGGCTCTGTATTAATCTTACATTAAGGAATGATTTTATAGGGAGAAGCCTGTATCTTGCACCACTCCCAAACTTTTTCTTACCTAAGGAATTATTTTACACAATGAAGCCACTATCCTGCACCACTCATAAAACTTCTCCCAGATATCTCACTGCTGCCAACTCTGTGCAAACCTCTGAGAGTAAAAAGTTAATGCCCCCAAATAATTGTAAGATATTGGCCATTTATACTGACAAATATCTAAAGTTATGCAGGAATGGACCCTATGGATGGCAGACCAAGTAAAGAAGGGCATAATTTTGGATTTGACTGAATTTATTGATATGATCCAGGTACAAAAATTCAATAGAATTAGCTATTTAATGAGTATCTCTAAGTCTAACAACAACTAGAAGAAAAGATAACTTCCTGTATATAAAAACTATTGTGGCTTTCTCCATGATCCTGGGGTAAAGAATAATATATCTCTTTATTTCTCTAAGCATATATGAATGATTCTAATTATTTGCATGAGTGGTTTAATAAAACATAAGCACTTTAGTGGCTTACTCTAAATGAAACTGAGATACATTTTCTTAGTATAATGAGGAGAAGTGTACCAAAATCTTGGGAAATTAGAAATATTGAAATAAATCTATCATGTATAATCTTCTCATCCACACATTGTCCATGTTGACAATGTGGCTTTGGAATACAAGTTCTTAATACAATTAAGGCCTTAAGAAATAAATTTGTAAAGGGCTTCCAAGTATCTTTCAAAACTGCATTGGCCATATTCTGAAGGCTTTGACAAAGGAATTTGTCCACTTAATTTGTGTGGCTATAGATAAAGTGTTGACAGGGACCAATAGAAACATGCTGGTTGTAGTTTACATAATGGTTTAAGGGCCAGCATCACAAAAAAATGGTCTCAGCTACAGAATGATTTGGTAATATGTAATCAGTTATTAGTCATGGGCTAAGCAGGAAAACAGAAATCCAGGGGAAAGTTTATAATACAAAGATTCAACTGCAGGATATTTGTTATAAAAGTGATAGAATCTCTGAGAATCCAAACAGCTGAGGCAACCCAGAGATTACCAATAGCAGGGATCAAGAATTTAAGAGTGTTAGCCAAAGATTGCTTCACAATGCATTTCTGGGAATGCCTCCCCTCATCAGTGATTATTTCTCCATCTTTAGATTGTACAGACAATATTCCCTCAGAAAATGGAAGAAACCCTACATTAATCCCACCTGATGTGAGAAATAATATTATCATAGGAAATCTCAGTAATTGCCCCTAGAGACCTTCCTATTATTCTGTTTACTCATCAGCAACACCACTGGAGATCATACATTTAACATACTTAGATTGGTAGCTGTTACATAGCAAGTGCTTGGTAAATATTATTTGTTGCTTCCATCGTCATCATCATCATCATCATTATCACCACCACTATAATTTCTGAGGGTTTTACAGAGAGTATCACTATCAACTATTTGGAAAGTGCAGGTGTGATGATTCCTCCCACATTCCCATTTAAGCTCTCATTTTTGTTACTGTGGAAAAAGGTTAGATATTAGTGATAGTATAGTAAGCTTAATAAAATGGAAATTTTAACTTCATTTGTAGTCTACTTGCTGTAGTAAATACATTTAGCTTTTTGCACCTGTTACACAGCTAAACAAAGTATTTTTCTCTATCTTGATAGATGGAAAACTTCTGAAATTATTTAAACTGGCAGAACATTTTCACTAACCAGCTTTAGAAGTCTCTATTGCTCTTTCACTGTGTCACAATTTCCTTCGTAGAAACCTGGACTATCTCTCACAAACCTAACCTTGCTATAGTATATAGATAGCAATAGATGGATGAACTCTGGAACTCTAAAGAGAAGTAAATGATATCTTAGATATCTTGGACTTTTTTAGGACAAAAATGAGGGTTTCCACTTTAGTATAGTCTAAGAATTCAATAGTGTGGGATATTTATTTGGGCATCCTACTTTTAAATGAAAGGGAAATGTATTAAGAAGAACACTGCAAATGGGCTCTTTTGAATGTTAGAGGCAACATATAAGGCATTTGGATTTGTGTTCTAGTTCACAAGGAGATGTTAGCCATGAATGGGACACAGAGAAAGAGAATAGTTTTGGGCTACAGATGGTTGTAATAAATTAGATCTGTTATTTATTATTATTATTATTATTATTATTATTATTTTATCATTTTGTTTTTTAAATTTAAATTCAAGTTAGTTAACATATGTGTAATATTGGTTTCTGAAGTAGAATTTAGTGATTCGTTGCTTACATATAACACCCAGTGCTCATCCCAACTAGAGCCCTCTTTAATGTTCATCACTCATTTAGCCGATCCCTTCCACCCAACTCACCTCCAGCAGTTTGTTCTCTATATTTAACAGTCTTTTCTAATTTACCACCCTCTCCGTTTTTATATTTTTCCTTCCCTTCCCATATGTTCTTCTATTTTGTTTCTTAAATTCCACATATGAATGAAATCTTATCATATTCATTTTCCTCTGCCTTATTTTGCATAACTTAATATATTCTAGTTCCATCCGCATTGTTGAAAATGGCAAGATTTCATTCTCTTTCCTCCTTTTAAATGTATTTATTTATTTATTTTTGAGAAGGAGAGAGAGAGAGAGCAGAGCAAATGTAGAGAGACAGGGAGAGACAGAACTGCAAGCAGGGTCTGCACTGACAGAGAGGAGCTCAATGTAAGCTCTAACTCATAAACCATGAGATCATGACCTGAGCCAACATCAAGAATTAGAAGCTTAACTGACTGAGCCACTCAAGCACCCCTGGACTTCATTATTTTTGATAACCAGGTAATATTCATTCATAGTGTATCTACACACCACACTTTCTTTATATCCATTCATCAGTCAATGGACATTTAGGCTCTTTACATAATTTGGCTGCAGTTGAAAGTGCTCCCATACATATTGGGGTGCATGTACCCCTTTGAATCAGCATTTTTGTATCCTTAGGATAAATATTGACTAGTAAAATTGTTGGGTCATACAGTAGTTCTATTTTCAATTTTTTGAGGAATGCACATACGCTTTTCCAGAATGGCCACACCAGTTTGCATTCTAATCAACAATGAATGAAGGTTCCCCCTTCTCTGCATCCTCACCAACATCTATTTTTTCATGTGGTGTTAATTTTAGCCATTCTGACAGTGTGAGGTGGTATCTCATTGTGGTTTTGCTTTGTATTTCTCTGATGATGAGTGATGTTGAGCACTTTTTTATGTCTCTGTTAGCCATTTGTATGTCTTCTTTGGAGAAATGTCTGTTCATGTCTTCTGCCCATTTCTTAACTTGATGTTTTATTTTTGCAAATATCTTCTGTCAGTTGACTTTTAGTTTTGTTGATTCTTTCCTTCACTGTGCGGAATTTATCTTGATGAGGTCCCAATAGTTCATTTTGCTTTTGTTTCCCTTGCTCTAGAGACATGTCTTTAGACATGTCTAGACAAAGTAAGACTGCTATGCCTGAGGTCAAAGAAGTGGCTGCCTGTGTTCTCTAGATTTTGATGGTTTCTTGTCTAACATTTAGGTCTTTCATCCATTTTTGGATTTGTTTTTCTGTATGGTGTAAGAACGTGGTCCAGTTTCATTCTTCTGTCTGTTGTCCTGTTTTCCCAACACCATTTGCTGAGGAACCTGCCTTTTTTCATTGGATATTCTTTCTTACTTTTTTGAAAAATTAGTTGACCATTTAGTTGTGGGTCCATTACTGGGTTTTCTATTTGGTTCCACTGATGTATGTGCCTGTTTTTGTGCCAATACCATAATGTCTTGATGATGACAGCTTTGTAATAGAGTTTGAAGTCCGGAATTGTGATGCCTCCAGCTTTAGTTTTTTTTTCAACATTAGTGCTGACTATTGTGGGTCTTTTCTGGTTCCATACATAGATTTATTTTAGGTTTGTGAGGAATGCTTGTGTTATTTTGATAGGGATTGCACTAAATGTATAGATTGCTTTGGGTAGTATCAGCATTTTAACAATTTTTCTCTTCTAATCCATGGAATGTTTTTCCATTTCTTGGGGTCTTTTTAAATTTCTTCCGTAAACTGTCTACAGTTTTCAGTGTACAGATCTTTAACCCTTTTTGTAGATTTATTCCTAGGTATCTTCTAGTTTTTGGTGCAATTGTAAGTGGGGTCAATTCCTTGATTTCCCTTTCAGTTGTTTTATTTTTTGTGTGTAGAAATGCAACTGATTTCTGTACACTGAATGCATCTATCTATATCTATCATTTATCATCTATCTTTTTTAGTATTTTATTTTATTTTATTTTATTTTATTTTATTTTTTAATAGTTTATTGTCAAATTGGTTTGCAAATAACACCCAGGGCTCTTCCCCACAAGTGCCCTCCTCCATTACCACTACCTTCCTTCCTCCTCCCACTCCCCCTTCAACCCTTTGTTCGTTTTCAGTATTCAATAGTCTCTCAGGTTTTGCGTCCCTCTCTCCCCCCAACTCTCTTTCTCCCTTCCCCTCCTTTTGATCCTCCATTAGGTTTCTCCTGTTAGACCTATGAATGCAAACATATGGTATCTGTCCTTCTCTGCCTGACTTATTTCGCTTAGCATGACACCCTCTTTTAAAGAGTAAGGTGTGTGTTTTGGGGGTGGGGGGATATATATTCTGAGAGAAAGCAAGCAAGCTGGGGAGGGACAGATAGGAGGAGACAGGGAATCCCAAGCGGACTCTATGCTATCAGTGCAGAACTTGATTAGGGCTTGAACCCACAAATCATGAGATCATGACCTAAGCCAAAATCAAGAATTAGACATCCAACAGATTCAGCCACAAGGTGCTTGTTATAGGTTGATTGTATATCCTGTAACTTTGCTGAATTCACGTATCACATCCAGCAATTTTCTGGTGGAATCTTTTGGATTTTCACATGGAGTATCATGCCGTCTGCAAAGAGTGACAGTTTGACTTTTTCCTTGCCAATTTTATGCCTTTTATTTCTTTTTGTTGTCTTATTGCTGAAGCTAGGACTTCCAGTACTATGCGGAAAAACATTGGTGAGAGTGGACATTCCTTTCATGCTCCTGACATTAGGAGGAAAGCTCTCAGTTTTTTCCCCATTGAGGATATCAGCTGTGGGTCTTTCATATATGGCTTTTATGATCTTGAAGTATGTTTTATCTCTCCCTACTTTCTTGAGGGTTTTTATCAAGTAAGGATGCTCTGTTTTGTAAAATTTTTTTTTCTGCATCTAATGAGAGGACCATATGTTTTTCATCCTTTCTTTTAATGTGTTGATTGATTTGCAAATATTAAACTACCCTTTGAATGTAGGAATAAATCCCACTTGATCATGATGAATAATTCTTTTAATGTTTTATTGAATTTGATTTGCTAGTATCCTGTTGAGAATTTTTGCACTCAAGTTCATCAGGGATATTTATCTGTAATTCTTCTTTTAGTGGGATCTTTTTCTGGTTTTGGAATCCAGGTAATGCTGGCTGCATAGAATACTTGGAAGCTTTCTTCCATTTCTATATTTTTGAACTGTTTGAGAAGAATAGATACTAACTCTTCTTTAACTGTATGGTAGGATTCCCCTTGGCAAGACATCTGGCCCTGCATTCTTGTTTGTTGTCAGATTTTTGGTAACTAAGTCAATATATTTGGTGGTTATAGATCTGTTCAAAATTTCTATTTTTTCCTATTTCAGTTTAGGTAGGATGTGAGTTTCAAGGAATTTTTTCATTTTTTTCAAGGTTGCTCAATTGTTGACATAATTTCTCATATTATTCTCTAATAATTGTGTTTCTATGGTGTTGGTGTTGATATCTCCTCTTTACTTTCTGATTTCATCTATTTTTGTCCTTTAACTTTTCTTTTTATATAAATCTGGGGAGGAATGTATCAAATTTGTTTATTCTTTCAAAGACACAGTTTTTAGTTTCTTTGATTTGTTCTACTGTGTTTTTGTTTTTTGGGGTTTTTTATTTAGCTTCTATATCCTTTATTGTGCTCTAATCTTTATTATTTCCCCTTTTTGCTGACTTTAGTTTTTATTTGCTCTTTCTTTTCTGGCTTCTTTATGTGTATGGTTAGATTGTATATTTGGGACTTTTCTTGCTTCTTGAAATAGACTTAACTTGCAATATACGTTCCTCTTAGGACTGCATTTGCTGTATCCCAAAGTGGTTTGAACTGTCATGTTTTCATTTCCATTGGCTTCCTTTTTAAAGAAGTTTTCTTAGTTTTCTAGTTAACCCATTCATTCTTTAGTAGGATGCTCTTTAATATCCATGTATCTGAGGCATTTTTACCTCTTGTTTCACAGGGTTGTAATCTAAAAATGTGCATGGTATGATATAAACCTTTTTTTTTTTACCTGTTGAGGGCTGATCTGTGACCCAGGGTGTGATCTATTCTAATGAATGTTCCATGTAGATTTGCAATGAGTGTGTATTCTGCTCTTTTAGGATGAAATGCTCTGGATGAATATATATATA
>NC_043709.1:113367905-113369725 GCF_006229205.1 Suricata suricatta
TATATATATATATATATATATATATATATTCATGAAGTTTTTCTGGTCCAGAGTGTCATTCAAAGCCATTTTTTTCTTGTTGATTTTCTGCTTAGATGAACTGTCCATTGCTTTAAGTGAAATGTTGAAGTCCCCTACTTTTATTGTATTATCATCAATGAGTCTCTTTATGTTTGTTATTAACTGACATATATTTGGGTGTTCTCAAGTTGGGTGCATAAATATTTGCAATTGTTAGATCTTCTTGGTGGATATACCTCTTAATTTTTATATAATGCTCTTCTTCATCTCTTTATTTTAAAATCTAGTTAGTCTGCTTTAAGTATGGCTACTCTGACTTTCTATTGACATCCATCAGCATGATTATGTTTCTCCATCCCCTCACTTCCAATCTGTAGGTGACTTTAGTTCTAAACTGAGTCTCTTGTAGGCAGCATACAGATGGATCTTGTTTGGTTTTTTTTTTTGTAATCCGTTCTGATACCCTATACCTTTTATTGGAGTATTTAGTCCATATACATTCAAAGTGATTATTGAGAGATGTGAATTTAGTGCCATTGTATTTCCTGTAGAGTTGGTGTTTCTGGTAATGTTCTCCAATCCTTTGCAGTCATTGTTGGCTTTGTCTTCTTCTTCTTTTTTTTTTTTCCTTCTCCACTTAGAAAGTCTCCTTTAAAATTTCTTGCAGGGGCTGGTTTACTAGTCATCAACTCCTTTTGTGTTTGTTTGTCTGGGAAAATCTTTGTGTTTCCTTTTATTCTGATTGACAGCCTTGCTGAATAAAGAAACGAGCTGCTTATTTTCCCCATTCAGCATGTTGAATATTTCCTGCCACTCCCTTGTGCCCTGCCATGTTTCGGTGGATAGGTCTGCTGTTAAGTATGTGCTTACCCTTGTAGGTTAAGGACCTTTTGTCTCTAGCTGCCTTCAGAATCCTTTGTGGGGGGGGTTGCAAATTTCACTATAATATGTCATGGTGTTGACCTGCTTTTGTTGATTTTGAAGGAAGTCCTCTGTCCCTCTTGTACTTGAATGCCTGTTTCCTTCCCCAGATTAGGGAAGATTTCAGCTATAATTTGTTCAAATAAACCTTCTCCATTTCCCACTTTTTCTGGGATGCCTATGATATGAATATTGCTTTGTTTTATAGAATAACTATGTTCCCTAAGTCTCCCTTCATGATTTAATAGTTTTCTTTCCCTTTTCTTTTAAGCTTTATTATTTTTCATAATTTTATCTTCTATTTCACCTCTATTTCTCTTCTGTTCCTTAATTCCTCATTGTGACTGTATCCAGTGTGGTTTGTAACTCAATTACAGCATTTTTATATTCAGCCTGACTAACTTTTAGGTCTTTGATCTCTGCAGCCAGGGTTTCTCTGTTGTCTTCTATGGTTTTTCAAGCCCAGGTTGTATTCTTATGACTGTTGTTCTTTCTTGTTCAGATATATTGCTTATATCTTTTTAAAACTATTTATTGGCTGTGATTTATTCTTGACCTTTCTCTGGAGGAGAATTTGTGTGTCTTGTCATTTTGGCTAAGTTTGTGTTGTTTTCCTTTGTGTGTATTAAAGGCTGATTACATTTCCTCTACCTGAGAGTACTGCTATATTAAAAAAAAAGGGTTATACACTGTCCAGAGCCTGACACTCAAGGAAATGCTTCCAGTATATGCTGCGTGCATTCTGCTATTGTGTTTTGACTGTTCATGAAACTGGTCAGTCCTCTGCAGAGCTCCTTCTTTCTTGCAGTGGGGAATGTTTAGAACTTTATGTAGAGGTGTTTTGATTTTTTTGTTAGAATAAGCCTAGAAAAAAAAAA
>NC_043709.1:113369825-113421493 GCF_006229205.1 Suricata suricatta
AAACATATGGTATCTGTCCTTCTCTGCCTGGCTTATTTCGCTTAGCATGACACCCTCAAGGTCCATCCACTTTCCTACAAATGGCCATATGTCATTCTTTCTCATTGCCATGTAGTACTCCATCGGGTATATATACCACATCTTCTTGATCCACTCATCAGGTGATGGGCATTTAGGCTTTTTCCATGTTTTGGCTATTGTTGACATTGCTGCTATGAACATTGGGGTACATGTGCTCCTATGCATCAGCATTTCTGTCTCTCTTGGGCAACTCCCTAGCAGTGCTATTGCTGGGTCATAAGAGAGTTCTATGGATAGTTTTTTGAGAAACCTCCACACTGTTTTCCATAGTGGCTGCACCAGTTTACATTCCCACCAACAGTGCAGGAGGGCGCTGGTCTCTCCACACCTCGCCAGCATCTATTCAAAACCAAATTCTTAAGGGACTTAACACCATGTGAATCTGCCCTTACTTCTCACGAGTAGAGCCTCTCCACCACTGTGTCTAACGTCCTTTATCTTGGAAAACAGTCCCATGCCTGCACAGTGCATGGACTCTATGGTGTAGCACCACTAAGAGCAGCGACAAGGTTATGTTTCCTCTGGGTACACCTCTGTGCCCTGCTGATGAAAGGCCGCTTGCTGGTGCCTGCAGGGTCTTTTGTCCTTGGAGAGGCAATATACCTTCTTCCAACTGTACTCCAAGAAGAGGAATATTTCCTTCCAGTGCTCCCTGGGGATCCTTACACCACACTGTGCACTCCGGGGCCAGGTCCCTTTTCCCCAGGAGCGTATGCCACAGCTCCACTCCAGCATAAGTTGCACCCTTCAAAAACCTCAGAGTTTGGACTCCAAATGCTGTTTGTGCACTGTTATACTCAGTACCTCTTGCTCCCGTCTGTGGCCTAGAGAGATTTTCTTCTTGTCCAAACCGTAGGACACACTCACTCAGTCCCTCTCTCTTTCTCTGCCTTTTGTTTCTCCATGAAAAGCACTCTCTCTCCGCTGTGGACCACATTTTTTTCTCTCACCCAATTTACTTCCATGTGCCTGGATTGGCCAGGCTGTCTTTCTCCAACCTTGGAGATCCCCCTGCCACTCCACAGAACAATTTCCTGTGTGTTCCAAGTGATCTGACCTGAATACAGCTGTGTTTGGGGGACAAGAAAAATCCAGGTTTCCCCTACTTTTCTCCCATCTTAACCTTGCTTATTATTATTTTTAAGGCAACCAATGCTTCAGGTATCTATGATAGATAGAATTGCTCTCTGGAACCTGTAGCAAGTCTTTGGAGGATTAGTACAATGAAAGCCACCTGATTCTGGAGTAAAATCTCTTCTGCAAAAAAAAAAAAAAAAAAAGCTTTCTTTTCAAAAATTGTTTGATACAATGATTAAAAGAAATGTCCCACCATGAGATAAGGGCAAACTATCATGATTGGAGCATTATATAATCAATTTAACTTCATAGCAGCCTTCCATCAATAAAATAAATATTTTGCTTAAGTTCTGTGCCTAAACAATTCCCACTAAACAATTCCCAAGGCATAATTTAATGAGCAGATCACACACATTTCCAACATGCCTACTACTGATAAAATGCCACCTTTTCTTCTACACGTCAGTCACACAATAAGAGTTGCTTCTGACTAGATGATTAAAGAAGAAAACTTTCTGGGTTGCTGATGGTCCCTTGTATTACATGGACATCTGCTGGAAGTGTATCTCTATTATGTTATATCCCTACTTGAGGGTCACACCTTTGGATAGAAATGAACTCCTTCAAGTGGGTAGAATTTCATTTACCATTTTCTATAAAAATGATATCATGCAGAGGTTTTATGGTTTGACCTGACAGTAGATTTGACAGAACATGATCAGAAGATCACAGATCAGTGAAAGGGTGTGGGAATGATATGGATGAGGTTATAACTATCTACATAATATGTAAATGCTTGCCCAAAGCCTCCATGCACTGCTGATAATGCATATTTCCATAGTAGTTTAATCTCAGGTAAATGCCAACATGAAGCCAATAATTGTTTATCTCATGGGTGACATTTTTCTTATCAGTCATCTGACGTTTGTAGAGATTGATATGCTATTTTTAAAGCACATATCTTGTTACCAGAATTATTTAACTTCTTACATTACTTAATGTCCTTCTTTGTACCCATTGTATATTCTCTATACCTCTCTAGACCTATTGTAGGTTTAATTGTATAAAAGATGTGTGGAAGTCCTAGTCTTTGGTACCTGTAAATATGATTTTATTTGGAAAAAAAGGTCTTTGCATATATAATTAAAATATTATTTATTTATTTATTTATTTATTTATTGTTTTTTATATAGTTTATTGTCAAGTTGGTTTTCATATAACACCCAGTGCTCATCCCAACACATGCCCTCCTCCATGCCCATCACCCATTCTCCTCTCTTCCTCAACCCCGTCAACCCTCAGTATGTTCTCAGTATTTAAGAGTCTCTTATGGTTTGCCTCCCTCCCTATCCTTAACTATTTTTCCCTTCCCCTCTCCCATGGTCCTCTGTTAAGATTCTCCTGTTCACATGTGAGTGAAAACATGTGGTAATTAAGATATAATTTGGATGAGGCCATCCTTGATTAGGGTGAGCCATAATCCAACATAAGTAGCATCCTTAAAAGAAAGGGAAAAGAGACAGGGACCCATGGAAAAGAAGGTCATTTGGGGAAGGAGACTTGTGTCTACAAGTCAAGGAATGCCAGGGATTGCCACAATCACCAGACACTAGAAGGGGCACGGAAGAATTCCTCCTCTAGAACCTTCTGAAAGAGCATGGTGCTGCTGACATCTTACTTGTAGCCTCAGAACTGTGAAAGAATAAATTTCTGTTGTTTTAAGGATCCAGTTGTGGTACTTAATCACAGCAACCCTAGGAAACTAGTCATTTCCTAAACCTTTTCCTTGAATGAACCTATAGCTCTGTCTCTATCAGTTTTCTCAAAGTGTGGTCTCCAGAGAAGGAAGGTCATTAAGAATGCAGATTTCTGATTCTCACTTGTCCCATACCTACCGAATCAGATCTTAGGGGCTTTACAATCAGTTTTAAAACTAATCTAAGAACTCCATAAAGTACTCTACATGTACCCACTTAATCTTCACAACTAGCCATAAAGTAAGCTACTATTATTATTTTCATTTTACACTGGGGCACTAAAAGTCAAAATAATATGTCCAAGGTTACACAGACAGAAAGTGGCAGATCTGGGTTTCAATTCCAAGTCCAGATATCCTGGGTTTACAGGCTATATACTTAACCGCTGTTAGGCTATATGAATTTTTTTAACCATGGCCTCCATATTCTTAAGCACTCAAAGTTGAAATTAATTGGTACATTATCTTTTCCATTCAAAGAAAATAATAAAAATAGTAAATTGCCTTTTCCAACTCTGCTTCCATATTGTCTTCCTTTTTTAAATAAATCTTACTTCCTTTTAAAATCTTTAATTCATTGAAATTTTTTTCAACAATCACTATTTTGGGTAATATTGTTGAGGTTATCAGTGAATTCCTCATAGTATACAGGGAGAATTTTTACGTGATCTTCTTAATTGACCCTTCTAAACATTTTGTATATCTTCCTATTTTCTTCTTGAAATTTTCTTCTGTCTTGACTTCCTTAAGGCCATTCAGGGCTGGCACCCATACTAACAATTTTCTCTTATTGCTGGCTTCTACTTATTCCCACTGTGTAAATACTGGTCTTAATAGGTATTACCTATCTTATTATTCTGCACCAGTGTTTCTCAAACCAAGAGTAATTTTTCTGAAATGTGTTCACAAAATGCAGCTTTATGACAACTTTGGGAAATGCTATATACTATATACTGTAAATGTGATGTAAAAGTCTCCATGAGATGTTGCAATAAAAAAAGATTATTAACTCTGTTTAACCAAATGTTTCTTAAATTTATTAGACCATGAAATATTAATGTGTTTGTGAGTGAGTCGTGTGTGTGTGTTTGTGTGTAAAATCCATAGCACTTTAGGAAAAATTGCTCTACATACTTTTTGTGGTTTATTTTTTAATCCATACCCATATTTCTAATACTTATTCTGACCTGTGATTTAAATTTTTACTCCAGATTTCTCTTATAGGTTCCAGACCCATATATTTAATTATTGACTGATATGCTCCAGCTGCATTTACTACCTGCACCTCAAATTTAACATAATCAGGAACTAATTTTGTATGGTGGCAAATAAATCCTTCATTTTTAAGGTATTGTTCATTTCAGTTAAAGATATATCAACCTGTCACCAAAAAAATCTGGGTACTCCTTTACTATTTCTTCTAAAGCAAATCATTAAATGTTCTTTTTTCTACCCTGACTTATTTGGCTAATCCATCACTTATCTTCTGTATCACTGATGATATTTATTTCAGACACTCATAGTATCATGCGATGCTACTGGAATAGTTTTGACTGGTCTTTTTGCTTTCTTTTTCTAAATAGATCACCAAATAAGTCTAGAATTCAAGAGTATATACATATTTCTCTTAAAAACTGTTTTACTTTCCGTTGTCTGATTGCTGAAGCTAAGACTTCCTATACTATGTTCAATTACAGTGGTGAGAGTGGATATCCTTGTCGTGTTCCTAACCTTAGGGGGAAAGCTCTCAGTTTTTCCCCATTAAGGATGATATTAGCTGTGGTCTTTCATATATACGTTTTATGATCTTGAGGTATGATTTTTCCATCCCTACTTTATTGAGGGTTTTTGTAAAGAAAAGATGCTGTATTTTGTCAGATGCTTTCTCTGCATCTATTGAGAAGGTCATGTGGTTCTTGTTCTTCCTTCTATTGATGTGATGTACCACATTGATTGTTTTGTGGCTATTGAACCAGCCCTGCACCCCAGGTATAAATTCCACTTGGTCCTGGTGAATAGTATCTTGTTGAGGATTTTTTCATCCATGTTCATCAGGGAAATTGATCTACAGTTCTCCTTTTTAGTGGGGTTTTTGTCTGGTTTTGGAATCAAGGTAATGTTGACTTGATAGAAAGAGTGTGAAAATTTTCCTTCCACTTCTATTTTCTTGGAACAGCTTCAAGAAATAGGTGTTAACTCTTCTTTAAATGTTTGATAGAATTCCCCCTGTAAAGTCATCGAGCCTTGGATTCTTCTTTTTTGGGACACTTTTGATTACAAATTTGTTTCCTTTACTGGTTATAGGTTTGTTCAAATTTTCTATTTCTTCCTGTTTCCGTTTTGGTAGTTTATATGTTTCTAGAAATTCTCCTGTTTTTTCCAGATTTCCCATTTTATTGGTGGATAGTTGTTCATAATATTCTCTTATTGCATTTCTGCAATGTTGGTTGTGATCCAAATCGACTGGGAGGAAGTAAAACTTTCACTCTTTGCAGGTGACTTTATATGGAAACCTCAAAAGATTCTACCAAAAAACTGCTAGAACTGATCCATGAATTCAGCAAAGTCGCAGGATACAAAATCAATGCACAGTAATTGGTTACATTCCTATACACCAATGATGAAACAGCAGAAAGAGAAACTAAATAATTGATCCCATTTACAATTGCACCAAAAATTATAAAATACCTAGTAATAAACACAACCAAAGAGGCAAAAAAAATCTATACACTGACACTATAGAAAACTTATAAAAGAAATTGAAAAACACACAAAAAATGGAAAAATATGCCATGCTCCTGGATTGGAAGAACAAACATTGTTAAAATGTAGCTACTACCCAAAACAATCTACATGTTCAAAGCAATTCCTATAAAATAACACCAGCATTTTTCACAGAGCTAGAACAAACAATCCTACAATTTGTATGAAATCAGAAAAGACCCCAAATAGCCAAAACAATCCCGAAAAAGAAAATTGAAGCTGGAGTCATCACAATCCTGGTCTTCAAGACGTATTACAAGGTTGTAATCATCAAGTCAGTATGGTACTGGCACAAAAATAAACACTCAGATCAATGGAATACAACAGAAAACCCAGAAATATACCCACAAACATATGGCCAACTAATCTTTGACAAAACAGAAAAGAAGTCCCAATGGAACAAAGACAGTCTATTCAGCAAATGGTGCTGGGAAAACTGGAGAGCGACATGCAGAAAAACTGGGCCATTTCTTACACCATACACAAAAATAAACTCAAAATGGATGAAAGACTTAAATGCAAGACAGGATGCCATCAAAATCCTAGAGGAGAAAGCAGGCAAAAACCTCTGACTGGCTTCAGCAACTTCTTACTCAACAAGTCTCCAGAGGCAAGGGAACAAAATAAAAAATGAACTGTTGGGACTTCATCAAAATAAAAGACTTCTGCACAGTGAAGAAAACAATCAGCAAAACTAAAAGACAACTGACAGAATGGGAGAAGATATTTGCAAGTGAAATATCAGATAGTTAGAATCCAAAATATATAAAGAACTTATCAAACTCAACACTGAAAAACCCCCAAATAATCCAGTGCAAAAATGGGCAAAAGACATGAATAGACACTTTTTCAAAGAAGACATCAAGGTGGTGAACAGACACATTAAACAATGTTCAACATTACTCATCATCAGGGAAATGCAAATCAAAACCATGATGAGATCACTCATACCTGTCAGAATGGCTAAGATTAACAACTCAGGCAACAAGTTTTGGTGAGGATGCAGAGGAAGATGATCTCTTTTGCACTGCTGGAGGGAATGCAAACTGGTGCAGCCACTCTGGAAAACAGCATGAAGGTTCCTCAAAAAATTAAAAAGTGCACTAACCTACAACCCAGAAATTGCACTGCTTGGTATTTATCCAAGGGATACATACCTTATCGAAAGGGCACATGCACCTCAATGTTTATAGCAGTGCTATTGACAATAGCCAAAGTATGGAAAGAGCCCAAATGTACATTTACAGATAAATAGGTAAGGAAGATGTGGTACACACACACACACACACACACACACACACACACACAATGGAGTATCACTTGGCAATCAAAAATAAGGAAATCTTGCCATGGCAACTACATGGATGGAATTGGAGGGTATTATGTTAAGCAAAATTAGTCAGAAAAAGAGAAATATATGACTTCACTCATATGAAGAATTTAAGATACAAAACATATGAACATAAGTAAAGAGAAACAAAAATCATATAGAAACAGGGAGGGGGACAAAACATAAAGGACTCTTAAATAAAAGAACAAACAGAGGTTGCTGCAGGGGTTGTGGGAGGGAGGATGGTCTACATGGGTATGGGGAATTAAGAAATCAACTCCTGAAATCATTGTTGCACCATATGCTAACTAACTTGGGTATAAATTAAACAATTAATAAATTAAAAAAAATTTTTGCCTTAAAAAATAAAATTGTTTTACTTAGTTCCTATCATCTGAAAGTAAAAAAAAAAAAAACTTACTGATATTCAGGGACATTTTCCTCATTTATTTACCACTTTCATCCCACACTGTAGTCACATACAGAAATGGCTATGTACTGTCAAAGATACACTTTCTGTCATACAACTCTATCCTTATTCTCAATTCCATCTACTTTATAAAATGTTTTATTTATTTTTGAGAGAGAGAGATAAAGAGACAGCATGAGGAAGGGAGGGTCAGAGAGAGAGGGAGATAGAGAATCTGAAGACAGGCTCCAGGTTCTGAGCTAGCTGTCAGCACAGAGCCTGATGTGGCCAGAGTTGGCTGCTTAACCGACTGAGCCACCCAGGCTCCCCTCAGTTCCATCTACTTTGACCATTCTTAACATTTTCTGTCAACTTTCATACATTCTTCAAGGTCCAAAGAAAATATTTTCAGGGCACCTGGGTGGCTCAGTCGGTTAAGCGTCCAGCTTTGGCTCAGGTCATGGCCTCGTGGTTCATGGGTTCGAGCCCTGCATCAGGCCCTGTGCTGACATCTAGCTCAGAGCCTGGAGCCTGCTTTGGATTCTGTGTCTCCCTCTCTCTCTGCCCCTCCCCTGCTCATGCTCTGTCTCTCTCTCCCAAAATAAAATAAAGACCTAAAAAAAATTTTTTAACAGAAAATACTTTCAATTTTATAAAGAATTCGTCTGTCTGACTAAAAAGCTAGGGCTCCTAAGTGGCTCAGTTGGATAAGCGTCTGACTTCAGCTCAGGTCATGATCTCACTGTTTGTGGGTTCAAGCTCCACATTGGGCTCTATCCTGACATCTCACAGCCTGGAGCTTGTTTGCTTGCTTCAGATTCTGTGTCTCTCTTAGTGTGTGTCCCTCCCCTGCTTGTGCTCTGTCTCTCTCTTAAAAATAAGCATTAAAAAAATTAAAAGGCTGACATCATTCTTACCTCTTTTTTAAAAAACTTCTAGAATATTATGTAACTTCCTCTATTGTAACACTACCATATACTACAACTGGCACTGGAAAACAGCAAATTCATAATTGTAAAAAAAAAATTATAAATGTCCAATGTTTCACGTATATAATTACAATTTTCTGAAAGTCTTTGGACATCTATTACATAGAAGAGCTAGTTGTACTATTACAAAGAATAGGTAATAATGAACTAATTTCTCATGTCATTCAAGATCTCTAAAAAAGAGAATTTGACATTTATCAACATCATTAGAAATTTAATGAAATGTAATTATTCTGAGAAGGGAGTAACAGAATTTAAAGAAAACCAGTTCCTTCATTTCCATCATATTTGAAATAATTACACCTTATCCATACCATGTTTTCAAAGTTACTATATAAAATATTAGAAATTAAAAATCTATATTTAATTTCTCTATTAAATATTGATATTAAGCCAAATACCTAGCATTCAGAATTGAATAAATATTTAAAGAAATTAAATAACATTTTTTTCTTTTTTCTTTTTCTCTATCCATCTTTGGATTTGGCTTCTTTTTTTTATATTTATTTCGGGAGAGAGAGCACACACGTGAGTGGGGGAGGGACAGTAAGGGAAGGAGAGAGAATCCCAAGCGGTTCCACACTGTCAGCACAGACTCTCTCATGGGGTTTGATGTCACGAACTGTGAGATCATGACCTGAGCCCAAGTCGAAAGTCAAATGCTTAACCAACTGAGCTGCCCAGGCATCTGGCTTTGTCTTCTTGATGTACACGAGCCTCATTTCTTCTACTGAGCGTAATACAACATAAAAGTTATTTCAATCCCTCTCTTTGCTTTCTTTATAAAAGTTGCAAATCTCAGAAATGAACAAATATATTAGTCAAATTACTTCCTACGTCTTTTATTAAATGTTTCAGAAATCCTCTTTCTTTTAACCTCCAAAAAAACAGAGGAAAAGGATATTTTGTTTTTATATTGTTATGTCTTTCATAAAGAACAAAATAAATACCTAATGATTTGGCTGTTAAAGCCAGTTTCCAGAAGGATGAAACCATCTTTGTTGAAATCCATGTCTGTGTGGGTGACATGTTAAGCCTTTTAACAGGTCTGGCACCTCAAACTTGGTCTGGAACACATTTTCTCCACCTGCCTCTTTTGCTTCTCTTTTAGCAGGTCTGGGTCCTTGAGTAAAGATAAGAATGGGCCACAGAAGCCTCACATATTTAACTGTGAATCTGCCGTTTGAACCATTCCTCCATTTTTGGACAAAAGTTTTAGTAAGAGAATATCCTTGATTTGCTTTGCTTGTAAGGATCTCCTAATAATGACGAAGAAACTGATCAAGCAAGATTTTTAATTTCTTCGTATCCTGTGAGAGTTTCAGAAACAATTCATCTCAGGAATTTTAAACTTGCACTCAGTGTCTTGTCTGATTTAGTTTTTATGCAATGCATTCCAATAATAAGTCTACAATGATATTCCAGTGTGTACATGTATTCATATATGTGTGTGTGTAAGTGTATGTATATATATGTATGCATGTGTATATATACACACACACACACATACATATATGAGCAATGTAAGTTTGCATTGCTTTTTAAATATTCGTCTCACCCAATCTGACAGTGACTCTCTTGTGTTTCCTTAATTATAAACATTCCATCCATTCAAGTAAATTTATATCTAGTGAAAATTAAATTTTCAAATAAATAGAATTAAAATTGGATTTAGACTATCATTGCTTAAATGTTGGATTAAAATGATGTGATATTTCAATATTGATTCATGTACCATTTTAAAGAAAATTAACAGAAAGGATAAAAATGAAGTCTGTTTTTATGAATCAAAAATTCAGATTTTATTTTTATTTCAAAATTTCAAATGCAAAATACACTTTCAATATGGTGTTAGATTAAACCAGTCTGTTATATACAAGATTTAAATTAATGCAAGTATACAATGAATAAATTAAAACTCTAAACCAAAATTCATAAAACATTTAGTAAAAATGTCTAAATTTTAAAAAGTCTGTCAGGAGTAAAAATCTACACTGTAAGATGAATGGAGATGATATTTGTTTAAAGGAAACATTTTTCTTTTGTATTTATTATTTTTGGATTTATTTTTCAGTATATAGCTTTGAAATGATCATTCATGCAAAACATTTATTTAGCACAGTACTTGACAGACAGACAACATAGCTATTTTTAATGTTCCCTCACTAATGTTAGGTTATAACCTTCTCAGATTCAGAAATACTTTCCCGACTTCAGAGTAATTATAATGAAAATATGTTGAAATAGTTCCCTAAACAAAATTCATGACTAAAGCTTTAAAGAGGTGAGGATTTTAATCACTCACACATAATAATAATATTGCTTGTTACTGGGTGATACTTCTCAATCTGGGAATATGTGAATTATCAAAATAAATGATTAGAGGCAAATGTTTACATACAATGAAAACATTGTAATTTAAGAATAAAAAACTGAATAAATTAAAAAGTCAAGTTAGCTGTTAGACATAAAAGGTTGGAAAAAGGTAATAGTTTACTTAATTTGTAAACTTGTATAATGTAATATTACATATTTAATTATATTATTGGAATTGATTTTAAAAACTATGTTTTAGGGGAGGGGCGGAGGGTGGTGGGCCGGGAGCAGGACACAGAGCAGATCAGCTTCCTCAACTCCCCACCAAGTCCAGGACAGGAAGCATCTCTTGTCGAGGGGCCCAGATTCTTCCTCTCCCTCCTGGGGTGTGCTGATATCCCTCCTTTACTCAGCATGGACGTAGGTCCCTTGACCTGGTCACGGAGGTGGGGTGAGGGTGTCCTGTGCATTCTGGGGTTGCCGCCTTGCATGTTCTGTACTGGGCCTTGGTGTCCAGAGCTGTAGAATAAGGACGTTGGATGAGGTCATCTCCAAAAGTCCCCTACCCCACTCCTTAATTCTGTGAGCCTTGTCTGGCTACTGGGACATAAACAAGCAACTACACACAGCAAAAAGAAAAAAAAAAGAAAGAAAGAAAAGAAAAGAGTGGAAAGACAACGGTGTTAAAAAGTCCATCCCACAGAACCTTCTAGCAAGAAAGTAGATGTCAGCAGGGTGAGGAAACAGGTAATGGTAGGTACAAGACAAAAAGTGCAGGATGAGTCTGCAAAGATAACTGGAGGTTCTGAGTAGGAAAACCCGTATCTGCTTAAGAACTGCATGTTATCCCCAAGGCAACATGACGATAATAGCGTTTTCAAGTGCAGCAATGATGGCCATCCCTTAGGTTTCTGTGTCAGTGTACCAGGTAAGTACTTCCCTACATTCATTTATTTAGATCTTATACCAATTTTATGAGATAGGTACTATTATTATCCTCGTTGTAAGATAATGAAACCAAAGCACAGAGAGTTTAACCAAATTACAAGCTAGTAAGTGACAAAGCTATGTGAACCAAGTAAGGGAGATTGGAAAAAATACCTGAGAACAATGTGCAGTATGTCCCAAGCTAGTGGCAAGAAGTCCAGTCTGGAGGCGTTAGAGCAATCCAAATGAGGGATCTTATATTGAGACAGTGCTGGGGTGGAAAAGTGCATCAAAAGTATTCTGTGTTGGGGAATCCGGGTGCCTCAGTAGGCTAAGCATTCGACTTCGGCTCAGGTAACAATCTCTCGGTCCATGGGTCAAGACCCGCGTGGGCTCTGTGCTGACAGCTCTGAGCCTGGAGCCTGCTTCAGATTCTGTGTCTCCCTCTCTCTCTGCCCCTCCTCTGCTCTCATTCTCTCTCTCTCTCTCAAAAATAAACAAACATTAAAAAATATTTTGTGTCAAAATCCTGCCTCTCATCTGCTTGCTATCAGATTCAAAGCAGTCAGAGTTTTCCAGGATGATTTCATCATAGATTAAAATAAATAAATAAATAAATAAACCTATGTTTTATTTTATAAAATTTACTTGAAGTAGTAAATAGTTAAATGTCTTCATAAAAATTAGTCGAAAGAACAGCAACATGGGAGGAAATGTAGTAAACTGAGAAAAATAGAAAAATAAGGCATCTTAAATTGGAAAAATAAAAGCTACATTCTACAATTAAAAACAGTGAATCTTAGTTGTTCAAATATCTTATATGTTATGTTATAAGTGAAACATGCTCAGCATATGCAGAATAGATTAGGTTAGAATAATAAACAGCTGTGATTATGGGTATATAAACTAGGAAAATGCGGGGTTCCTGGGTGGCTTAGTCGGTTAGGCAGCCAACTTTGGCTCAGGTCATGATCTCATGGCTCATGGGTTAGAGCCCCGCATCGGGCTCTGTGCTGTTTCAGATTCTGTGTCTCCGTCTCTCTCTGACCCTCCCCTGCTCACGCTGTCTCTCTCTGTCTCTCAAAAATAAATTAAAAAAACAGAAAAAAAAAATTAAAAAAAGAAATATTTGTTGAATGAACAAATACCCTCCTCAAATACGGCTTCTCTTTCATTCTACATGGGAAATAAGCATAGGAATTTCCTGAGCTTGCACTGATAGGTTAACAAGGCATAAAGAATTAGGTAAACAGGGCAATGGCCCCCAGTATAGGACAAAGATATAGGAGTAGAAAAGCTCAGGAGGAAAGCATCAAAAATGAGGTAAACAAGATTGGGTGTTCAGGGTGGAAACACCCCCCAACTTAGTATATAGAAGAAAGTTGCTTTCAAAGGAAGGAAGGACCAAAATAGGTAAATAGATAAACAGGGTTATGAACCCCAGCAGGTTGAAATTGCCCAGAGTGGAGCAAAAGAAAGGTGTTTTGTTGACCCTGAGGTAACATGCTCCATCTTTCTTGTCCCCTAGGCTAGTAGGTAAACAGAGGTGGTGCCTCATGTCTGCTCTAAACAATCTTCCACCCAGCACTAGAATTTTGTTTTATATTTACCCAAACCCCTAACAAACTTCAAAACTATCTTCAAAACTCCATTTCCCCCATGCCCATGAGTTAATATGCATGGTTTCCTTTTCTCTTTGTGCATGCCCGTCACACTTGTAAGCCTTCTGATCCTAATACAAATGGAGCAAGGACCTTTACTCAGAGTTCATGTTTCCTGGACATTAGCCTCTCTCACATTTTAATCTTGCATCTGCTGTCTTGCTGGACAAGAAAAAACTCCAGACCCAGAGTCTGTAACAACTCTGTTTTTCTTCTTTTGGAACTCCTATCAAACAAATGTTGGAGCCTTTTGTAACTTGCTTCTCTGATATTATAATCCCCTTTATCTGAATACAATCCTCATTTATCATTGAGTTGACTAATTCTCTCTTTGTGTTTAGTCTTGTATCATAGTCTTATGTTTTTCTGATATAATTTTTATTTCTAGACCTTTACTTCTTTAAAGCCATCTGTACATCATTTTTTGCCTGTTATTATTTCAAAATCTCTTGTTCTTTTTCATGGATTTTATTCTTTTTAAAAATCCCATTGAGATTCTAAATATACTTTAAAATCAAATATAAGTTGCTATATTAGTTTTGATATTTCATTTGGCAAATTCAACTGCAGAATGCTTATATATATAATTATTTTATTATCCTTTACAGTTAATTTTCCACATTTATAAAAGTGTTTATTTACTTTTTTTGAGACTGGGAAGGGGCAGGGAGAGAGAGAGTATCAAAAGCAGGCTCCACACTGTTAGGACAGAGCCCAACGGGAGGCTCGACCTAACAAACCTCGAGATCACGACCTGAGCTGAGTTGGATGCTTAACCAACTGAGCTACCAGGACACTCTAATTCTCCACATGTTTTATCATTTTTTGCACATTTATCTTGAGTGGGAGGTACTCTACACATTCTTTTTTTTTCTTTTTTGTTTTTGTTTTATTTATTTATTTTTTAAATACTTTATTGTCGAATTGGTTTCCATATAACACCCAGTGCTCTTCCCTGCAAGTGCCCTCCTCCATCACCACCACCTCTTTCTCCTTCCCCCTCCCCCTTCTTAATCATTGTATGTTTCAACTAGAAACAATTATTTTCTTCCACTATCCACACTGTGCAGTATTCTACAAACTGTGCGGTTCTTTTGTATGTTTTTTATGAATCATTTAACCAGGGACGCTTGACAGAAACAACGTGTCATTGACCCCTCTAACCACTTTATCACCCACCAATATAATATCCAATCTTGTTGTATTTTAGCTTTTTGCTATTTCTATTTTCCCATCTCTACATAATCCAGCTGCAATTAGCCCTCCATAGGCAGCTTCAAATTTCAGTCCACATTAGTTGTGAACAATACTCAAATTGCTAATGTATTTATTCTCGGAACATTAATTTATCTCACAAACCAAAAATGGCTTTTACACATTTTATAAAAAGCAAAACAAACAACAAAAAACTCCAAAGATAGAGATGATAGTATTTACTAGAATGCATAACTCCAAAGTAATTTTTATTAGAATTCCTTCCTTCCTACCTCCACCCAGAACTCTCAAACCACACATCATGAATAAGAAATTTAGTTCTTTTTTTAATCTTATCTGTTTATACAATTTGAATTAAAGCCCAGATCCCTTGAGGAGCATACACCAAGATGGAACTAAAAGTTCAAGATACTTATTGAAGGTGGGAACAGAAGATGGTGGAAAAGTCTTGTGGAAGGAAAGAGAGAAGGAAGGTGAATTGGAGTAGGGAGAGACATGAACTACAATACAACTCCCAGAATGTTTTGGCCAGGCCAATGGGGAGTCCTTCAGCTGAAGTCAGCAATTGAAGAATCTTAAACTGCACTGGAATTGTCCTAACATAGGATTTCTTTTATGCTCTATGACCTGTAGAAATGTGACCACTGCACAAATGTAGTTGTGTTTACAGAGGAAGAGAAGCCAAGGGTTGTCATTTAATTATGATCTTTGTAACAAGATATTTGAGTTTCAAATTTTCGTGGTCACTCCAATCCCTCTTTGCATAAAGTATTGTATAAATATACCTCTTAAGATATATTCTCCATACTAGTTCATCCATGGGCCTCTTCCTGGTAAGAATCTTAAAATGAAAGGTGTAGGAGAGAAGCTCCAGCCCCAGCTGGAGAAGTTGATCTCAAGTTCCCTCTGAATGTTCATCTTTTTCTGTGTATTCATGTGTGTGTGTGTTAATTTTTATTTCTTTTGTGGAAAAGCAGCCCTGTTTCCTCCTGCTGATCAGAGTCAATTACCTCTGTCTCAATGGTGATGCTTTTTTCTGGTTTTTAGTTTCTAGGCACAAAGAATCCAAAGTGCCTAAGAGAGTCTTATTTAAGACCAGGGCCAGCAAATCCAACAGAAACCAGAGTTGCAGGGACAAAAAACACAAAATGCCTTAGAGGATTGTGGGGAGTAACACTAATGGAGGATATTCCTGCTTCCTCTTTTTGCTTGATATACCCATATATTCTTCCTCTTAGAAAACACCATCATGTAGGAATCTATGAATGAATGCATATACTGTTTTCTGAAGGATAGTACCCCTTTGCATTTAAAATGTTTTCCTTAAGGTAGTGCTTCAATTGTGTCTTTAGAATGCTTTAGCAGCACTCTATGAGTCCAGCTGGCTCTCATGGTGTGGTATGTTATATTGACAGTAGATTCTATAGTAATGGGTCCACTTCCACGTATACTTCATTGTGTAGCCTGTCACAGATATGATGCTCTATCAGGTGGGATTTCATACCTATGGATCAGGCATTCTGTAAGCCTCAGACAACCAAACAAGAAAGTAGGCAAGAGATTTGAATAGACATCTACAATAGAAGATACCTCAATGGCCAATAAACACTAAATATACTAACATCATAAGGAGTAAGAATACTTAGTATTTGAGAGGACTGGCATACCCTAAACTCTCTCATACACACTGCTGGTTGGAATATACCATTCATTTTGGAGAATGGCAGGTTTTCTTTCCTTCTTTTTTTTTTTTAAGTTAGACATACACTTACTGTTTGACCTAGATATTCTATCCCTCGATATTTATTCAAGAGACATAGAAGCTTTATTTGTACTGGCCAAAGATTAAAAATATGTCTCAATATCCTTCAACAATTGACGTTTAATCAGAAACATATTGTTGTGTGTCCCTACAATAGAATACCAATTAGTAATAAAATGGGAAGAACCACTGGTTTATGCAATGGCATGCATGGATCTTCAAAAACTTATGCTAAGAGAATGACACAAAAGTGTATATATTACATAATTTTATTATGAAATTCTGTAAATTGAATTTAGACTTGCAGGTTGCAAATAAGTGATTGCCTGGGCCCAAAAGTCAGGATAAAGACTGACTGTAAAGGAATAGATGGGAAATTTTTAAGTGATAGAAATCTTCAAAATCTTAATTATGGTTATAGTTACACATTTGTGTATGTTTGTCAAAACTCATGAAAATCTCTACCTAGTTCAGCTGTATTTCATCTTATTAAAGTTAAACTTCTAGTACATTGATTTAAAAAATTCACTAAATTTAAAAAAGACTATTCTAACCCACTCTCTTTTTTCACAAATTCTAAAATAATGTTCTTGAAAGACCTGTAATAGACACAAGAAATTCCAATTTCATAGGGAAATTTCCCTAAGTGGGTGTTTTTGAGGGGAAATGCTTGAAACAAGTAAATCTGCATTCACTTATATTTCACACAAAAGATTTAAAATATATGAAGAATAAATCAGCCAACTAATAAAAATGCTTGCTTTTCATACTGGTGTCGATCTATTATTTATCTGATAATTTCCCCATGTTAAACTTATATTGCTGTGAACTGTAATTATGTGTAGGCTATAGTGTATATCTTAATTACACAAGTTGTATACTCTTCCATTTCAAAGAGATAAGTTATCCATGGGAAGAGAGACTGGAACTATAAGAACTGTCCTCCAATTTCCTTCCAAATTCTGGGTACCATAACTGTATTGTGGCAAATGATTCAGTAATTCTGTTTCACTTCAAACTTCATACATACATAATGTATTGAAGTACAACTCTTAGCTATATTTTAAGTTTTGACTATAGACTTCTAACTGCAGATTTCACCTTTCAGAAAAAAAATGTTCAAATCATTATTAAGTTTTCTGTGTATGGGCCAGAATCACAGAAATCATAGAATAGTTTTTGTAACCTAGGCATGTTGAAGTCATTTCCTCTTTGATGATGTAGATGATATATATATAGATAGATAGATAGATAGATAGATAGATATATTTCAGGGAGCTCTGTGTGTAACAATTTCCTGTAATAAATTGATAGTGCTTCAAATCTAATTTTATAATTTTCTCTTCTTAAAATTGAGGTTTTATAATATTACAAATATATATTCTTATGATTTCGAAAGCATTTTTAGGAACATCTTTCTCAAATGAACCTTGTATCCACCTTGTGAGATAAATATAAATAAGTATGACTCCATTATTCCCCTATTTTTCAATTGGTTGGTTTCTAATCAGGATTTTGGTTCTCTATTTTATATAACCAAGTTTTGATTTGTGGTGCTTTTCCATATCATTTTGGAAAGAATTTATGATGGCTATAACGTGTAACATAATTTCTTTTTTCTTTGCTTGAAAACAGGAACTGTGGGAATTATGCATGAACAGAAAGAGTGGGAATTATGTGTAATACATGTGAAGTAAATTATTTTGGATGGACAAATATATGTCACTGAATGTATAAATCAAACTGAATTGACAAGTCCAGTTACTTTGCCAAGTTTGTTTCCTTTCATATTAATGAACTGTAAAATTCACTGCAAAGAAGGCAATTTTAATTTCTAATTATTTAAAAAGATTAATATGAAGGCTCACCATTTTGTTTTAGATACATTCATAAAATTTTCAGGCTATATATTACCAAAGATTATGATTTACAACATCTATAGAAATGAAGTTTCCTGAATAGACATAACTATAAGTAATATGAAATACTACTGTGTTTAGTCACTTTCTCATACGTCATTCTAAGAACTAAAGAAAAATGATGAGATATTTTCAAAAGCTGCATTATGGTGCCTTAGGAAGTTGAATAGAGAATGTTCTAGTATGATATTTTCATCTTACCTACTCAAGCTATATTATCGGAGATGTTTTAAACTGTTCATATAATAATAACAATAACAATAATAGCAACAATAAAAATAATAAAACAGTAAACAAAAACTCTATATCTTGTAGTCAAAAACAGGGAGCCAAGTTACCATTATATACAGATATTTGAAATAATTATTAAATACAGCCTTTTATATTATTTTTCTTATCTAGTTTATTGAATTTGTTTGATTATAGTTTTCTCACTCAGCCTACCTACTGCCTTTTAATTAAATATGCTGATAAAATTTCATCTAAGTGCAGCATTTCCTTTGCTTGGCATAATGCTTTGTTCTGTTGCATGTCACCTGGCCTGGCTTTCTATTTTATGGATGTCTACAAAGGGTTTTGCTTTAACTCAAGTATAAAAAGTTTCTTTCATTGTTATAAAAAAAATTGGTTTAACCTATTATTAGGTTAAAGGTGTTCCCAGCTTTCTGAAGACTGTGCTTCTTGCTAAAAATTGCTAAGTTGCTCTTTTTTTTTTCTCTTCCCCTGCCACCTTGACTGGATTTGGAGGCCCTTAAAAATCCAGAACAATACTACTTAAGTAACCACAGTTTTTTAACATGAATTAATAGGCCAGATTTACTTAGCAGAACAGATTTTCTTTTATATATAATGCCATTTTAATTTATGTGAACTTCTTTATCTTAGTTACAGGTATTGGATTACTTTAGAGTTCTTTCAGCAGAGTGTTAATTTGAATTTTTTAAGGGCTGAATTCTTTCAATCTCATTTCTAGTTTCTTAATAAAATTAGATGGAGAAAATAAACAAAAAAATGAAACCTAAATATCATAATCCTAAAGACCCATTATTTTGGAATTCTATAGTCATTCGCATTTGGCATTCATTGAACCATGGCTGGATTGTAGTAGGATAATCAAGACTTTTTTTTTTTTTTTTTGCAATAGGTGTAGGACACAAAAGCCAACTGCCAATTGTGTATAAGCTCAGAGTAAACATGCATATTCTTTCTCAGCATAAATTTTGCATATGGAAAATACTCATAGCCAAGAAATACAAACTGAAGCATAGAAATACATTATATTGGTTATGTGGTAATATTTCTGAATTAAATTTGGGGTATTTTATAAAATGGTATATTTTGATTTAAATAAGTTTTATTATTACTGCATTTTTATGGGACAAATGAACATCTTCAATAGCTCCATTTAACAAACTGGAGAATTTAAAAAGAAAAGAGATGCTACCACAAATGATAATTTCCTGGTAAGTATGTTTACAAAATTCTGTGTTCTTTTATCTTCAAAAATGTCTTAGCTGTCTGTTTTCATTCTTGCCATCAGAGTTATCTAAAAGTTTTTGTTTGCAACATGATTAAGGCTTGAAAGGAAATTCAGAAAAATTGAGAGCCACGCCCAGCTGAAAAGAGTATGGAACTATAATTTTCAAACTTAAAGGTAAGATAAAATTACCCTGGGTAAACAAACTGTGAAAGCAAAATAATATTGCTATATCCTATGTAATGCTTAGTGTTCAACTAACTGTATGAGCATACAAAAGATATTTATTGACACAGAATTTTCTTGAAATTGATAAAGCCTGGCAAAACAATGCCCAGTAGTCAGTTGACTATAATATCAGGGTTTACCAACATCTGACCAAGAAAATAAAAATGTTAATGGCAATTGTATACTCTGTATGTTTAAAGAAATAATAACTTGGTTTAATTATACTTTAAGTTCTGTCACATTGACACATAAAAGTGTATCTATTTTGAGGTCATGAGTAGAATTAGACTAATATACTTCATTCTGAAGACACGTAGAGTAATATTATATTGATTATATATTAATAAAATTACAATAAACAGTAACATCAGACTCTTATTATATGCTACATATAATAAGTCATAATAAGACATTCCAATTTCTTGACCAAAAAAGAAGGTTTCAACCTCAGATTTAAAACTAAAACTAGTCATTTATGCCAGAAATTAAACAATTTGATGATTACCAGAGAAGAATAAATGTATACTTATTCCAAATTGGGTTTTCCTTTTTCTCCTCAATTAATATTGTTTGGATGTCATTACACTTAGAGATCCTGTCATTATACCATACATTTATACACTGATTTGAAGAAATTCTTTTTAACATTTGTACTTACATAATTCCTACATATTTTTCTCATGAACAATTACTTCCA
The DNA here is from genome assembly GCF_006229205.1 of Suricata suricatta. NCBI lineage: Eukaryota > Metazoa > Chordata > Mammalia > Carnivora > Herpestidae > Suricata > Suricata suricatta. The sequence continues at coordinate 113,390,433 of NC_043709.1, forward strand.
TTATTTCAAAATTTAACCTTTCAGGAGTGGTATCACCAAGGTAGCAACATGGGTTGTCCCTGACTTTGTTTCCCCTCACAGTAAGAACTACCAATTACTAAATTATAAGCCAACACTAGGAGAATACTAGAACAGGAGAGTGAGGCTGAGGCAAATCCCTGAACCACAGACACCTGGACGCCCTGCATTAGGGAATAAGAGAAGCAACTATTGTCCTCTCCCAGCTAGCATAGCACCATGCAGAGAAGTCTCCCTTAAGCTTTTATTTCTTTCAGTCAAAAAAAGAAAAAGCAGAGGAGACAACCATCCCCCAAGCATGGTGGATCACTTTTCAGGAGCCCGTCTCTGTCACCATGGGAATTATAGGGAAAGTCATTACACAAAACTATTAGGACTATGACAGAGAAGTGGGGATGGGTTTGCAACAATCAACACATGGATATTGGCAGGTTAATTTCACACATGCAGTGCTCAGGTGGCAGAGCCTTTATTTGTTGAAGAACCAAGTTGGGGGTATACTTTGACCAGGGAACTTGGCAAGATGCAGGTCTATCTGATTCAGATTCTCAGACAAAGAGATTTTCTGGCCCTAGATCCAAGATTGTCCACATCCAAGAAAGGAGGTGAAACACAGCCCCACCTTCTCTGGAGAATGTCTTCTAGAACCACCTGACCAAAGGGGCTGGTGGTGACTCCTGAAAGCTGCACACTTCAGGAGCAATCCAGTCAGATAGCAGATGAGCAAAATTGATCACTTCCAGAGTAAAACCAGTACCAGGCATGGTGGGTTCTCAGTCTATACATATCAGAGGGATTCTTTCATACCCAAGGCCCAGGGTAGCCACAAACCCCTATCAACCAAGAGCCTTATTGGGAGACTGAAAGTGGCCTGAACTGGCTTTTCTTCCTCTTGTTTAGTTAAGGGAGCTGAGACATAGCTCTGTGAGAGTGTCTTCTGATTTGGTCTGACCAGAAAGGCTAGATACAACTCCTGGAAGATGTGAAGGCCAAAGGGACATGAGCTGAGAGGCCTGGCAGAAAACCATGGCTGAACCAATGGCTTTCAAAGCAAAGCCCATGGCTCTGTTCAGTCAGGAATCTTGGGGTACAGGTTGACTTGAGTTAATAAAACCAAGGAAAGCTTTACCAGTTTTTGTCTACTTATTTTCCTGTGCCAAGGCACAGGAACATAATTTGTAGCCTTGTGCATCACTGAAAACAGACTTATCTCTTGGACAAGGTAATGTAACCAGAGTACATAAGAAGCTGCATAGTTCATGCAACAGCCTCATGTACAGTGGTACTTGAACAGAAAGCACAGCCTATGGTTCCCCATGTCTGAGAGCGAAACTGAAGGCCTCACCTGACCAGGGAATTCAGTACACATTGTGATTCAAGTCCCAAACAATGAACTGTACAAGGCCTGGGTTCCATCCTGCTGCCCTGCCAACATGGAAAAGTTAATTCATTGCTTCATTTATTACTAAATATAGTAGCCAGTTATGACCATCTAGAAAGCCCAAACAGAGAATCCAGGCAGTCATAAAAACCATAATATACTTTCACTTGAATAGGAAACAAGCCAGCACTGTCCTATCCAACTGTTAACACTCAGCAAGAGGCACAACCTTACTCAGTGTTATCATCATCCTCATCCTCATCCTCAGAGCTTGAGCAGTTTTCTCACTACAAATGACCATAATATTAGGACCGAATTGTCCAAGAACATTACCAGCAGACCCACCCAGAAACCCAAACTGAGCTAATTGATAAAGAACTCTCTCTGCCAAAGCAAACCTATAAACTTTAGAAGAGGAGATTGATTAATCAAATATGAAGGTACCAACATGAGAACTCAAGCAGCATAAAATATCACATACATTTGACACCACCAAAGGAAACTTTAAAACCTTAATAACTGACCATAAAGAAATACAAAAGGCAGAAAAATCCTCTTAAGGAAGTTTAGTGAACTACAAGGAAACACAGACAACTAGACAAAATTAAGAAAACAATGCATACACAAAATGGGAAGTTTAACAGGGAAATAGCAACCATCAGAAAAACAGAGGGGTGCCTGGGTGGCTTATCTAACTTCAGCTTTAGTCATGATCTTGCAGTTCATGGGATCAAGCCCCATGTCAGGCTGTGTGCTGACAGGTCACAGCCTGGAGCCTGCTTCAGATTCTGTGTTTCCTTATCTCTCTGCCCCTCCCCTGCTCATGATCTGTCTCTCATTCTCTCAAAAATTAATAAACACTAAAATAATAATTGAAAAAGAGAGCCCAGACTTGAAACATACAGTAACTGAATTCAGGGAGAGTTTCAAAAATAGACTTGACTATGCAAAAGAAAAAAATAAGTGACTCAGAAGATAGAACATTGGAAATTATCCAATAAGAAGAGCAAAAAGAAGAAAGACTTGAAGAGTGAAGACTGTACAAATTATGGGACACAATGAAAAGAAGCAATATTTGCATTATTGGAATTCCAGAAAGAGAAAGGAAAATAAAGTATATTTAAAGCAATAAGAGTTTAGAATGTCCCAATCATGGGGAGAGAAATGGACATCTGATTGATGAGGCCCAAGGGATCCCAAATAGGTTGAACCTAAATAAAGATGTATCAAGACACATAATAATTACACTGTAAAGAATCAAAAAATAATTTTAAGAGCAAAAAGAGAAAAGATAAAAACTATATACAAGGAAACCGCTATAAGACTACTGGTGGATTTTTCAACAGAAATTGATTAAGCAATGAATGAATGAGATTATATATTAAAATACTGAAAAAACTTTCAACAAAGAATTATAACTAATAAGGCTATTCTTTAGAAATTAAAGGTTCAGACCTGGCAGAGGCGATGACCAAGCAATACTGACCCAGAAGGCCGTATGAAGAAAACCTGGGAAAAAAAGGGAATCCCAAGTCATTCCCAGAGTAAAGAAGGCGCTGAAATGGTGAAGGAAATGGGTCAGAAAGCTATGTCGGTTCATTTAAAGTGGTAAATGATGAAAAATTGGCCAAGGAGACCGGGCAAGATGGCAGACACCTAGGGAGTTCTGTATTTCCCACTTGCATCTCTCAAACAAAGAAGGGCTGAAGCCAAAAAACTCTGAACCACAGGAATCTGGGAGGAGAAGACATGGAGTCCACTAAGAAGACAGCCTCATAGGTGTGTGATTGAGAACTGGGGAAGATAAAAATGGGCCAGGACCCAGAGACACGGAGGGCAGGGAGGCCCCTCTGCAGAGAGACAAAAGGAAGAGAAATAATAGCTGGAAAATCTTAGAATAGTCCCTGGAGAAGAGGATAAAAACTCATCCTGGGATGGAGAGGGATCCTATCATCCCATCTCTAACTACGGGGTTTTCAGAGAGAGAGAGAGATCCTATCTCTAACTGTGGAGCTTTCTTTGGGCTGTGTGCCTTGGTCACATAAATTCCCTCCAAGATAGACAGCATGCAAAGGATCACAGTTGCAGTCAGCATCAGGAGAAACCAGTCCCCTACTCTGTCCCCTGCTAGGAAGTGCCCTGGTGTGTGGGATTACATTTTGGGCATATCATTAATGCGCACAGAGTAAGATCTGGAAATGAGGCCGGGCACAGGACATAAATCATGGCCAACCTTGGCTGTGCCCACTGCACAGTGAGATCTGACCCAAAAGAGTGATTTGCAATGCTTGGTTTGAGAAGGGACTGGGGGGGGTGCCATTTTTCTCCCCACAACCAAAATGCGGGGCCCAGGGACACACAGCAGAAGCGAGACCCACTTACACTAAACCACGCCCATCTGCTCTGGGTAGTTGCTTTGTTAGCAGAGCCTGGATAAGGAAACAGCTCATCTCTCAAGATGAGCACTGACTCATTGCCATTATTAATTCTAGATCAATTTTTGTTATTCAGATATATTCTCCCTTATCTCATTCATATCTCTCCTCTCCTCTGGATGGGGTATTCTGGTTATAGGTTTGCTTAAACAGGCATATATAATCCATTCTCTTGATGCATGTTCTATCTCCATCCTTAGCTTCCTTTCTCTCTCTCTGAAATAATCAGTCTATATAGAGTCTCTGTGTAATATTTTCTTTGTTTTGGAGAGTTTTATTTTTGTTTTATTCACCTTACCTCCTGTTGTATTCTCCTTTTACTCTATCAGAATTAAGCTGTTTAGTCCCTCTGCCTGGACAATGTTCAATTTCTCTTTCTCCCCACCCCTGTCATTTCTTTGTATGTGTTCTTCCATCAACACTGCCTCCACTCTGCTCTTTATTTATAGCTGGGATTTCCAGTATTATGCTTTTAGACTATCCTTTGTCTTTTGTTGTTTTTGTTTAGGTTTCTTTTTTTTTTTTTTTCCCTGTTGGTTTGATTGTTTGTTTTATTTATTTTTGTGTTTGCATGCTTTTGTTCCCTGCTTGTCTGTCTGTTTCCTTTTCAGGGCTACCTCAAGAAAGAAGCCAAAGTACACATGATGGAGAGTGTACTCTTTCCATGACTGTACAGATATCACTATGAGTAGGGAAACAAAATAAGCAAAGTCTTGACAAGAGAGACCAAAGGACATTATTAAAAGAACACTACCTGAAGGGATAGGGCATGGACAATCTATGAACCTCCATTAATATAGCAGTACTTGCAGGTGCAGAATGCATAACACACATTTATATTCTATTTTTTTATTTATTCTATATATTTATTGTTGAGACAGAGAGAGACAGCATGAGTGGGGGAGGGGCAGAGAGAGAGGGAGACACAGAATCCAAAACAGGTTCCAGGCTCTGAGTTGTCAGCACAGAACCCGATGTGAGGCTTGACCCACATACCACAAAATCATGACCTGAGCCAAAGTCAGACGCTTAACTGACTGAGCTACCCAGGCACCCTAACAAGCTTTTAAAACTTACAAGAGACATAAAACTAGCCAAAATGATGAAACGGAAGAACTCTCCTCTAAAGAAATTCCAGAAAGAAATGACAGATAAAGAATTGCTCAAAAGAGATATAAGCAACATAACTGAACAAAAATTTAGAACAATTGTCATAAAATTAATTACTTGGCTAGAAAAATGCATGGAAGACACTAGTAAAGCTATTGGTACATAGATTATGGACCTTAAAAATAGTTGTGATAAATTTTAAAATGCTATAAATGAGGTGCATAATAAAATGGAGCCAGCCACTGCACAGATTGAAGAGGCAGATAGGAGAATAGGTGAATTAGAAGACATAATTATAGAAAAAGAGGAAGCTGAGAAAAAGAGAGAAATTGATCCTGGAATATGAAAGAAGAATCTGAAATCTGAGTGATACAATCGAATGGAGCAAGATTTATATCATAGGAATTCCAGAAGAAGAAGAAAAAGAAAAAGAGGCTGAAGGGGTGCTTGAACAAAATATAGCCAAGAACATCCCCAATCTGGTGCAGGAAACAGACATTGAAATCCAAGAGGCACAGAGAACTCCACTAATATGTAACTTGAATCAATCTTCTCAACAACATATGATAGTGAAACTGGCAAACTATAAAGATAAAGAGAGAATTCTGAAAAGATCTAGGAAAAATAAGGCCCTAACCTACAAAGGGAAAACTATCAGAGTAGTTACAGACATATCTACTGAACCTTGGCAGGCCAGAAAGGAATGGCAGGAAATCTTCAATGTGATGAGCAGAAAAAATATGCAGCCAAGAATCTTTTATCCAGCAAGTCTGTCATTCAGGATAGAAGGAGAGATAAAAGTTTTCCCAAAGAAACAAAATTGAGAGAATTCCTCACCACTAAACCAGCCCTACAAGAAATCCTAAGAGAGACTCTATGAGGGAAATATTGCAAGGAACATAAGGTACCAGAGACACCACTACGAGCATGAATCCTACAGAGAACATGACTCTAAACACATACTTTTCAATAATAACACTAAATGCAAATGGCTAAATGCTCCAATCAAAAGACAGAGGATATCAGAATGGATAAAAATACAAGATCCATCTATTTTTGATGGCTACAAGAGACTCATTTTAGATATGAGGACATCTTCAAATTGAAAGTAAGGGGATGGAGAAATGTCTATCATGCTACTGGAAGTCAAAAGAAAGATCGAGTAGCCATACTTATATCGGACAGCCTGGACTTTAAAGTAACGACAGTAACAAGAGACGAAGAAGGGCATTATATAATAATTACAGGGTCTATCCATCAGGAAGAGCTAACAATTATAAACATCCATGCACTAAATTTGGGAATCCCAAATATATGAAATAATAAATCACAAACAGAAACAATCTTTTTGATAAGAATGTGCTAATTGCAGAGGACCTTAATTTTCCACTCATAGCAATGGATAGATAGAAACAGAGCGTGAGTGGGAGAGGGGCAGAGAGAGAGGGAGATACAGGATCAGAAACAAGTTCCAGGCTCTGTCAGCACAGGGCCCCATGCGCGGCTCGAACTCACAAACCGTGAGATCATGACCTGAGCTGAAGTCGGCCACTTAACCGACTGAGCCACCCAGGCTCCCCTATTTATTTTTGAGTGAGAGCATGAACATAAGTAGGAGAAGGGTAGATAAAGAGGGGGAGAGAGAATCCCAGGCAGGCTCTGCACTGTCAGCACACAGACCAATGCGGGATTCGAACCCATAAATCAAGAGATCATGATTTGAGCCAAAATCAAGAGTTGAATACTCAAACAACTGAACCACTGAGGTTCTCCCTGATATTGTTTTATTTTATGGAATCAGTAAGTCTCTAAATGTCTCCTAATGACCTAATAGTTTTCATTCCCTCTTCTTATCAACTTCATTATTTTCCACAATTTTATCTTCTATATCACTACTTTCTCCTCTGCTTCTTCAGTCCTCATTATCACTGTATCCCAGTTATACCATTATTTATTTCAACCTGACTAATTTTTAGACTTTAATCTCTACAGCCAGTATTTCTTTGGTGTCTTCCATGCTTTTTTCAAGCCCAGCTAGGAGTCTTATGACTGTTGTTCTAAACACTCAGTCAGATATATTCTTGTATCTGTTTTAAGCCATCCCTGGCTGTGATTTCTTCTTAAACTTTCTTTTGAGGAGAATTCCTCTGTCTTGTCATTTCATATAAGTTTCTGTTTTTATGTGTTTTAAAGATTTATTATGTATCCTGCACCTGAAAATAATGTTATATTAAAAAAGGTGTCATCCATTGTCTAGGGACTGGCACTTCAAGAAGTGTTTCTGGGGTACGCTGTATGCATTCTACTGTTGTGCTTTGGCTGTGCTTTCTCACTGGTCAGTCCTCTGCAGAGCTCCACCTTGCTTGTAGTGGGCAGTGTTTGGACCTTTAACTAGGTGTGCTTTATTTTATTTTTTAAAAGAAGCCTGGAAAAAAGTGTGTGAAGTGGGGAAGGGGGAGCCTGATCCCCTCCCCGAAAAAAAAAGACAAAAGGAAAAGGAACTAGAAAAAATAGAGAATCAAAAATCTATAAGACTGATTTCCAAAACAAACAAGCAAAGAAAGAAAGAAAGAAAGAAAGAAAGAAAGAAAGAAAGAAAGAAAGAAAGAAAGAAAGAAAGAAAGAAAAGAAGAAAAAAGAAAGAAAAGAAAAAGAGTGCCTTATTCCCTCACAACAAAAAAAGTGAAAAGGAAATTCAAAAGCAAACAAGAAGCTATGAGCCTGATTCCAAAGGGAAAAAAAATAAGAAAGAAAAATAATTTTTTTAAAAAGCTTTGCTTTTTTCTACCAGAACTACAGATGTTGTTTTGATGCACTTGATTATCAGTACACTTGATACATGCTAGGTGCTGCTTGTGGTAGTCTTCTGACAGAGAAAGCCGCTACATTGACTCTGTCAGTCTTGTCCCAGTAATAAGCCAGGCACAGGGTGGGGCAGGGTTTGGTGTAAATGGGTCCTGCCTCCACTGGGGGCTGCTGTGTTCCTCTGTGAAGTCCCACCATGTTGGTGTTGGGGAGAAAATGGCACTACCCCAATCTCTCTCCCCAACAGGGTATCCCACAGCACTTTCTGTTCAGGGAGTCCTCACAGAAAAACTAGGGCAGTCAGCTAACTCTGCACCACAGCATTCCTGTGTTTTTTTTATTTTGTTTTTGTTTTTGGTGGGCAGCTGGGATTCAAAACTCAAAATCTTAAAGGACCAGGCATCAAATGGACCTGCTCCCCTCCTCTGGGGTAAAGCCTCTCCATGCTTTGTCTGATGTCCTTTGTCCCAGAAAAACAGTCCCACACCTGTGCAATGCACAGAATTTATGGTTTGTCACTGCTAAAATCAGCAAAAAGTTATATGCCCTCTGGGTATTCCTCTGTCTGCTGCTGCTGAAAACCCTTTTGCTGGTGCTAAAAGGGTTTTTTGTCCTTGGAGAGGCAATATACCCTATTCCAAAAGTACTCCAAGAAGGAGAATCTTTTCTTCCAGTGCACCTCAGAGAAGACTACACCAGCTCCCTCCTCCTCCCCAAGAGCACATGCCACAGCTCCACTCCAGATAAAATCACACACTTCCAAAATCTCAGAGTTTAAACTTTCAAAGCTGTTTGAAACACACACACACACACACACACACACACACACACACCAAAAAACAAACAAACAGAAACCTGGGACACTCAATACTTCTTGCTCCCCAGTCCATGATCCAGAAAGGTTTTTCTCTTACATGAATACTTTATTGTACTCCCTCAACCTCTCTCTATTTCTCTCCCTTTTGTTTTCCTGTGGAAAGGGTTCTCTCTCTTCTGTGGCACCACCATTTTTCTTTCCCTCATTTCAGTTTCATGCACCTTGACCTCTCACGTTGTCTCCCTCCAACTGTGGGTATCTTTCTGCCAGTCAGCAGAATAATTTCCTGGGTGTTCCAAGAGATCTGACCTCAATACAACTGTGTTTGAGGGATGAGGAAAGCCCAGGATTTGCTTCTCCACCATCTTAACTCTTCCCCTCAATCTTTTAATTGGAGTGTGTAGTCCATTTACATTCAGGGTGATTGTGAGCCCTTGTGTGACCTGTAATATTGGTGTTTCTGGTGATATTCTCTGTTCCTTTGTTGCTTTTGTTCTTTTTTTCCCCTAGAGTCCCCCTTAAAATTTCTTTTAGAAAGGGGTTCATGGTCACAAACTCCTTTAGTTTTTGTTTGGAAAAATCTTTATTTCTTCTTCTATTCTCTATAACTACCTTATTGGATAGATATTCATGTGCACATATTTTTCCCCCTCAGCACATTGAATATATATCATGCTACTCCCTTCTGGCTTGCCAAGTTTCTGTGGACAGATATGCTAAAAACTTGATCTCTCTTCCTTTGTAGGTTAATGATTTTTTTTTGCCCTTGCTGCTTTCAGGATTCTTTCCTTATCTGTGTGTGTGTGTGTGTTTTTTAATTTGACCATGATAATGCCTTGTAATTGCTGGTTTTTGTTAAATTTAATGGGACCGCTCTGTGCTTCTTGGATTTTGATGTCTGTGTCTTTCCTGAGATTAGAGAAATTTTCAACTATAATTTGCTCACATAAACCTTCTGTCCCTTTTTCTCTCTCTTCATCTTCTGGGACTCCTATGATATGAATATCATTCTGTTTAAAAAAGTTGCTGAGTTCCTCAAGTATACCTTCATGATCTGTTAATTTTGTTTCCCTCTTCTTTTCAACTTCATTATTTTCCATAATTTCATCTTCCATATCACAAATTTGTCCCTCTGATTTGCCCATTTTCACTCTGATGGCATCCATTCAAATTTGCATCTTGGTTATAGTAGTTTTAATTTTATCCTGACTGGATTTAACTCTCTTATCTCTGCAAAATAGGGTTCTCTAGTGTCTTCTATGCTTTTTTTCAAGTCCAGCAAGAACCTTTATAATTGTTTTGGTTTCTATTTCAGACATCTTAGTTATATCTTTATTGATTAAATCCCTGCCCATCATTCTTCCTGTTCTTTCTTCTGGGGTGCATTACTCCATCTTGTCATTTTGGAGAAAGAAAGATAATAAAATTAAATTAAAAATCAAATAAAAGGAGGTAGATCATAGGTGTATTTTTGTCTGTTTTTTAAGAGAAGCTAATAGAAACCAAAAAAAGAAAAATGAGAAAATATTTTCAAAATTACATATTAAAAAATAATAGTATAAAAAATATTAGGTCTTTCTATATCCAAAATGGGGGGGGGGTGAAACAGAAGCAAAAAATAAAATAATAAGAAGAAGGAGAAGAAGAGGAAACAAAAAACCTCAAATGAAGCTAGATCCAGTTTCCCCTAGAGCTGAACTTTGCAGCACTCTAGGATCAGTAGACTTAGCTGGTGGAAGAGATCTGTACTGTTTTTTCAAGGATAGGGGCCCGCTGCTCTGATTCTCAGGCTGACTTGCCCTAGTGGAGATGTGTCTGGAGGGCACAGAAAGCAGAGTTTGTAACAGCTTTGTCCTGTTCTCCACTTGGTGGTGCTGTTTAGCTCACTGGGATCCATCAGAGTTGGTGGACTAATGGTGAAAATGGCTTCTCCCCACTCTCTCGTCTTTCGAGAGGAAAGTTTGTGCCCTCACATAGGCTTCTATTAGCTCCCTGCCTTCATCTTGTCTGTTTCCAGAGCTATCAGCCTGCCAGGGATTGCGTCCCTTCCGAGTTTTATCACAGGCAATGCTGTGTTTAAAAACCCCACATTTCAGGTATTCTTGTAGCTCAGATCTGTGCTGATCCTCTGAGGGTCTTGCTGCACTGTGGCTGGTACTGACTTGTTCCAGAACATGGCCGTGTGACAGTGCATTGGCAGTGGCTCAGAGTTTATGGTAAATTGCAACACACAGTTATTGACAGGTGTTGTTGCCCTTAGCTAGTGTCTTTGTTCCTATCCTGGTGAACGTGGCAATGGTATTGATGCCTGCAGACTCTTTTGCCTGAGGAGAACCCACTTGGCCTCTACTAAATGCACTGAGAGCAAGATAACTTCTTCTCCTGTGTGATGCAGGGCATTCCCAGACCAAGCTGCCTGCTCCTGGGCTCCACCCGGCTTTTTCATGAGAGCATCAACAAGTGGGGAGCTCCAATCCTTCAGACTCTGCACTCTTCTTATTAAAGAACAAACAAACAAACCAACAAAACCTGGTGGCATTGAAACCTTCTTTTTCCCCATCAATGGTTTTGGGGGAGAGTTATTTTGTGTAGTTACTTGCACATGCTTTCTGTCTTTCTGTCTCTTGAGCTCTCAGAGGGAGTGCTTTTCTTTCATGAACCTGAAGGGCTGCTCAATCTCCCCCTCTCTCTTTCTCCTCTTTGTAAAAAGGGCTCCCTCTCTTTGTGGCACTGCATCTCTTCTCTCCCCCAATTCACCTCTCAGAGTACCTGCCATGTCCCCTCCCTCAAATTATGCAGATGGTTCTTTTAATCCTCAGATTGATTTCCTAGGTTTTCAAAATGATTTGATGTCAATCTAGCTGTGTTTGAGGGATGAGACAAGCCCATTCTCCTTATTTTCTGAGGTCTTATAAAATTCTCACCTCTCAGGCTTTTCTGATACCTTAGGATGCATCTTGCTAGTAGATACACAAAGTAAGTTGAGATAAAACACAGACCCAATCTGAAGCAATGACAGCTTTATGCTGAGCTGAATGAATGAAGTTCCTAGGGAAGGAATTTGGTGGTGCCACTCTCCTTAATGGGAGTGTGTGCTCCCTCTACATTTGCTCACTGTAAAACAAACATTGAATGCTATTTTTATTTTTGCCTTTTTTTGGGTAAAAGCAAAAATCCTATATTAATTTCCTTTGATAAGCAAAAACAGATTAAGTAAGTAAGTAAGATAGGTCTTTTATGAAAGTAAAGTGGCATAAGAAACTTTTGAAAGGTAGGGGATACCTCTTTCATGCTTATCTATATACCTCAAACTGTCTAAAATGGTGACTGACACTGAACACCAATACTAATAGCAACATTTTAATAAATTTTTAAATGTTCATTTATTTTTGAAAAAGTGAAAGATAGAGAACAAGCTGGAGATGAGCAGAGAGAGAGGGAGACATGGACTCTGAAACAGTCCCCAGGCTTTGAGCTGTCTACCCAGAGCCCAACACTGAGCTCGAATCCATGAGCTGTTAGATCATGATGTGAGCCCAAGTCGGAGGCTTAACAGACTGAACCATCCAAGTGCTCTGCAACATTTTTTTATAATAACAAAAATAAGAAAGCTCTAAAGTGCCCATCGACAGGGCCATCAACAGATAAATGGATAAACAAAATATTTATCCATATAATGGAATATTATCTGATATATGCTACAACATGGTTGAAACTGAAAAACACTATGATGAGGGAAATAACCCAGACACAAAAGGACAAATATTCTGTTATATACTTAGAATAGACAAATTTTAGATACAGAAAGTAGAATAGAGGTTACCAAGGGCTGTGGCAGAATAGTATGTTATTATTATTTATTGAGTGCAGAGTTTCTGTTTGGGATGATAAAAAAAGTTCTGGACGTGAATACTGGTATTGGCTGTACAATATTGTAAATATTCTTAATGCCACTGAATCGTAAGATTAAAATGGTTAAAGTGATAAGTTTTGTGTTGTGTCTATTTTACCACATTAATAAAGAGAGAAGAAAAAACTTTCAAATTGCATTTTATTTGTGGTGATCGGACATGAATGCTAAACTTTATTAGGAAAAAGGAAATTGGAAAACTGATACAATAAAGTAACTCTCATAATAAGATATGTTGTAAATGCATTTAAAGAAAAATTTTCTGAATGTTGACAAGCACCTTTCAGTTGTGGGAAAAAACCCTGATTACAATCTGAGTGATAACCTTTGAAATTGTTTTTTGTGTTTTACACTAGTGAGTATCTTGCAAGTTTACATGTAGTTTTACAGCATTTAGGATGGAATCAGATAGTATATAATCAAATAAAAAGAAAATTAAGTAATCTTTTGGTTGGTCTGTCAAATAATACAATATATTATTGAAAATACATGCACTGTAGCAGGATATTAGTCAATTTTCCTTATAAGTCTCTTATCATAAAATTATTTTCACCAATACTAATTTGTAACTAACTTTGCTTACCAGCCCCTTGTTTTGATCATCATCAATAATATCTAAAGTTATCGTTGATCCCTCCCAAAACTATTCTTAATATGTTTGTCCTTGATTGTTTATGTAGATGTAGGAAGAGTAAAGACATCTCTCCTCAAGGTTCTCAGGTATGCTAAAATTTGTGCCCTTGTAGAAGTGACCTCCTTATTACTTGAGATGTGGAACCATAAACAAGTATCGAACAACCTTTTCCTGGAAGAATATGGTAAGCATTGGATCAACATTTGAAGTACAATCCTTGTTTTTTAATAGTGAACTTTTAATACTCAATAACAATGTATAGCCTTGGATGTCCAATTAAATCCCAAATAAAAAGATTCTGTTTTGTTTTTTTAACTTTAATGTTTATTTATTCTTGAGAGACAGAGTCAGAGCAGGAATGGGGGAGGGGCCAAGTGAGAGAGAAAAAAAGGATCTGCGGCAGGCTCCAGGGTCTGAGCTGTCAACACAGAGCTTGACTTGTGGCTCAAACCCACAAACTGTGAGATCGTGACCTGAGCCAAAGTTGGACACTTAAATGACTGAGCTATCCAGGTGCCCCCAAAACAACAGATTTTTAATGAAACTATCCAAATAATGTTGACAGATAAAGGATACTGTTCTGAATTTTCAGAGTAAAAGGAAAATCAGATACTGTTTAAATGAAATTAGGACAATTATGGGAAATAAGCTCTCATATAACCACTAAAAAATAAAACATTAAAACATTGCTACTATAAACAGTTTCTACCCACACTGGGATTTTCCTAATAAATTCTTTCTAGCCTATCCAATTGATATTTATTCCCCTGGATTATGAGTCAGCCCTCTGCTTTCATAATGTCATTTTCTTCTGAACCCTCAAAATAACAAGATTGAACAGTGTGGTCACTACTTTATAGTAGAACCTTATAGGATAAGTTTATAATATACTATAAGCTTATAGTATAAGCAAATGTTGGAGGAAAGCAAAACCTACCTACAGATGAGATAAAATGTCTGTGAATAATTTATTACAATAACCAAAAATAGAAAATGAAGAAGAGTAAAATTTTACATTGGGGTGTAATATTTCATTATTTCATAAGGACCTGGTCAATGTTCACCGGAAGGCATGAGCTTATCAGAGCTGTGACAATGTCCAATCTATTTGATAATATATACAGTCTCTGAAGCATTTATATAAGTAATATTTTACCTATGTAAAATTACCCATTTGAAATTTTTAGATTTCACAACTTTTTTTGTATGTAACTCATACAAATGTGTAAATTACTTGAAGAAAAGAGTGTAATTCCTTTTAGCATCAGTTACTTTATAAGGTAAAAATCTTTATAAAATTTTGAGACCTCTAAGAAATCTAAAAGATACCCTTTAAGTGATAAATCAAATATTACAATATTTTTCCTGGATTTAAGATATAATTTTGCTGGGCAAAAATAAAAATTATTATCAGAGGATAAATTTGTCACTTTAATTTAGTGTAAATGCTGAGGATCTAATGATGGCAGTTCAGCTATCTAATCATCATAGTCACAATGTTTATCAGTACTATCAATAATAGCCAAACTATGGAAAGAGCCCATACATCCATCAACTGAAGAATGTATAAAGAAGATGTGGTATATATATACATACATATATATAAAATATTACTCAGCGATCAAAAAGAATGAAATCTTGCCATTTGCAACAACTTGGATGGAACTAGAGTGTATTATGCTAAGTAAAATAATACCATGTGATTTCACTCATATGGAATTAAAGAAACAAAACAGATGTACATAAGGGAAAGGAAGGAAAAATAAGGCAAAAAGAGAGAGGCAAGCAAACCATAAGAGACTCTTAAATATAGAGAACAAACTAATGGTTCCTGGAGAGATGTTGGGTGGGGGGATGGACTAACTGGGTGATGGGCATTAAGTAGGGCACTTGTTGGAATGAGCACTAGGTGTTATGTATGTGATGAATCACGAAATTCTATTCCTGTGTTTGAAGTACATTAAGATATAGACGTTTCTATAAAAGATTCCCAAGTGGTTAATAATAATCTTTTATTACTCCTTAAGCAGAATGAATATTATGAGATTAAGTGGCCATTTTAATGAATTGAGAAAAAAATAAAATTCTAGTTTTGCTTTAATATAACATCTGGCACTAAAGAATTTAAATTATTTTTTTAAGCCACCAAATTTGAGCCAACTTTAGCTACATTAAAATACATTTCATTTTGTCTTACAGAGTCATCTTTTGCAGGCATTATACTTAAAGGGAAATAAATATCACTTCCTTAGGCATTATACAACTTGCCATAAAAATTCCATTTTTTCCACATATTACACAATGAAAACTACCAACCCCAAATCTAGCAAATTCAGGATTACATGGACACTTACTTACCTGAAAAAAAAAAGTCATTATTGCCAAAAAGTGATAAGAAAACTTAAATGGTAATTATTATAGATTGATGGAAGTTGAGAGTGGACTAGCTTGAAGGAAGACTCCTGAGTGACACAGTCTAAGGAAGTCTACAATCTTCACAGGTTTTATATCCGGAAACCCCACCAGATTGTCATGAAGAAGAGCCACGTAAAATGCCATCATGGCTCTGACAGAGAGGGGAAAGGAACCTTCTTGAAAATTTCCAAGAACATTTTATAGGGAGGACCACAGGTTCATGAGTGGGGTTGTGGTTGGCAACATTTCCACTGAACGTCTAGCCTGAGGTCAGATCCCCCACAGTGTGGAGGCTGTCAGGGTGTGGCATGAGGTCCTAATGGCAGCTGGGGGCAGGCACGGGGTGGGGGGTGGTGTCAGCAGCTGGGGGTGCATTACATCTGTGAGTACAGTGGCTGGGCAGGGCATGTGTGTGGTGTTAGCAAAATCTGTGCTGCGTTGCTAGTCCTACGCCCAATCCCCTGAAGCAAGGTGGTCACATGCTGCACCAGGTGGGCAGGTGCATGTGGAGTTAAAATTTGTGCTGAACTCAAAAACAGAGGTCAACAGAGTTGGAGTGGACTAGCCCTTAGGAAAAGTCATGGGCAGGGCACTCTGGTAGTAGTTTAGGTCGCAAGTATCTGTGCAGAGCTTCTTCCCACACGATAGTGGTTTGGTTTACGGTTGGGGGAGGGGGAGGAAAATGGTCCCTGCCATCTCCTTTGTTCCCAGAAGACTCCTCTAACACGCTCCAAAGTCAGTATAAACATATCCCTCTACTATTTACGCCAGCTGTTGTCCAAACTGTTGCTTCTACATTGCCTCTCCAAGGGCTACTGTCTCTTTAAGGGCAGAGACCAAGCTATCACTCTCCTTCCCAGCTTTCCCAGCGTTGAGTCAGCTAACTTTCAAAACTATGGGATCCAAGTCCCACTGGATGTATAAACTTTATTGAATTCAGTCTCACTTATTTTCTCCATGGGGGCTTCCTGGTGTTTTCCTCTCTCTTCACCTACAGTTGCCTGCCTCTTGCAGGCAGCTCCTGACTACTGTTTTTGCCCTTCTTAATCTTTTTGATGTTGCTTCTTCTCTATATTTAGTTGTGGAGTTTATTTGTTGTTGTTGTTGTTTGGTTGTGTGTGTGTGTGTGTGTGTGTGTGTGTGTGTGTTTTGCCCGTCTTTGGATCACTCTCTGGTTTAGTTACTCAGATGTGAGTGATATCTAGTTTTAACATGGGATGGAGTGAACTTAGGGTCCTCCACTCTGACATCTTCTTGAGCTCCTTGTATTTCTATTTTTAAATTTTTAAAGGAAACTGCATACCATTTTCTTTAGTGGTTGTGCGAGTTTACATCCCCAGCTGTGGCCTAAGAGTTCCTTCTGCAGGGTACCCGGGTGGCTCAGTTGGTTGGGCACCTGACTCAATTTAATCTCACATAATGATCTCATGGTTCACGGACTAAGACCTGCGTCTGACTCCACACTGAGGTGAAATCTGCTTGGAATTCTTTCTCTCTCTCCTAAAAATAAACAAATAAACTTTAAACAAAGAGTTCCTTTTTCTCCATACCCTCACCAACACTTATTATTTCTTATCTTTTTTATTCCAGGCAGTCTGACAAACCATATTACTGTGGTTTATACTGGCATTCACCTGATCAGTGATGTGCATCTTTTCATGTGTCTCTTGGCTATCTGTATGTCTCCTTTAGAAAAAAAAAAAATGTATATTCATGTTCTCTGCCCATGTTTTAATTAGGTTATTTGGGGGTTTTTTTGGTGTTGAGTCATAAAAGTTCTTTATATATATATTTTTAGATATTAAGTCTTTATTGTATATAGCACTTGCAAATATTTTCTCCTCTTCAGTAGATTGCCTTTTTGTTTTATTGATGCTTTCCTTTGTTGAAATATTACCAGAACTAAAAAGAGCGAGATCTTGCCATTTGTACTATGTACAATCTTGGATAGACCAAGATTGTACTATGCTAAGTGAAATAAGTCATATAGAGAAAGACAAATACCATATGATTATATGTGACATCTACACCACATGAAAAAAATAAACTAAAAGAATAAACAGACCCATAAATACAGAAAACAAACTGATGGCTGCTAAAAGAGGGAATGGGCAAAACGGGTACAGGGGAATGAGAGGTACAGGCTTCCAGTTATGGAATGAATAATTTACTAATAATTCATGAGGTAATTCATAGGAAATAATGTCAATAGTATTGTAATAGTGTTGTATTGTGACAGATGACATTTGTGGTTGAGTGTAGCATAACGTACAGAGTTGTGAAATTACTATGTTGTACACCTGAAACTAGTGTAATATTGTGTGTCAACTACATTTAAATTCTTAAAAAGTGCTACAGATCAAAAACACTACAGTTTTCTGATTTCTAGTTCTATATGTAGCTTGAAAGTGATCACAATAACAGGAAAGCTGAAAAACTGAATATCAGCAACTCTTCAGATCCATTAAAGAAATGAGGTTGCAGGATAAGTCACCACACTGAAAACTAGAGACACAGGCGATACAGAGACAGAAAGCTTATTTGGAGCAGGAATGCCCGTAAACCACCACTGAAGCCAGCATTCATTGTTTTTACTCAAACAGTGTTTTGTTTCTTTAGCATTGCCTTTTGATCTTATAATTTGCATCTCTCTGATTGCATTGCCTTCAGTATGCCTTTTAATTTTTCTTTCTTGTAGCAAAAATTAGAAGACATATTAAAAGGTAAAATTTACAGTTTGAAGATATAAAAGCACTCATCACAACTGGACTCAGAATGGCAAGGGTGTTGTTATAATTCAACTGAGAATTCAAAATAACTATGATTAATATGCTAATGTATCTAATTGGAAAACATAAACAATGTGCAAGAACAGATGGATATTGAAAGCAGAAAGATGCAAATTCTAAGATCCAAGAGAAGTGCTAGGAAAAAAATAAGTGTAAGTGAACAGGATGTTTTTGGTAGGCATTAGACTATAAATGGTCAAAGAAAAAGCCATTCAGCTTGAAGATATATACATAAAAACTTCCCAAAGTGAAAAACAAAAACAAAAGGAATGGGAGAAAAAAACTTAGAACAAAATATCCAAAACTATTGGACAATTACAAAAGGAAAGCCCAATACTTACTATGAACAGCCAAGGGAAAAGAAAAAAATAGAAGAAATGTTTGAAGCAGTAATGTGAATTTCTATAAATTAATGTCACACCTTAAATGAAAGATTCAGGAAACCCAAGACTATCAAGTGGGATAACTTTCCCAGATTCTATACATCAGCATATCATATTCATATTGCAGAAAATTGAATACATACAGAAAATCTTTAAGAATTCAAAGAAGAAAATTATCTAATGTGTAAAAGGGCAAGAGTAAGAACTACATTCAACTTCTTTTTGAAAGTGATACCAGGAAGAAGAGAGTGGAAATGATATTTAAGTGTTGAGAGGGAACAAAAAACATGAATTGAGAATTCTGTAGCTAGTGAAATGACACTCAATCAAAAATTGAGAGACTTTATCACCAATAGATGTGCCTTGTAAGAGATTTTAATGGGAGTTCTTTGGAGCAAAGGCATATAACATAGATCAGAAATTTGAAACTACATAAAAAGAGAGATTATGAGAGAAGGAACACATCAAGATAAAAATGAAACCTTTTCTTTTTCCTTTCCATTTTTAAATATTTTTAAAAGTTTATTTATTTATTTTCCAAGAAAGAATGAGAGAGAGAGAGAGCAGAGTAGAGAGAGAGGGAGAGGGAATCCCCAGCAGTCTCCACATTGTCAGCATAGATCCCAGGGCAGGGCTTAAATCTATGAAACATAAGATCATGACCTGATCCAAAATCAAGACTGATGCTTAACTGACTGAGCCACCCAGGTGCACCTTTTCCTTATTCTTGATTTACCATAAGAATGTGTTAAAAATCATAACAGCAATAATGTATTTTATGATGATAGTATATGAATATAAGGGATAGGAGGGAGAAATTAGAAATCCTTTGTTATAATATATTCACAGTGGCCACAAATTGGTATAGTGCTATTATATAAAATGCACTGGATTCTTTGTACATGTATATTGCAAACTCTGGGACAATCACTTTAGAAAGGCAAAATAAAGAGCATCCATAAGAGTAGATGAAAAAATAAGACCCATCAATATGTTGTATGCAATACATAATAGGACAGGGTGGCATAGGAAGATTCTGAACTGACATTCTTCCACAAACACCCAAACTCCCGTGTGTCAGTTTCATTCCCATGAAAAATATCTGAAAGTTAGATGAACTGCTCTCCACAATAAAACTCTAAAAGGACCACATTCAGATGGCTATGAGAGGCATAGTACTTTCACACACACACACACACACACACACACACACACACACACACACCAGTCTCAGTATGATGACATATCACTTGACATGTGCTTCTCCTGGAGGAGTAAAGCATTGATGCCCCACATGAGGTACCACAGCCCCTGGAATCTATATCAGGGAGATGAACTTCCCCAACATCTTTGAAAACCAGCAGGGCTCACATCTGTGGGTCCCAAAGTGCTATGGGAGACTGAAATACCCCATACCCCTCTTGGAGAGCCTTTGTGTGGTCTAGCTGACTCTGACACTCAGTAAAAACAAGAACATTTTGAAAAACACAGTTTAGACTATATGTAAAGGAGATACTTTTGCCGATCTTTTGGCATCAGCTAGGGAAGCAAGGAGCAACTGAGATGCCCTCCAGAGACAGAGCCACTGGCAGATGCCATAGTTGCACTCTTCACCTAGCCTGCTAGCACAAGGGGGCAATCTCACATATAGTATCCTTCAACTGCCTTGCTGGATGGACAGGGAGAAATAGTTGTAGCACTTCCTGAGGCCAGAGAGCACAGGCAGTTGAGCACTCTTCTACTCTCCTTATGGAGTGAGTGAGTGTGATCAACGGGAAAGTTCTTCTGCCCCCTAGTTCAATTTTGTGAACTCAGGCAGTTGTAATGCTACTTACCCTACTGGCTACAGCTGGTGAGTAAGAGTAGTTACAGCATTCTCTCACTCCCAGCATAAAGCTGGCATGTGTATAAACACGGCATTCTTGTCTGCATTGATGAAGCCAACTTCAATTGTAACTGAAACATTTTTACAGTTTTTCTGAAGTTGATGTATATGCCCTACCACCTATACTCTCTAATTTCCTTGCTAAAGCCAATAGATACTTGCAACTCACACAGGGGTCACCTACAGATTGCCTGGCCAAGAGTGCTGGAGTTTCAGAGCTTGATGGGACTATAACAATTAGAAGCTAGTTCTTGGCAGGTCACAATACCCAGGGTACAACATAGACAGCAGACTGAAACACAAACCCAGTCTTCCTGGGGGGGGGGGGGGGAAGCCTATTTATTTAGACTGGAGCTTCCACCTAAGGACAGGCTTATAGACACATCTATAGATTAAGGAGGTGCTCCCAAAGGACATAAGGAGGGAGCCAACATCATTGTTCACTCTGTTAGCCTTACTATAGCTTGATAAGGCTTCCCAGAAGGAACTTACACATTCATCTGGAGCTCCCGATTTTGCAACTATCATCCAGGAGATACCTACAGATCTCTTGGCATGCAGACAATTGAATAATAGGATTGCAACACCACAGAACTCTATGTTTGCATGCCTTAAAAGTTGCTCTTGGTCTGACTTCCAATCAGCTTAAAAACTGATTGTGCTTAACTGATTTCGCTTAAGTGCTAAGTGAAAATCTTCTCCTTGGATTACTGCCAGGTTTTGGCACACCCTCAACAACAGGGGCATATTACGAATAAATCAAGTGATTTTAAGTCACAAAGATTCAAGGGATAACCAAAAGCTAGAACAAGATTGAACAAAAAGTATCGCCTATACAAGGGAACACCTTCAAGACTGAGAAGTAGCTGTTTCATCTATTACACAGACACAAATGCAGAGAGTTAAGCAAAATAAGGAAACAGAGACATATGTTCCAAACAAAAGAACAAGAAAAACTTCAGAAAAAGACCTTAATAATATATTTATAAGTAATCTACCTGATAAGGAATTCAAAGTAATATTCATAAAGATGCTCAACATACCTGGAAAAAGAAACTATGAATATAAGAGAATTTCGATAAAGAAGAAAATATGAAAAAGTACCAAACAGAAGCCACATAATTGAATACAATCACTGAACTGAAAAATATACTAATAAGGTTCAGTAGCAGACTGGAAAAGTAGAACAGGTCAGTGAACAAGAAAATAAAGCAATGGAACTCACTCAGATAAAGCAACAAAAAGTAAAAAAAAAAAAAAAAGACTTTTAAAAAATGAAGATAATTTATGAGACCTCTGGGACAGTATCAAGCAGAATATCATTTGCATCATAGGGATCATAGAAGAGGAAGATAGAACAGAAGAGCAGAAAACATTTAAATAAATAATGGTTAAAAAACCTCATAACCTACCAGAAGAAACATACATCCAGATCAAAGGAATCCAGAAAGCTTCAACTAGGATGAACCCAAAGAGAGCAATACCAAGACAAATTATGTTTAATATACCAAAAGTTAAAGATCAAGAGAAACTATTAAAAGCTACAAGAGAAAGACAAATTGTAACTTGCAAGAGAAATTGCATAAGGCTATCACAGATTTCTCAGCAAAAATTTTGCAAGCAAAAAGGAAGTGGCATGAAACATTCAAGATGCTAAAACGAAAAAACTTCCAATCAGGAATACTGTACCTAGCAGTTATTATTCAGAATTCTAGGGGCGATAAAGAGTTTTTCAGACAAATAAAACTAAAGGAGTTTATTGTGATGAAACTAACCTTACAAGAAATATTAAAGGGGACATTTTTAAGTTAGAAAGAAATGTTACTAATTAATATCAAGAAAACATATACAAGTAAAAATCATACTAGAAAATGTATGTCTATCTAACTATATATATAGTTATAAGTCCTATAGATATATATCTTTACTATATATATAGTTAGATAATATATGTATATACATGTATATATGTGTGTGTGTATATATATATATATGTATATATATAGTAAAGATAGTGGATTAAATTACTTTTAAAACTACTAAGAAGGTTGAAAGATAAAAGTAGTAAATTAACTAAATCTACTATACTTATTTAAGGGATATACAAAATGAAAAGATGTAAATGTGACATCAAAAACAAACAAAAACATAAAACATGAAAGTGAGGAGTAAAAATATATAGTTTTATAATGTGTCTAAATTTAAGTTGTTACCAACTGAAAAGGTGTTACCAGCTGTTATACACATAAGATGATATCATTGAATCCCACAGTACCCACAAGCAAAACAAGTAAATACACAGCAGAAAATGAGAAAGTAATCTATTCACAACTCTAAATAAAGTCATTAAGTCACAAGTGAAGAACAAAAGAGAAGAATAAAGTAACAGAAAGGAAAAACAAAACCAGTCCGTAAACAATCTTTAAAAATGGCAATAAGTACACCGATAAATAATTACTTTTAAATGTAAATGAACTAAATTCTCCAATCAAAAGATAAAAAGTGGATAAATGGATTAAGAAAAAAACAAGACACATAAGTACTACCTAAAAGGGACTCACTTTAGAAAGTAAAGAGATGGAAAAAGATATTTTATGTAAATGGAAACAAAAGAAAGCTATTGTAGCTATATTCAGCAGAGAAAATAGATTTTAAAACTAATATTGTCATAAGACACAGAAGGGCACTAAATAATGATAAAAGAGTCAATCAAGCAAGAAAATATAACATTATTAATATATATGCACAAAATATAGGACTATCAATATGTAAAGCAAATATTAAAGACCTAAAGGGAGAAATGAACAGCAATACAATAATAGTAGGGGTTTTTCACATCCCACTTGCATGTATGGATAGATCATCCAAACAGAAAGTCAATAAGGACATGTTGACCTTAAACAACACATTAGATCAGATTAACTTAATAGACGTATACAGAACATTCCATCCATTAACTGTAGAATACACATTCTTCCCCAGTGAAGAAGAAACATTCTCTAGGGCTGATCACATGTAAGACCACAAAATACATTTTTTAACTTTAAGTTTTATTAAATAATAAATTTGAAATATTATTCATACAGTATAAAACACATTTCAGGTATACAATTTAATGATTTTTTTCATGTTTTTAAAGTTTATTTTTTAATATTTATTTTATTTTACTTTAACATTAATTTAAAATTAATTTAAATTTCAGTTAACAATCCTGTGCAATATTGGTTACAGAGGTAGAATTCAGTGATTCATCACTTACATACAACACACAGTGCTCATTTCAAGTGCCGTCCTTAGTACCCATCACCCATCTAGCCCATCTTCCACCTACCTCTTTCTGTCAACCCATAGTTTGTTCTCTATCATTACATGTCTCTTGTGCTTTGTTTCCCTCTTTCTTCCCCTTTTCCTTTCCATATATTCATGTTTTGTTTCTTAAATTCCATATATAAGTGAAATCATATGCTATTTGTCTTTCTCTGACTGACTTATTTCCCTTAGCATAATACACTCTAGCTACAACCATGTGATCATGTGATATATTATGTATAATATATATAATATATAATACATATATTTATAATATATAAATAACATCTTTATCCATTCATGTGATCATGTGATCATGTGTTCATTGATCAGTGGACATCTGGACTCTCTCCATAGTTAGGCTATTATTAATAATGCTGCTATAAACATTGGGGTGCATACACCACTCTGAATTTGTCTTTTTATATCCTTTGAGTACATACAGAATAGTGCAATAGCTGGATCACAGGGTAGTTCTATTTTTAACTTTTTGAGGAAGCTCCATTCTATTCTTCAGAGTAGCTGCACCAGTGTGAATCCTAAACAGAAGTGCAAGAGGGACCCCCCCCTTTGCATCCTCACCAACACCTGTTGTTTCTTGTGTTGTTAATTTTAGTCATTCCGACAGATGTGAGGTGGTCTCCCACTGTTGTTTTGATATTTCTTTGATGATGAGTGACGTTGAGCATCTTTTCATGTGTCTTGTAGTCATCGATGTCTTCTTTACAAAAGTGTTTTTTCATGTCATCTGCCCATGTCATATCCCCAAAATTGGAATATTTGGTTTTCTTGGGTGTCAAGTTTGATAAGTTCTTTACATATTTTGGATACTAATATTTTATTAGATATCTCATTTGTAAATATCTTCTCTCACTCCATAGGCTGTCTTATAGTCTTACTAATGGTTTTCTTGGCTGCACAGAAACTTTTTATCTTGATGAAGTCCCAATAAAAGTAAAAGTTTACTTTTGTTTACCTTGCCTTCAGTTACATGTATGGTAACAACTCTTAATAAGGTCAAGAAGATTGAAGTCATACCAAGCATCTTTTATGGCCATAATGGTATGAAACTAGAAATTAATTACAAAAGTAGAACTGGAAAAACTACAAATACATGGAGATTTAGCAGCATGTTATTGAACAAGAACGAGATCATAGAAAAACAAAGGAGAAACATTTTTAAATATTTTAGAATAAGTGAAAATAAAATACAACATGGGATGCAGCAATAGCAGTTAAAAGAGGGAATTTCCAAGCAATACATGGCTACTTGAAGAATGAAAATAAATTCCTAATAAACAATTTAATTTAACTTCACTTTTAGAGGAATTGGAAGAAGAAGAACAAAGAATAAATTAGTAGAAAGAAAGAAAGAAGATTAGAGCAGAAACAAATGAAATAGAGAATAAAAAGATAATAGAAAAGATCAAGGAAACTAAGAGCTTGTTTTTTAAAAATATTATCAAAATTAACAAAATTTTAGCCAGTCTCACCATGTTAAAAAAAAAAACTATAGAGGACTCAAGTAAAACAGAAATGAAAAAGAAGTTGTGAATGAAGAGACATAAAACATATTGAACAACTCTGAAGAAATGGATGAATTTCTAGAAATTTACAAGCTTCTCAGACTGATTCAGAACAAATCACAAATTTGAATAAATCAATTACTAGTAAGGAGATTGAATCAATAATGAAAAAACTCCCAAAAAACAACACTCCAGGAGCAGATGTCTTCACTGGTGAATTATACCAAATCTTCAAATATTTAAAACTTTACCTTCTCAAACTTTTCAGAGAAAAACTGAAAGGAGATAAAGCTTTCAACTTCTTTTGTGAACCCGGCATTACCCTGATGCCAAAACTAGACAAGGATGCCACACGCACACGCGTGTGCGCGTATGCATGTGCGTGCGTGCACACATGCACACACACACACGCACACACATTATTACAGACCAATATTCCTGATGAACACTGATACAAAAATCTCCAACAATATATTAGCAAGCTAAATTCAGCAATACATTAAAATAATCACAAAGCATGTCCAAGTAGGTTTTATTCCAGGAATGCAAAAATGATTCAACATCTGCAAATCAGTCTATGTGGTACACTGCATTAAAAAACAAACGATAAAAATCATATGAACATTTCAATAGATGCAGGTAAAGTATTTTACAAAATTCAACATCTACTTACATTAAAAATTCATTAATGTGGGTATAGAGGGATTGTATTGTAATGTAATAAAGGCCATACTTGACAAGCACAGAGTAAATATTACACTCAGTGGTGAACATTTGAAAGCTTTTATTGCCAAAGAGGGAATGAGATAAGAATACTCACTATCCCCACTTTTATTCATAGTATCAAAAATCCTAGCCATAGAAATTAGTCAAGAAAAAGAAATAAAAGCCACCCAAAACAGAAAGGAGAGTAAAATTGTCATCATTTGCAAATGACATGATGTCATATAGAAAAAGTCCTGAAGACTCTACTAAAACCAAAAAAAAAAAAAAAACAAAAACACAGAACTAATACATAAATTCAGTAAAGTGGCAGGATACAAAATTAATATACAAGAGTCTGTTGCATTTCCATACACTAATAACAAATTATCAGGAAAAAACCAATAATGCTATTCCATTTATGATTGCATCAAAAATAATAAAATACCTAGGCATAAATTTGACCAAGGAGATGAAATAATTGTACTCTCCGCGGGAATAGGCTTGGAAATTCCCTGACGTTGCACCAATGGGTTAACAAGGCATAAAGACTTAGAAAGCCATGGGATGTACGTATGCAAGCAAGATTAGGTTAGGTAAATGGGGCAAAGGCCCCCAGTATAGGACACAAGTATAAGAATAAGGAACCTTAGGATGAAAACATCCAAGATTAGGTTAGGTAAATGGGGCAGAGGCTCCCAGTATAGAACAAAGATATAGGACCAGGGAATCTCAAGATGAAAACATCTGAGATGAGGTAAACAAGATTAGGTATTCAAGGAGGAAACGCCCCCCAATTTAGTAGAATAGCAGAAAGCTGCTTTCACAGGAAGGAAGGACCAAAATAGTTAAACAGGTAAATAGGACTTGAGACTACAGCAGGGTGAGATTGCACAGAGTGGAGCTAATTAGCAAAATAAAGGTGCCTTGTTGACCCCAAGGTAGCATACTCTGTCTTTCTTGTCCCCTAGACCAGTTCAGGTAAACAGAGGTGGCACTTCATGTTTGCTGTAAACAATCTTCCACCTAGCTCCAGAATCTAGTTTTGAACTGACCCAAACCCCTAACACTGCATATCTCTAAAACCCCCTTTTCCCCATGCCCATAAGTTAATGTTCACAGTTTGTCTCTTTGTGCACATCCATCATGCTTGTAAGCCTTCTGATTTTAGTAAAAATGGAGGAAGGACCCTTACTTAGGACTCTTGTTTCCTTCCAGACATTAGCCTCTCTCGCATTTTTAATCCTGTGTCCCACTTTCTTGCTGGACAAGAAAGAACTCCAGACTTAAGGTGTAGGACACACTCTTAAAACAAGAAGGCACTGATGAAAGAAATTGAATTGGAAACAAATAAAAAGAAATATATTTCATGCTCATGTGTTTGGAAGAATTAATATTTTAAAATGTACATACCATTCAAATCAGTCTACAAATTTGATATAATTCCTGTCAAAGTTCTAACGATATTTTTCTATAGAACAAGAAAAAATAATTCTACAATTTTTTTTTTTGGAACCACACATGACCTGGAATAACCAAAACAAT
Source organism: Suricata suricatta (assembly GCF_006229205.1). Lineage (NCBI taxonomy): Eukaryota > Metazoa > Chordata > Mammalia > Carnivora > Herpestidae > Suricata > Suricata suricatta. Next base: position 113,418,097 of record NC_043709.1, read on the forward strand.
TTTGAGAAAGAACAAAGCTGGAGATGTTACACTTCCTTATTTCAAATTATATCACAAAGGTATAGTAATCAAAACATTATAGTATTAACCTAAAAACACTCAGATCAATGGAACAAAATTGAGAGTCCAGAAATAAACCTACAAATACATTGCCTATTAATTTATGACAATGTGGGCAAATACATACAATAGGGACAGTCTCTTCAAAAATTGTATTCATTAAACTAGACAGCTGTTGGAAGCCATTTTCTGAGCTCACTAAGTTGAGAAAACTCCTTATGATGTAAGGAAGGTTTGCTAGGCTCCCACTGTCAGATGGTGACCAATGTCTCCCACCCACTCAATTATTTTTGCTTGACCACTGATCCCATGGCACCTTGTTGACTGGTATCAGGAGTGACTCACCCCCTTATCCTAAAAATATGCTAATTGCACCTTGTGAAGGAACTTATTATAGGAATTTCTTCTTTTGTGATTATGGGAGCAAATATTACATATCCTAAGAAACCTGTTTTTCTTCCCCTCGAGAAAACAGGCTTTTGACCCCTGTTCACAAAGAATTAACTTTTGCTTTTCTATGCTAAAAACATTGCTTTGTATTTGAATGCTAAAGATACCTTCCTTCCCCATATGATAAGTATCTAAGTCACCTACATCAATCACTATTGATGAAGATTATGCATGAATCTTCTATCAATCTATGTTCTGGGAAATTTTTACATACCAAAGAATTTGTCATCAGAAATCACGTCTAAGGCAATTTCCACCTCTGATTTGTACCCCATACATTTGTTTCAATAAATAAAGCTGACTCTCTGGTCAATACAGATATGCCTGCCTGGTGATCAGAAAAAAACGCAAGGCTCTCTTACTCTTTTGCTGACACCATCCATGCTTCAGGGAGCCCTGGACCTGCTGAAGCTGGACTCTGCCAGAAAGCTACACACAAGGTAATGAAATTGAACCACTATCATACAGCATATATCAAAAAAAGCACTGAAAATGGATTAAAGACTTGAATTTGAGACCTGAAACTGTAATACTTTTAGCAGAATATATAGGTGATAATTTTCTTGACATTAGTCATGGTGATATTTTTTAATCTGACTCCAAAATAAGAGAAACAAAAGCAAAAATAAACAAATGGAACTATATCAAACAAAAAGTTTCTTTACATCATGGGAAACCATCAACAAAACAGAAAGACAATCTGCTGAATGGGAAAATACATTCGCAGGTCAAATATCCTATTAGAGGGGCACCTGGGTGGCTCAGTCAGGTAAGCATCTGACTTCAGCTCTGGTTATGATCTCCCAGTTTGTGAGTTCGAGTCCTGCATCAGGCTCTGTGCTGACAGCTCAGACTCTGAAGCCTGCTTATAATTCTCTGTCTCCCCCTCTCTCTCTGCCCCTACCTTGCTTGCATTCTATCTTTCTCAAAAAGAAATAAACATTTAAAAATTTAAATATGCTATTAGAAGTTGTTTTCCACAATATATAAAGAATTCATAGAGCTTAAAACACACTTCTAAGTAGCATATATCTAAAAATAAGACCTAAAAATACATAAAAAATACATTGAACTAAGTGAAAAGAGAATTAAAACATCAAGATTTGTAGGATACAGAAAATCAAGACTTAGCAGAAAATTTATATCATTAAATACATATACTAGAAAAAGGCATAAATTCAATAGCCTAACTTCTATATTACAATATTAGAAAAATAAGATAAAATAACATCAAAAGTAAGGAGCAGAATAATAATTTTTCAAAAAGTAGAGTAAACATCAATGGGTTTGAAAACAGGAAAATAAAGAACATCAGTAAAACCAAAATATGGTTCTTTGAGAAGGTCAATAAATGTGAAAAATATTTAGTCAAATTAACCAAAACAAAAAGAATAGGCAAAAAAAAAAAAAAAACCGAATACCTTAAATGAAATAAGTATCATAACCACTGATTCTGTGAACATTAAAAGGATAATAAAGGAACAACTTTGAAAACACAGATGAAATGGACAAATTCCTTGAAAGACACAAACCTCTAAAACCCACACAAGGAAGACTAGGTAACCTGAATAGTCTTATATCTATAAAAGGAATTGAATTAGTAATTAATAATCTTCCAAAAAAGAAATTTCCAGGCCCAGTTAAGTTCACTGGTGAATACTACCAAATATTTAAAGAAAAAAATTATACTAATTTTCTACAATCTCTTTAGGAAAATGGAAACAGAGCACTCTCTATCTTATTACAGAAAGAAGCATTACCCTGATAACAAAACCCACAGAGACATTGCAAAATATTAAAACTGCATATCATGATTTATCATGAAGGACAGATTAAATAATCCTTCACAAAACAGTGGCAAACTGACTCTAACAAAGTATAAAAAGATACATTGGGGGGTGGAGCCAAGATGGCGGAGAGGAAGGGAGCTCTGTAAACTCCGTCCGCACCATTTTTCAAACTGAGAAGGATATTACGCTCATCTGCGAGAGCAGAAGGAGAAAATACGAACTCCAGAAGGAATAGAACCTCAAGGATACCTGAGTGAGTGGGGGTGAACGGGGGGGATCTGAGGACGGGCCAGCCCGGGACGGGCAGGGGAGGTAAGATCCCCAGCCCAACGTGGAGGAAGCGCGCAGCGCCCGAGAGACAAAGGGAAGAGACAGAGTCGGAACACGCTCATAGAACTGTCTCTGGGGAAGAGGTATAGAAAGCTTGGCTGCACTTGGAGACAGAAACACACTCCATAGATAACTGCTGGGTAGCCAGAATCCCGAACCGGGGTGGCGCAAGAGAAGGAATAGCTTCCAGCCCTAAGCCAACTCGGCGGGGAATCAGAGGCATCTGTGGCTGTGAGAAGCGGCTGCTCTGGGGAGGAGCGCTCCCGGGTGGGAAGCAGCCAGAGCAGTGACTGCGCCAGGAGCGAGCAATTCGAACTTGGTTTTGGAAACAGGACCACGGACCGCATTTCCATGGCACACCTCGCCCTCTGCACGGACTGCGCAAATCCCGGGTGCCCACAGGGAAAAAATAAGGCGCACACCTACGCGACCCCCAACAAAGAGTCGATGGTGGGTGGAGGCCTGGGCGCGCGCTTAGACGGTAGGAGCTCCCAGCTCATTTCCAGCAGCGCACAGCGGATTGAGCAAAGCTATCGGAAACTAAGAGAGACGCGGTTTTTGGCTTTTTGTTTTTTTCCTTTCCCCCATTGCAATCACGATCCTGACTGGAGGTGGAGACTCCGCAATTGAGTCTGTGAAGCTGCCCACTTCACCTCCTGCTGCTCATTTCGCCTCAGGCAGGGGCGGAGCCTCTGAGAGCAGACTCCAAGACTTACCCCATCAAACCAAGCCTATCCAACAGGGGGAGCCGCTGCTTTTTTTTTTTT
>NC_043709.1:113421593-113440729 GCF_006229205.1 Suricata suricatta
AAAAAAATAAAGCTTAAAAAATTAAAAAAATATATATACATTGATGTATATAGGTAACATAACAATGATGTACATAGGTACATCAAACCAATCAATTTATTCCAGGTGTGTAAGACTCATTCAACATTAGAAAATCAATCAGGTATAATCCTCCAAATAAACAGGCTAAGAAAGAAAAATTATGTCATTATATCAATTGATGAAGAACAGCTTTTGACAAAATATACTCATAATTTTTAAAAATATGGACAAGCTAGAAATATAGGAGATTTTCCTCATTTTGATAAAAAGCATTTATAAAAACACTTAAAACTATTATACTTAATAATTATAAATTGGATGTTTTCCCTCTAGGACCAAGATCAAAGAAGCTTTTTTTTCTTTTGCTATTTGTAAAATGGTGCTATCATTTTGGAAGAGAAATTGGCAATTTCTCATAAAGCTAGATGTTTACCATACAATGTAACAATTGTATTCTTAGTATTTACTCACCTTATTTAAAAACTATGTTCACACTGAATTCAGTAGGTGAATATATGCATATAGCAGCTTTATTCAAAATTGCCAAACCTGAAAGCAACCAGGATGTTTTATAATAGATGAATAGACAAACATTGATACACCCATAAAGTGAAGTATAATTAAACTAAAAATTATATTAGCTGTCAAGGGGTTCATCTAAGTGGTTTAATAAATAAAGTTTAAGGGATTATTTGAGTCAGTGAAACTACTCTGTATAATACTCTATTGTGACACATGATACTATACATTTATTTTAAAACAAAGAACTTAATAGTACAAAGACTATACTTTAATGTCAACAAATTAAAAAAATTAGATGATCTAGATTCCAATAAAGAATGCATAATGTGATAAACAATATAAATATACTATAATGTATGAAGTAATTCCATTGAAGGAGGTCTAGTGGGGTGGTGGGGGGATGTCCTCACCTATGTATCTTTGAACATGAATGGAGGTGGTAAGCCTAAAGGCAAAGCAAAAATAACTGACTGCACAGAAGTACTGCTCTCTAGATGGTAAAGTTGTTTCCCGCAGTCACATGGATAGCAATTCTGATACTAATGTACACGTATACTGGAACAGAGCACTTCAGTAAATGGATGGCAAATAAGAGGAAAGGAGTTGGAGAATTAGTGATAGACAGTGGTCCTGATATACAGATAAGTAGGAGTTATCAGAATTTTATATACCTCACATTTACATGCCTAAGTCCAGTATCTCAACAAAATGTTAATCTTTGTTTTTGTCCAAACTTAAAATGTCAATTTGTTTATATCAATAGCAATTTTTTCTGTATAAAACTACAAAATGTGAAGCAATAGCTTCACATTTAGATACTCCTTAAAAATTCTCTTAAATATATTTAGTAAATATATACATAATAACTATATAACATATAATGATTATAAATATTTATATTTAGGTAGTAAATATTATATGTACAATATTTATATATAATAAATATAAATAAATATATATAATCTTAAAAATTCCTGTCTTAAATTTCTCTCATATTTCAAAAAATCTGTAATGCATCATACATTCTATAATTTTGTTAATAATTGTTTTTTCTTTTACAGTAGGAATTAATAAAATGTCACTTTTGTAGGCAGCTTTTTTAGAATATTGACATTAAAGATAACAACTTTCTCCAATAAAGTCTAGAGGAAATAGGAAATGTCAAAGTTCTCACACAAATTGTGAAAGAATGTCTAGATCTTTACTAGAATTATGTCACTGAATTCTTGACAATGATGAGAAAAGCTAAATTTAAAAAGTTAATTTATAATAATAATGACAGCCTCAATTTATTAAGGACTATTTATGGGACACATTCAAGTTGCCTACTTTCTAGCAATCTTTCAAGATAACTAATCATATTTCATTATGGCACATGAAAAACCAGGGTCCTGAAAAAAGTAATCAGCCCCAAAGCACACAGCCAATATTCATAGCTTAGAGATGAAATTTGTCTGATTCCAAAACCATTTTTATTTCTGTCACATCACACTGTCTTAAAAATAATTATTTAATATTTCCTATTGTTTACTTTTTAAAAGAACCTCCCATAATATGTATTTGTCTAAACTACCTAAAGAGTTTATGGATCAAAGAAAATTATAAATTATAACTTGAGATTGCAAGGTTGTATGAGTAGCTTCATCTGCTGAAATGACCCAGAGTGAGGTGGATAGGAGCAGGGAAAGGCATTTGGTTATTTTCTTCCTTTTTTTAGTTTTTTAAGTTTATTTATTTATTTGAGAGAGACAGGGAGAGAGTGTGCAGGGGAGGTGCAGGCAGAGAGAGGGAGAGAGAGCTGAGCATCTCAAGCAGGCTCCATGGTGTCAGCACAGAGCCTCATGCAGGCTTCTAGCCCTTGAACTGTGAGGTCGTGAACTGAGCCAAAACCAAGAGTTGGAGTTTCAGTAGACTGAGCCACCCAGGAGCCCCTCCTCTTTTCTTTTAGACTGACTTTGACCATGGGCAGCTGGGGAGCATATTGATTCAAGCAACGGTATTGCTGTGGTGGGATTTCAAGCACAGGAAGTCTTTATACATCAGTTATTGAAGTGATAATCTTATATTTGAAGATATTTAAAGAAGAATTTGAAACCCTTTTGGAAAAAATTACAAAAGGATCTACCTGTGAGTGTCCATGATGGACCACTGGAAAACACTACTATGTAGTGAAATGCAGTAATATTTGAATCAGATGAGACATCTTTTTAAGAATGTATGCATAAGTTTCTGCTGCATCTCAAAGTATGATGGTGGTCTGGTGGAAAGTAATTTCTGCAATGTATGAGCTATGACATCTTCTCATGCTTATTTTCACCAAAATAAATTTTACTTGAAAATTGGAGTTGAGAAAATACTCAGATGCCTAATCCATTGTACCTTTCCATTTTCTCATGTTGCTCATGACTTGGGTTCACCACAGGAATATGATAAAAATACTATCAACCCTCCAACACAATAAGATGCTGCTCAGTTATTAGATGATAGATGTTTTTGAGGAAAAAGAACCATAAATTTAGTTACATAAAACTAAATGATATATTCTTTGAAGTTTTCTTTTAATTTTAGACTGTACCAAATTAACATATAGTAGAAAAATTATTTGGGAGTTAAATCATGTTTGGTCTTATATACATGTAGAAGAGTTGGAATTTATTGATCTTAAGAAAACACTGCTAAATTTCAATAGAGGATTTATTTTAAAAGCATTGATTTTTTTAAAATATACTCTGATGACCAGACAGATAAAAATATATCTTAAAATAAGTTGATACAGGGGCACCTGAGTGGCTCAGTTGGTTGGGCATCTTACCCTTGATTTTGGCTGAGGTCATGATCCGAGGGTCAAGAGATTCTGCATTGGGCTCTATACTAACTGTGGAGCCTGCTTAAGATTCTATCTCTTTCTCTCTCTCCCTCTGCACCTCTCCCCAGCTTGCTCTCTCTTTCTCTCTCTCTCTCTCTCTCTCTCTCTCTCTCTAAAGTAAAAAAGAATAGTAAATTGATACAACTGCTCCCTCAGCTTGAAACTATTTCTGTATTTCAGAGGTTTCTGGGAGTGGTAGCCTCCATTGAATCCCAAAAGATACTCTTTATTCCTCCAATTTATAATAGGATATTTTTTATTTTTTATGGGAAGGGTTAAAACATCCTTTAATATTAGCCTCTGAAATTCAAACATACAGGGATAGCCTAAAGTAAACTTAACTATGGTATAGTGTTAGGAAAGATAAGTAGATTTTGAGATGAAATTGTCTTGAAGACAGAGAGAAGTTCGTCCATTTATCAGTCACAAATTAAATGCTTTATTAGATTTTTTAATTTTTTAAATTTTTGTAGTTTATTATCAGTTGGTTTCCATATAATAGCCAGTACTCTTCCCCACAAGTGCCCTCCTTCATGTCCATCACCCCCTTTCCCCTCTCCCCCTCCCCCTTCAACCCTTAGTTTGTTTTCAGTATTCGAGAGTTCCTCACAGCTGAATCAGAAAGTTACTTAGAAACCTGAAATGGTAATTCTGAGTCTAAATGGCTGTGTATAAATACCTCTAGTCTGAGTAGGTGCTGAACCAGTGGACTTTCCACTGAACTGAGATGAGCAAAGAATATTGGAATAGAGGATGATAGGAACAAGTTGGGAAGTAAGACCCCCATATGAGGCAAACAATACAAAGCACTGACTACAAAAAATTGAAAAATGCAGAGGCATTTCTTGGTCTTGACAACAGAACATAGAGATAAACTGGGCAGTAAAACATAAGGTTGAGTGAGACAAATTCAGGACACCACCTTTCACAAATAGAGAAGACTTTTTATTATTCCCTATGAAGTTAGCAAAGTTAGTCAAAAGGCAAAAAATGCAATATAAAAAGTACTGACTCAAGTTATATTCCTAACATATGAAAAGAATATTGGCTTGTGCCAGAATGCATGGAAAGGCAGAATTGATTGTCATCATTAATGTGCTAGGTGAGAATAATCTTAATAAAGATGCACAAAACATCATGCTAATATATGGGTTTTACATGTTTTAGAAATGTAGAAAGCAAACAAGCTCTACCCGTTGAAATTTTTATAGTATGAGAAGTCTTTGACAACACACACTAAAAATTATTTGAAAAAATGGGGAATTTTTAAAATTTGGGATACAATTTTAAAAGAGTAATTTCTACTCATGTAAACATTTGTTATGTCCTATGACTGTCTTGAGGACTCTTTCACCATCTTGGGATATTATTGTTAGTAGGAACAAATGTAATTTCATTTATCGAGGTTAGAAAAGGCTGTGCTTAAATATATTTTTCTTTTGTTTTGTTTTTGAAACTTAGACTCACATTGTAAATTCCACAGTTTACTGACAGACTGGTTTTTAATAAAATTAACAACACCTTCTTTAAACTCTTAATGAAATCAAAATGCTGAGATGTTAAGCAGAGGGCCAAGATATTTGAACACAATGTACTAGGACCAAGGGTACAACCTAAGAAAAAATAAATTCATTTGGTAAAAAGTGCAATTACCTTAATCAATAATTTGATTCCAACTATTCAAAAGAGTGCATAGGTTAAATTAGAAAACGATTGAAGAAAATAGAAGGGGACTCTTAAATAGTTAAACTTTAAACAAAACAACATGAATATTCTATAGACCTGATAGACTTATAATGATGATTCCATTTTCATTGAGACACCTGAATAAAAAAAATAATCTACTATATACAGAAGGAAATAGAACTGGACAATGGTAAGATAATTGCCATATTAGAAACTTAGAAATCTATATAGCTCTCTGGATTTTTAGCAAGACTCAAATATTGATTTTTTAATCATATGTGTAAAATATATTGTTTCACCAGCAAACTCTTACATAAAATGCTATAAGCTACCACTTGAATTTAAATGCAACATATAATAAATAGTAAAGCTTTAGCAAAAATGGGCGGTATTAAGTAATTGCTATCTGCTCACATGGCTATGGCTGTATGTCTTATGGCTTTACTAAAATTAAAAGTCTGATATGTACAAATTAAAGTCCTATATGCAGGAATATATATATATATGTGTGTGTGTGTGTGTATGCATTATTTTCAATAATATACATGCATTATTTTCAATAACAAAAATCAACATTTTAGTAATATATATATTTAATGTCATAAGAAAAGTTACTCAATACACTTTTAAGTGAAAAAAATTAGTAACAAACAATTATGTAGAATAGATAATACCACTGGGGGAAGGGAAATCTAGAACAGCAGTGCCCAAGAGAATTTTCTGTGATGTTAGAAAAATTCCATATTCTTCAGTGCCCAATGTCGTAATCACATGTGACGACTGAGAACTTGACAGTATACCTAGTGTGACTGAGGAATATCCAAGTTCTTAAATTCTTTTAAATTTATTTATGCAAGATTAAATATTTATTTAATCTTTTTACTTCTATAGTATCTCAATATTCTCAAATTACTCTGTATTTTTCTTTGTAAATAGGTTGTTTACTTATAAAGAATGTGAAATTACTAATTGATTACTAACTGGTCATTTTAAGGATACAGGTAGCCACACCTGGGTGGCTCAGTGAGTTAAATGTCTCTGACTTTGGTTCGTGTCCTGATCTCAAGTCGCAGTTTTTGAGTTTGAGCCCTGCATTGGGCTCTAACTGACACCTCGGAGCCTGGACCCTGCTTTGAATTCTGTCTCCCTCTATGTCTGCCTCTCCCTATTCATGCTCTGTCTCTGTGTCTGTCTCTCTTTCTCTCTCAAAAATAAATATTAAAAGAATTAAAAATAAATTTTAAAAAGGGAAACAGGTAAGTGCACTTGGATATCTACTTAGGAATTGATTAATAAGATAGTTATGTAATCAAGAACACTCTCTTAACTCTAAATCTCAGTCCTCAGTTGTGAAAAATATAGGATAATGTATTTTATTATTCTTTCCAGCTCTTCATTTATTTTTTTCATTTTTCACATGTTCTTCTCCTTTTTCATCTCTTGTTTGCTTTTTTTATTTCATCATTTTCTTTTTATTTGATGTCTTATACTAATATATGGAGAAAATGTAGGGTTACTTTAAAGTGAAAAATAAGGAAAATATAAGAAAACGAGATTTACATATGCAATTTCAGTGTTTTTATGTATATAACTTGTTAATTTGTTTTCACTTATAGTTATTCCATATTGGCTATAAATTATTTAAAAATTATAGAAATCATAAAGAAATGGTCAACAAATTTGAAGTATATGTTAATCAGTACTTATAGATATATACATCCATAACCCAACAGCTTTAAATGAAACTTATCAAGGGAAAATCTAAAATAAGAAATTATGCACATTAAGGAATTTCTTGATTTGTCATTAAGTGACAAAGGGAGTGAAAAGGGGAGTCTAATTTACTAAACAAGCATGTTTTGAAGTGCAGAGTCTATGTCAGGTGCCCATCTGGGTAACTTTGGGTAAGTTAGTAAGTAAATTAGGTGTGTACTATTAAGTGTACATTTTTTTATTACTTTAAATATGTTGATGAAGTTAATATCTCAGTGACTCTCATGGATTCCAAGCTTATTTACTGCCCATTACCCAGATATATCATCCTGAAGCTATCTGGCACACCAATGATGTTATATGAGTTTTTGTTAATGAAATATAGTCATAATAATGGCTGGATGAATCATTTTTTTTTTCATTTTAGGATGGCGGGTTTTCAGCTTCTTTATTGTAGAATTCTGCACTATTAATTAAAAATAATTGTCTTCTCATATGCCTCATGGATACTCCTCTAAGGATTTTGTCCATCTTAATGATACAATTTACTATAAGTTAAATATAGGTAACAGAATAGCACAGGAATAGAGAATTTGAAAGTCACTATGCTGAGGTTTCCTTTTGTTAAAAGGCCAAGTTTTGCTTGACTTCAATTCAAAACCACACACATCTTTCCAAATTTCACATGACTTTTTTCTCAAATACTGCCTTCCTAATATGCCTAACACTTTTGTTAGTATTTTTGTAGTATAAATGACTAATATTCCCCCAAAATATGAGAATGCGCAAGTCTATAATACCTTCTTATTTTCTAAATATCTGTTTTAGAGTTACTCCGTAAAGATAATTATCTGTTCAGCCACACTAAAGTACAATCTAAAAGTTTTCATCTGTGAAAACTTGGGCTTTTTAAAAAATTCACCCAGATTCTAAAATTTGGAAAAACAGATGACATCCTTGCCTGAAAATCTCTCCTAGAATTTTGTATTTAAATGGCTTTTTTTTTTTACAATAGAAGCAAATATTGTCAAATAGAAGAGACAAAGAATGTTGGAGAACAGTTAAGGAACACATAGTTCAGAACTGGCTAAGTCTTATTTGGCTTTGGGAAGTTTTAAGAATGATTTCTGAAAGCCTGCCTAGAATTTTAGGGATGGCAATAAAATGTTTTATAAAATGGTAAGTATGCCATTTCATTCTGATAGAAAACCTTTCAATCTCTACTAAAGTTAGAGCAAACTCAAAGTCACTGCTGGACTGTAGTATTATAGTATTATATTTTTCATAAAATTGATTAAAGTACAGATTTTAAATACAGTATGCAAAAGAAACATTCATTCTTATACTTCTAAGTATCTCTTTGCACTTAGTCTGCAAAGCACAGCATTTCATTTAATGAAATATCTGACACATAGTCTCAATAGGTTTCCCCACTCACATGTTACTTTAATTATGATACTTACAATGTACAATCATTTCCTTTATTTACAAATAGCCTTTTTAAAGGATATCAAAGTCTGACAAAGTTTGGATTGCAATGCATTTTTAGTATTAATAGCGGCATAAACATTTACTCATTTTGCTGTTAACCCCTTAGTCACAAATTCTAGTCATACTGGCCATATCTCACCCACTTTTCCTGATATTCTAGCTTAAACTAAGGTTGACAAATTTAAATAGAACCTCCTTTTGGTTTAAGCTTTTGGATCTACATTGTGTTTCTGTCACAAGAATGATGGTAAGAGGGACTAATTAAAAATCCAATGAATGTGCCAGGGTTAAAATCACAGATTCTGCTCATTAACAGTCATTTACCTAAGGATATTTCCAAAGAATACTTTCAATGTCTGAAAAGAACAAAAACTGAAAGGGGGAGGGTGGAATAAATTGAGAAAAACATTTATAAATATTTTATATTTGAAATATGATTTAAAAAAATACTGATCTATGGAGGAATCCAATTGTAAATAGAATTTTAAATATTGGTTTTTTTTCCTCACGTGTGCCTACATTTTTTTGTGTATATATGAGTGTTGTGCACGTTTTAAAGGGGGGATATCCTCTCTATTTCTAAAGAGTAGAAAAAGGAAGAGAAAAAAATCGAAGCCATTTTTGTTAATTGTCGTTTTCCTGCTGTTTCCATGGCAATACTGGCTGCCGGACTTCTCTGCAGAGTGACAGTCCAACAATTCACACACTACACCCTTTCAAGCACAATGAATGGCTGTGAAAGGGGCTGAACAGGCACCATTCAGGAAACATGTGATATCTACTCAATGCACTACCTTTCATCCACATTTTCCAAATTGTAGTTAATTTAATTCTAAACAAATGCCTAAAGGGTACAAATGAGGATTAGAAGGAAAAGAACATCTTGAGCTCTAATGGGGGGTGATTTGTCTGAAGAACAATGCAGCACTTTGTTCTGTTGCCAAGAAGACTTGATGTAAAGATGCACTTTCCCTCTTCACCTAAGGTCTTCATTTAAACTCTAGATCAACAATGAGAACCATGGCCGAAAGTTTTTGGCAAAATAGTTTATGTAGGTTTTGGCTTTCCATTTGGAAACACATATGATACAGTACGAAGTAATTTCACTTACTATGAAATAAAACATAACATCAGACATTTTGCTGACATTTGGAAGCTACTAGTTTTTGTAAGGTTACATTTTCCTCAAGTTTTAACATTCTTCAAAGTTTAGGGGAAGAAAAACATGAACTATCAAGTTCCTGTAACAAAATAGAAGGAATTATTTTTATTCAATCTAGACTTGTGTGTGATTTTTGTATTTAATATCAGTAAAGTAGGCCATGGTTATTTGAAAAACAAAACAGGACAAGAAAAGGTAAAATGGTGTCCCTACAAATACTTTCATATTATCTGAATGAAAGAATTGTGGGAGAATATCCTTGCACATTCATTTTTTAGATAAATGTCTCAGAAACACTAATCTTAAATTTTATATTCAATATCACAATTTTACCTGTAAGCATGTCTTCATTTCCTCTGTTACATTTAACTTGCTAAGAGTGTACTTTTATTTATGTTTACTGATCCAAGAAAAAGAATCCAAATGAATCTGCTAATAATTCTAAATCCCCATTACAACATAGTTCTATTTTAAATAGAAGCACATCCATAAATTTGTCTTCACTGCTGATTATTACATAACATGCTTTTAATCCAAATGAGTTGAGAGGCTATCACACTGGTCTTCAGAGAGTTTCTATGGGTTTTCACTCTATAGTAGTTTCAGAATATAACTTTGTTGGGTTCCAGTTTGTCAACTATGAGATAATCTGTAAAGAAATGAGACTTGTAATGACTTTAGTTTCTGAGTAGATTAGTCTTAGGGTTAAAGTATAAACTGTCCTAAATCTTTTCAGAAATTTAAATGATACCAGGATATAGTATTTCAGATGTTTAACAAAGGCATGAAAATTCTTTCTTCTTTACTCATTTATTCTGATTTTTTTCTCTAATGTTGAGAGTTGACAGTGTACAGTTGTTGAAATGTGCATGACAAAAGTTCATTTTCCTCATGTACAGGAACTAGTATCAGATTTTACCTTGTGAAAGAGCCATGCTTGATGCAAAGAATCAAGTGAGGAGCTACTAATTTTATTATTTCTCAAAGTTTTGATCTGCTGGATTGTCTTGATGGTTTTCTTGTGACATGGGTATAAATGGACACTTTTAGTGTAAATAGATACTTTTAGTGTCTGGGAGCCTGATATTATCATTTCAAGGCTGGTACTCAAGAACATCCAGCAGTGGGCAGAGACAAGGTACATCCCACTGTCAGAATGCTGGAGACAGACTGCCCTCCATTCATGCTTCCACCACCCTCAGTTTAGCTTACTTGTTTTCAAGCCAGTATCCCCATGGAACAAAATATACCTTGGGGATTTCAAGATAAGTCAACAAAACTAATCATTGCCAAGCCCATCCATGGGTGTTGCTGTGTATCTTAGGGGAAGAGTACAAACAATTCTATTTTACTGGTAAGTTTCCAAATAGAAAAAAGCTCATGTTAAATACTTAGAAGTAGTCTATGGAGGGGAAAAGTACAGGTAAAAGGTAGTTGCTTTAAAGAAAGTTCTATAGTTCCTAAGGAAAGCTCACTATCAACAGTCAGTTTGGGAAGAGAGACTAGTGGCTTGACAATGGTGATTTATCTAGCTACACTTTGACTATCCATGTACATTAGTACTATCTTCCAGGACCTTTATTTTTAGGAAAGGAAATTTACCTGAACTACATTTTTAAAATGGAATTTTGCATAAACAGAAGAAGAGAACAATAGAGAAGCACCAGGAATAATTCTCATGGCAGGTTGGTTACATACCTCACTATGGTAGGCAATAGTTTATTTTCTCTCAAAAGTGCACATCATCATATTTTTCTACAGAGGGTACATTGTTCCCAGTGTTCTTATAGACCAACAAATTGAAAGAGAGACTGGAGAAACTCCTGAAATTGTATGCCACACTGAGGATATATTTGTCTAACCACAATTTTCTGAGGAAAGAGTCACAATTTTATATAAATCTCAAATTATGACATTACCCAAAATGTGGACAACACTGATTTGCAGAATTTTAACATCAGTGTTACAATCACTGTGTTACATCTTATTTCTTTAATCTCCATAACCTAGAGGGACTGAAAACACTATTACCACAAAAATTAACAAATTTTCACTCTTTTCAGTAAGTTTCTTAAAAACAAAAATATATGGTATTTATCATGTATTTGTTAGGAATGAGTGTTCTCAATCCTTTTTTCACACTGGGTCCAAATAAAAAGAAAAGTCACTAAACTCAGAAGTTTTCTGATAAGTTGGTGGTAATCCACAAGTCATTTCAATGGGTTTTTGTTTGTTAGTTTGTTTTTTGCTGATGTATTTTATTAACTGTATTAAGCTCACACAAAAAGGAGACTGAGACTAGAGACCTGCTGTCGTTTTTTGCTTTGGGGCACAAATATGAGTCTACTTTTACAATGTCACTCTTTTCAGAAATGGACCTTCTTGCCTATTTAAATCTTATTTTAAAACTAAATAAAAACAGCCGAAAATCTTCATCTTTAGAAAACATGGAGGGAAAGAAACAAGAATGAATCAAACAGCATTTTCATTATGGTCACATTAACTCCCTGTAACAGGAAATATGTGTCCTTTAGACCATTTCAAATGCTCCAGCAGACTGCCCAAACACCAGATGTTTGTGAATTTAACTTGTCATCTTTAAAGACAGTCTCTAATTGTTTTCCTTCATTCAAGCAACAAATAGCTGTTTTAGCAAGGAAGGTCAATGTTCCTCAGATTTTTTTTATCAACAAAATGTTGACATTTGTATTTTGTTTTAGAGAAAGGTCAATTACCATTGGTCTTGGTGGCCATGTCTCTATGTTAAAACAATCAGGATAGCAAGAACTATGAATTATTTTTTCTTACCTGGACATCTAATTATTCAAATGATCAGCAAAGACATGGAATGGAGAACTACAAACTCCAAATCTACCCTTTTGGTGGTAATATAGTTTACAATGTCTTTTTACAAAATAGAGTCTCTAAGATGACTTTTTTCAATCATAATTTTGAATATTTCCTTTCACATACCAACATTCTGCTGGTCAACTCTTGGTTACTTAGGTTTTTATTTTCTATGCAGTTAGTTCTCAGCAATTCAAGCATTCTGCCAATTTTTAGAAAACAAACTAAAAAAGAAAAATCTGTTGGCGTTTCCATACTACTCTAATTACTGATGAAGAACAAATTTGAAAAGTAATCTAAAGTGAAAATTTTACACTACCGATTTACTTCATTAACAATCTTGTTCCTTTTAAGAAACATATACATGGGTTTGCTATTCTCTAAGAGGAAGATTCTAAGTGCTTTGTACACTTTAGTTCAATTAATCTTCACAACAAACTCTTGAGACAGATGCAATGATTATCCTTTACAGATAAAGTAAA
The DNA here is from genome assembly GCF_006229205.1 of Suricata suricatta. Taxonomy (NCBI): domain Eukaryota; kingdom Metazoa; phylum Chordata; class Mammalia; order Carnivora; family Herpestidae; genus Suricata; species Suricata suricatta. The sequence goes on from NC_043709.1 coordinate 113,434,384, forward strand.
AAAGGATTTTCAAGCTCTAAGTAATGTATTCAAAGTCAAAAAGCTTGTAAATTGTACTCACAGGATTTGAAATCAGGCAGTGTATCTCAGAAGTTCTGAGCTTTTAATTAAAATGTTTTGTTTACCTCCTGTTTAGCCCAATGATCATTTTAAGTCTGAATTCTTGCATTCCACTAAATTAAGGTCTTTTCTTTAGTTTTCTTTCATTTGTATTTGTTTATGTATCTTTTTTATTAATATTTCTTTGTTCTTATGTTTTAGATATACCTTTTTTTAAAGTTTATTTATTTATTTTGAGAGAGACAGCACACAAGCACCCTGCAAGCATGTTGGGGAGGGGCAGAGAGAGGAAGGGAGGCAGGTTCCAAGCTCAGCATGGAGCTGATGAGTGACTCAATCTCACAATGGTGACTTCATGCCCTGAGCCAAAATCAAGAGTCAGATGCTCCACTGACTCAGCTACCCAGGCACAGATAGATATGCCTTTTAAAAATAGCATGTTGCTGGATTTTTTTTTAACAAATCTGATCAGTTATGTATTGTAATTGGCAAATTTAGTTATTAACAGTTATGATGAATAGATATATCTTTATTTCCTCCTTTGAGCTTTATGTATGTCTTGCTTTTCATAGTTTTGCATTCTTTGTAATTTCTTCTTTCACTTCTTTTTTGTTATTTATTGACTTTGTTTTGCTTTTTTATACTTTATCTTTTTTAAAAGCATGACAATTTATACATTGTGATTTTAATTATTTTATATAAATAATATTTGCTTAAGTTTACTTAATATTACATTACATATGTTAAATCTTTTATATATCTCTTGATTTTTAAAAATTTTTCTTTTAGGCTTCCTGAATCTCAGTCTATGAATTTCTTCTGATACATCTTTAAGTTTACTAATTTTCTCTTCAGCTGTGTACAATCTTCTACTAAAAACATCAACTGGGTTATTAAGTTCAATTACTGCATTTGAAAGGTCAAAAATGCCTATTGTAGATTTGTTTTTATAGTCTATTTCTTCTCTTAGTTTTAAATTGTATGAAGTTGTGTCCTGATATGCTTGAAAATCTTGTTGAACCCCAATTAGTTGCACATAGTCCTTTAAGATGGTCTAGCTGAGAGACTATGGTGTTAAAATGTTCCCTTATTGTTCATGAGCTCTGAACTCCAATTTTTGTCCTCATAACTCCATAGGACCTTTGAAACCTCTGCCTGATTTCAACCATTCAGAAGTCTCAACAAAAATCAAAATATCTAAATAGGAAAAGCAAGGCAAAATTTAGGGCTTACATTACCAACCTGAACTTCTGGATCTTGTTCTCACAAGCCACAGATCTACAGGTGTTCCTAATTTGGTAGCTCTCTGATGCTTTGAAATACACACACACACACACACACACACACACACACACACACACAAACACAATTCTGCATTTTGGCCTGTGCTCTTAATTAGTACACAAAATTTAATTCCTGACTGTTCCTGGCATAGAATAGATAATCAATACACTGTGAAGACAGAGAAAGAGAGACCTATTTTTATATAACTTATTATGTTTCAGGCACTGTTTTAAAACAGTAATAATATGTATTATCATACTAGTTAGTAAAATCCTTAAGAAATTACACTTTACTTGGGGTGCATGGGTGGCTCAGTCAGTTAAGTATCTGACTTCAGCTCAATCATAATCTCATGGTTCATGGGTTTGAGCCCCATGGGTTCAAGCCCTGCGTCGGGCTCTGTGCTGACAGCTCAGAGCCTGGAGCCTGCTTGGGATTCTGTGTCTCCCTCTCTCTCTGCCCCTCTCCTACTCGTTCTCTGTTGCTCTGTCTCTCAAAAATAAGTAAACATTAAAAAAATTTTTTTTGATTACATTTTACAAATGAAGACACTGAGTATAGAAACATCAAACAACTTGTAAAGATTTGCGTGCCTTTAAATGGTAAAGTCAAGATTAAAAGCCAAGTTTGTAGGAAGGAAAGCATTACTACTTTATTGTCTTCTTTATACTAATGATCTCTATTCTTTCTTTTTTACTTTCTTTTTCATTTCTTCACCTCATGCTCAGACTCTTTCTTTCTTTCCACCTCTTCTCTCTCTCTCTCTCTCTCTCTCTCTCTCTCTCTCTCTCTCTCTTTCTCTCTCTTGTTTCTTAAAAAAAAAAAATCTAAGGAGAAAACATGATCTAACAACATTCTCAGCCTAGATTCTGACAAGCTAGAATACCAACATAGGTAAGGATGTGGATTATGGTGACACGGGCTGTCTAATAAATTAGGATAAGAGGAAGCTAACTCTGCTACACACCATCTGTTACACCATCTCAATTGTAATCCATTAAGATCTCTTAATGATACATATCTATTTTTTTCTTACATCCTAGTCCCCCAATTTGCCACAAATCTTTCCATCCTCTTTTCTCCTAGCTTTAATACCTATGGTAGCTTTATCTTCAATTGGGAATTATATCCATTTCCTAAGTGTATCTATAACGGCAGCTTTGTCAGGCTCCAGTCCATTCTCCAAACTGCAACCAGATTAAACTTTCTAAAAAGCAAAATTTTTCATAATATAGTATACCTGCTGAAAGCCTTCAGTGGCTTTATGTATCCCTTAGGGGAATCCTCAGCAGGAGCAACACGCAGTTTGTAGGCTATCCCTTTCTCACTTGTTAGCCTCTCTGCAGATTTTCCACAGCTCTAATATGCCATGTCCTCTTTGTTATATATTTTTTTTAATTTTCACATATTGTTTGGTTTATCTTCAATAACTCCTCCTTTTTTAACATCAACTTAGTCATGGCTTCTTCCAAGAAGATTTTTCTAATCACCAATGGCAAGATTATTACATGCTTCCATACATCTGTGTGGTTCATATTCTCAGTTCACTGATCATATTGCACTATAGTTTCCTATTCAATTGTTTGTATCCTAATTCCCACTGTACCTCACAATTAACTTGACATGGAGAGAGCTATCATTAAATGTTTATTTAATAAATGACTAAATAATGAGCGATAAAATAATTGTGCAGCAAAATGCCCATAGTATGACCTAATTTATGTGCAAGAAAAATGTAAACACATATTTGTATACACATACAGACTAGTAAAATAATTGGAAGACTATAATCACAATATTTATAATAGTAATAATAAAAATGCATTCATAAGTTGGGGCATCTGGGTGGCTCAGTTGGTTGAGCATCCAACTTTGGCTCAGGTCATGATCTTGTGGTTTGTGAGTTCGAGCCCCATGTTGGGCTCTCTGCTGACAGCTCAGAACCTGGACCCTGCCTGCTTCAGATTCTGTGTCCTTTTCTCTCTGCAACTCATTCCCCCGCCTCTTTCAAAAGTAAATAAACATTTTTTTAAATTAAAGAAATAAATTTTTTTAAATGCATTCATAAGTCACTTGTAAAATCCAATCAATCGCAGAAAAGAGATCATTTGTGTTACTCCCAATTTTCTCACAACTGGATACAATTTTATAGCATGTGAAATTTCAGGTTCCTTTGCATATCATTTTCTTGAGTTTTATTGTGATACTGAAATTTGAGCCTTAATTTGGTTCCATATATTATGTTCAAGGGGACAAGTAATTTCCTATCATGTTATCACTTGACTAGTTGCTATGATAGAAACAATTTTACAACTGTTTTTGAGTTGCTTAGAAAGTTTTGGAGAGAGAAAACACTTATCTATAGGCATAAAACTTAGACTTTTTTTCTATCAGGTATACTTGTTTGTAAAATAGTCAAGGTTGAACTTGATATATTTTAATGCCTCTTACATTCTACTCCTCTCACACCAGTACCTTCTGCTCTACTACATTTATTTTTGAGGCATAGAATCCAACAATGAAAAAGCGTTGAAAGACCTTTATGGGCCAAACCACTGTTTGCCTGAAAAGTCCTCTTTCAAAAGCATCACCAAATGGCCACATTGTTTAGATGTGAACGCCTACAGCAATGGTAATTCTTTGCTTCTCAAGCTCGTAAGCCTCTGCACCTTCTCCTGTGGTTTCCAACCACATCAAGACGGAAGTCCAGTTCCTCTTCCCCTACAGACTGGTGAATACCTGGAGATCATATATTTTCTTACTTCTGAATCTTTTCACTGCTATTTAAAAGTCCCTAATCTAGACAAAGATTAGCCAAACTGTGGCATTGGCTTTATGGAATCATGTAAAAGTATATATGTCTCCAGGGGCATCTGGGTTGCTCAGTCGGTTGAGCGTCTGACTTCAGTTCAGGTCATGATCTTACTGTTCATGAGATCAAGCCCCATGTCAGGCTCTGTGCAGACAGCTCAGAGCCTGGAGCCTTTTTTGGATTCTGTGTCTCCCTCTCTCTCTGTTCCTCTCCCATTTGCTCTCTCTCTCAAAAATAAATGAAAACATTAAACTTTATTTTTAAAAAAAAGTATATATGTCTTCAAATCCTCTTCAATTTTGGCCTCTTTCTTTATTTCATTTATCAAAATATTTTATTGGTCCCTAATATTATATATACACACACACATATATATAATATTAAAATGGAATATATTATAATCTCATGTAAATAAAATATAACATAATAATAAAATAATAATTGAATAGTTAAATACATAATAAATAAATTAAAACTATGTAGAATAATCAAGTATATAATATATAATATTCACCAAGTAATGACAATTTTTTTAAATAGGTACTATTATTATTCCCATAGAACAGATGAAGAAGCTGAAGTACCATCAAGAGATGAAAAGACTTACGTAAGGTCACACAATGTCTAATAATGGAATTGAAATTGAGACCAGAAATTTGTTTTCCGAGTCCCTCCATATGATATTGTGTCACTACAACCACAAAACAATGACAAGTATATAGCTTGTGATTGTCTCTCTGTGATGTTCAAAGTATATAAAGGGATTTGTGGCTCTATAGTCAAAAAGCTAGGGTGAACATTATCAAAAGTTTCTTCTGGCAAGCTCTGCTAAAGAACACACTACTGTCACCTAGCACCAACTTTTTAAAAATTATAATTCAATTAAATTATGTCTAACATATTTTTTGTGTTTTTTAAAAATTACTAAATCATTTGGTAATATATTTTATGTTTAAATATAAAAATACATGTTATATTTTAAAATATAACTGTATCTTATAAACCATAACTATAACTAAAATATAAATTAAGTATAATTTAACATATGTCTTAAAACATAACTATTTTAATTTTAAAAATCCATATTTAAATATAAAGTCATTTTAAAATAAGTACTCTAAGAAAAGGTTAAGACAGTGTTTGTAATGAAGTTGTTGTAAATGCATTTGGGAAATATTGCTTTTTAAGCCTATTAATTTAGTGATTTAGCCTAGGAAGACAAAATAATATATTGTCTACTTGTGCTAAAATGTGCTATTCATTTTGAAGTTTGAAATAAATGAGAGCCAATCAGGAAAATTTATCATGTTATCTTACAGTGAAAATTGGAATTTTTCCCCTTATTGTGATTTAAAATAAATATAATGGATTTCTTCATTAACATCCAGTCGAAGAAGTTCAGAAACTTAACTAGAGAGAATTATGTTCTTGGCAGGGGGAGAGCGACACCATGTGGAATAAAACAAAACAGAGCTACTTCACAGGCTGACACATGCTCTCCCCAGAAGAGCACAGCCTGAAACAAGAGGAAACCAAAGATCGGCTTTTGAAGTAAGTCATCTAATTTTCCTAAATTCATCTTAAAATTCTTCATTAAGAATGTAAGCATGTTCAGGTCAGCTAACGGCAAAGAGAGGATATGCAGTGAGAGTGAAATATGTAGCATTTTATAAGAAATATTCTATACTCTAAATAGAGAATAAAGTTTATGCTGACATGATTCAGATGCATGCAAGTAAATATATATAATAATCTCCTCTTTAACACACACACCATATTCTATCCATACCTATAACTAGAAATTTCAGTGATCTAAGAGCATTTACAATAAAACTCAGAGTTCTTAAACATTTTTTTAAAGAAACATGTATATACCAGTGGGATTTATGTATATTGTTTTTTTTTTCATTTGTCTGTTTACTCAACAAACATTGATGAAGCACATATTACATTAGGTACTGTGACAGTGTTGGAAACACCTCTGTAAAGGAGTCTGCCATTGACTTACTGGCAGTATAATGAAAAGTCAGAAAAATAAATTGAGAAATGTTTCAAATTAGCATCAAATACCATTTTAGCATTTATGGAAATTACCATAATATTTTATAGGCCTAAAAATAGGATAAATGACACCATTTTTTCTTCCCAAAGTATTAAAAACCGTTTAAAATATGAATCATACCATTTATC
>NC_043709.1:113440829-113476267 GCF_006229205.1 Suricata suricatta
ATATACCACTTCTTCTTGATCCGTTCATCAGGTGATGGACATTTAGGCTCTTTCCATGATTTGGCTATTGTTGACATTGCTGCTATGAACATTGGGTTACATGTGCCCCAATGCATCAGCACTTCTGTATCCCTTGGATAAATCCCTAGCAGTGCTATTGCTGGGTCATAGGGGAGTTCTATGGATAGTTTTTTGAGGAGCCTCCACACTGTTTTCCAGAGTGGCTGCACCAGTTTACATTCCCACCAGCTGTGTAGGAGGGTGCCTGTTTCGCCTCATGCTCGCCAGCATCTCCTATTTTGTTCACTTTAGCCACCCTGACCGGCATGAGGTGGTATCTCAGTGTGGTTTTGATTTGTATTTCCCTGATGATGAGTAAGGCTGAGCATCGTTTCATGTGTCAATTGGCCATCTGGATGTCCTCTTTGCAGAAGTCTCTGTTCATGTCTTCTGCCCATTTCTTCACTAGATTATTTGTTTTTCTGGTGTGAAGTTTGGTGAGTTCCTTGTAGATTTTGGGTACTAGTTCTTTATCTGATATGTCATTTGCAACTATCTTTTCCAATTCCTTCAGTTGCCTATTAGTTTTCTTGATTGTTTCCTTTGCAGGGCAGAAGCTTTTTATTTTGATAGTTCATTTTTGCTATTGATTCCCTTGCCTCTGGGGATGTGTCAAGTAGGAAATTGCTGCCGTTGAGGTCAAGGAGGCTGTTTCCTGCGTTCTCCTCTAGGGTTTTGATGGCTTCCTGTCTCACATTCAGGTCTTTCAGCCATTTTGAGTGTATTTTTGTGTACGGTGTAAGAAAGTGGTCTAGTTTCATTCTTCTACTATTTTGCTGTCCAGTTCTCCCAGCACCATCTGTTAAAGTGGTCATCTTTTTTTCCATTGGATATTCTTTCCAGTTTTGTCAAAGATTAATTGGCCATACATTTGTGGGACCAGTTCTGGGTTCTCTATTCTATTCCATTGGTCTGTGTGTCTGTTTTTGTGCCCATACCATACTGTCTTGATGATGAAAGCTCTGTAGTAGAGGCTAAAGTCTGGGATTGTGATGCCTCCCGTTTTGGTTTTCTTCTTCAATATTATTTTGGCTATTCTGGGTCTTTTGTGATTCCATACAAATTTTAGGATAGTTTGTTCTAGCTTTGAGGAGAATGTTGGTGTAATTTTAATTCGGATTGCATTGAATGTGTAGATTGCTTTGGTTAGTATTGACATCTTAACAATGTTATTCTTCCAATCCATAAGCATGGAATGTTTTTCCATTTTGTTGTGTTTTCCTCAATTTCTTTCATAACTTTTCTATAGTTTTCATTGTACAGGTCTTTTATATCTTTGGTTAGTTTATTCATAGGTATTTTGTGGTTTTTCGAGCAATTGTGAATGGAATCAGTTTCTTGATTTCTCTTTCTGTTGCTTCATCATTGGTGTATAAAAATGCAACCGATTTCTGTATGTTGATTTTGTACCCTGTGACTTTGCTGAATTCATAGGTCAGTTCTAGAAGGCTTCCGGTGGAGTCAGTAGGGTTTTCCATGTAGAGTATCATGTCATCTGCGAAAAGTGAAAGTTTGACTTCTTCTTTGCCAATTCTGATGCCTTTTATTTCCTTTTGGTATCTAATTGCTGATGCTAGGATTTGCAGCACTATGTGCAACAACAGCGGTGAGAGTAGACATCCTCATTGTGTTCCTGATCTCATGGGGAAAGCTCTCAGTTTTTCCCCTTTAAGGATGATATTAGCTGTGGACTTTTCATAAATGCATTTATTGTGATGTTTAAGTAAGTTCCTTCTATGCCAACTTTCTCGAGGGTTTTTATTAAGAAGGGATGCTGTATTTTGTCAAATGCTTTTTGTGCATCTACTGACAGGAGCATATAGTTTTTATCTTTTCTTTTGTTAACTTGATGTATCACATTGATGGATTTGTGAATATTGAACCAGCCATGTAACCCAGGAATGAATCCCACTTGATCATGATGGATAATTTTTTTTATATACTGTTGAATTCGATTTGCTAGTATCTTGTTTAGTATTTTTGCATCTGTATTCATTAAGGATATTGGCCTGTAGTTCTCATATTTTGTTGGGTCTCTGGTTTGGGAATCAAAGTGATGCTCACTTCATAGAATTAGTCTGGAAGTTTCCCTTCTCTTTCCACCTTCTGGGATAGCTTGAGAAGAATGGGTATTAACTCTGCTTTAAATGTCTGGTAGAATTCCCCTGGGAAGCCAACTGACTCTGGCCTCTTATTTGTTGGGACATTTTTGATAACTGATTTGATTTCTTCACTGGTTATGTGTCTGTTCTGATTTTCTATCTCTTCTCATTTGAATTTTGGTAGTGCATGTGTGTTTTGAAATTTTTCCATTTCTTTTAGGTTATCCAGTTTGTTGGCATATAATTTTTCATAGTATTTCCTGATGATTTCTTGTATATCTGAGGGATTGGTTGTAATAGATTCGTTTTCATTCATGATTTTATCTACTTGGATGTTCTCTCTTTTCCTTCTGAGGAGCCTGGCTAGAGGTTAATCAATTTTGTTTGTTTTTTCAAAAAACCAACTCTTGGTTTCATTGATGTGTTCAACTGTTGTTGTTGTTGGGGTTTTTTTGGGGGGAGGGATTCTATATTGTTTATTTCTGCCCTGATCTTTATTATTTATCTTCTTCTGCTGGGTTTGGAGTGCTCTTGCTGCTCCCCTTCTAGTTCCAGTAGGTGCTCTGTTAGATTTTGAATTAGCGCTTTTTCTAGTTTCTTGAGATAGGCCTGGATTGTGATATACTTTCCTCTTAGGACTGATTTTGCTGTGTCCCAGCGAGTTTGGGTTGTTGTATTTTCGTTTTCTTTTTTTTTTTTCCATATATTTTTTAATTTCTTCTGTAGTTGCCTGATTGGCCCAATCATTCTTGAGGGTGGTTTTTAACCTCCACATTTTTGGAAATTTTCCTGACTTTTCCCTGTGGTTTATTTCAAATTTCATAGCATTGAGATCTGAAAGGGTGCATAGTATGATCTCAATTTGTTTGTATTTATGGAGGGGTGCTTTATGCCCCAGTATGTGATCTATCTTGGAGAATGTGTCATGTGCACTTGAGAAGAAAGTGAATTCCCTAGCTTCAGGTTGCAGAGTCCTCAATATATAATTATCAGTTCCATCTGTTCCAATGTGTCACACAGGTCCATTGTTTCTTTAGTGATCTTCTGTCTGGTTGATTTATCCATTGCTGTAAATGGAGTATTAAAATTCCCTGCAGTTAGCACATTCTTATGAATAAGATTGTTTCTGTTTATGATTAATTGTTTTATGTATTTGGATGCTCCCGAATTGGGTGTGTACATGTTTACAATTGTTAGCTCTTCCTGATGGTGAGACCCTGTAATTATTATATAATGTCCTTCTTCATCTCTTGTTACTGCCTTTACTTTAAAGTCCAGTTTGTTTGATATAAATATGGCTACTCCAGCTTTCTTTTGACTTCTAGTCACATGATAGATATTTCTCCATCCCTTTACTTTCAATCTGAAGGTGTCTTCAGGTCTAAAGTGAGTCTCTTGTAGAGAGCAAATAGATGGATTTTGGTTTTTTATCCATTCTGCTACCCTGTGTCATTTGGTTGGAGCATTCTGTCCATTTACATTCAGTGTTATTGAAAAATATGAGTTTAGATTCATTGTGTTCTCTGTAGGGTTCTTGCTTGTAGTGTATTCATTGCAAAATTTCCTTTGTAGGGTCCTTCTTAGGATTTCTTGTAGGGCTGGTTTTTTGGTGATGATTTCTCTCAATTTTTGTTTATTTGGGAAAACCTTTATTTCTCCTATTTTGAATGACAGGCTTGCTGGATAAAGGATTCTTGGCTGCATATATTTTTTTGTTCATCACATTGAAAATTTCCTGCCATTCCCTTCTTGCCTGCCAAATTTCAGTAGATAGGTCTGTAACCACTCTGATAGGTTTCATTTTGTATTCTAGAGCCCTTTTATCCCTAGTTGCTTTCAGAATTTTTTCTTTATCTTTATATTTTGCCAGTTTGACTATGATATGTCATGCCAAAGGCTGATTCAAGTTACATCTGAGGGGTATTCTCTGGGTCTCTTGGATTTCAGTGTCTGTTTCCTTCCCCGAATTGGGAGAGTTCTCTGCCTAATTTGATCAAACACCCCTTCAGGACCTTTTTCTCTTTCTTCTTCTTCAGGAATTCATATGATATGGATATTGTTCCATTTGACTGTATCACTCAGGTCTTGAATTCTCCTTTCATGCTTTGGATTAATTTCTCTCTTTTTCTCAGCTTCCTCTTTTGCTATAACTCTGTCTTCTAATTCACCTATTCTCTTCTCTCCCTCTTTAATCTGTGTAGTAGCCACTTCTATTTTATTATGCACCTTATTTATAGCCTTTTCAAACTCATCACAGCTATTTTGAAGGTCCCTAATCTTTGTATCAACAGCTTCTCTCATGACTTCCATGCATTTTTCAAGCCTAGCAATTAATTTTCTGACAATTGTTCTAAATTCTTGCTCAGTTATGTTTCTTTTATCTGTTTTGATCCGTTCTGTGGCTGTGACTTCTTCCTCAAATTGCTTTAGAGGAGAGTTCTTTCATTTAGTAATTTTTGACTAGCTTTCTGTCTCTTGTTAGTTTTAAAAGCTCATTATGCACTCCGCACCTGTTAGTATTGCTATACTAACGGAGGCTCATTGACTGTCTAAGGCCTGTCCATTCAGGTAGCATTCTTTTAATAGTGTCTCTCAGTTTCTCTTGTTGTGCCTTTGGTTATTTTACTTTCCTACTCAGTGATATTCAGGAATGTCCACCATGTGTACTTTGGATTGTTTCTTGAGGTAGCCCTGAAAAGAAAACAGACAGACAAGCACACCAGAACAAAAGCACACAAAGACATAGACAAATTAAACAAACAAGCAAACCAAAAGGGGAAAGAAAAAATGAAATGGAAAGGCAAGGCAAGGAAAGGAAAGGAAAGAAAAGGGGAAAAAGGGAGCGGGGGGCGACAGAAACAACAAAAGACAAAGGACAGTCTAAAGGCATAAAACCAATGGAGGGGAGAGATTAGAATGAGATAATGGAAAATATGTCTGGATGGCAAGAATTGATCTAATCATGGAAGTGTATCAATATTGGTCTTTTCTGGGCTCCAGGTGGAAAAGGAGAAAAAGAAAAAAAAGAGGCAGCTCCCCAGCTCAAATGAGTATGGTTTGGTTTAGGTAGGTCTTGGGGGCTGCTCTCAGGCCCTGACTTGGTGGTTGTCGGGAGAAGAATGGTGGTGCCCCAAGCCCTTCTTGAACCAAGCTTTGCAAGCCACTCTTTTGTGTCTGATCTCCCTTTGCCACGGACAGGCCAAGTTGTATTTTCCAATCCCTGACTCATTTCCAAATCTTAGTCCATGCACTTTAATGATACCACCCAAGATGAGATGTACTCCTGCAGGCAGGTGGCTTCTAAGCCAGGATTGAGTAGAGGGACTAGGAGCAGCTTTCTCCTGGCTCTGCCTGGAATCAGCGTGCCAAACCAAAGGAAAATGTGCCAGCTAGATGGGACAGATTTCTCTCTCTGCACCCAGTGGTTATATATGGGATGATAGTTTTCCTCTCCGTCCTGGGCTGAGGTTTTTCTCTTCTCTAGAGACAGCTGTATGAACATTTTCAGTCTCTCTTTCTCTTCCCCTCATTTCTCCACAGCTCTGCACACTCTCCCTGGCTCTGCTCTGCAGGGGGCGGGGGGAGGCACCTCCAGGCTCCCAGCCTGTTTTAATTTCCCCAGTTCACACTCACTCAGGCACCTATGAGGCTGTCTTCTATGTGGACTCTACGTGTTTTCCTCCCACTCTTGCAGATCAGAGTATTGTGGCTTCAGTCCTCAGTTTGATAGATGTGGGCGGGCGAAAATTACAGAGCCCCCTACTTCTCCTCCATTTTTCCCCTCCCTCTCTTCCACTAGAATTTTATCCTAACGGGTATGATCATGTTTGAAGTACTTAGACCAAACATGGAAATTCATATTACAAAGGGACTTAAAAAGCATAATAATAGCATACAAAATATATTACTATTTTTCAATTATCTGCTTATTCTGATACTTAATTATTAATTCTAAGGTATTTTGACTACCAAAGAACCTTTTTGATTTAGCCTCTGTGTTCTTTTATCATATGCCTATCAGTATTTTTATGTGTGTTCTGTTTTGTTTAGTTTTGTTTTTAACATTCCTTACTTTCTAGAACTACAAAATATTCCAGGATCATCTTGGATCCTTTCTACTAGTGTCATAAAATTTTCAGCTCATAGAGAATGAACATATACTAGGTCATATATATACATGTAACTATATATATTTCTATGTAATCATCTGATATATATTAAGCTAAACATAAGTTCATTTTTATATTTCCAATTCTAACCTATTACTCATAGATCATTCTAGCCTTCTCTCTGAACCTTCCACTCACTTTATCAACTTGGTCAACTAAACTATTGTGCTTATGTACAGTTCCTTTCACCTTGATTTTTACAGAATCCACTCACTTCCAAAATTACTTACGTCAACAACTATTTCCTATTGTTTTCAGTAAGGTAGTTTCATACATCTGTTGTACAGTTAGAATGTTAGATTGTTTTTCATTCCCTCCTAAGATCCATTGAAGTCCTAAATAATTTTTAAAATGGGCATGCATTAAGTTTTCTTATCTGTATCAATGGGTTTTGACAAATGCATATTTTCATGTATCCAATATTACAATATCATACAGAATAGTTTTACTCCCCCATGTTCTTCACCTATTCAACACTCTCTGCACTTTAAGTTATTTTAATTAAAACTCCTTTTCAAGAAGGAGGACAAAATATTACTGTTCATATCACCTTCATCATTTGGCTTATTTTTACCTTCCCAGACATATCTTTAGAGTTATATCAAAAGCCAAAAAAACATTGTATGTCCCATACAAATCAAACTATCTATAATTCTTAGAATATAGTATTCTAAGTGGTATTTAACTTATACTAAATATTTATCCCTCTGTCAAAATGTCCTTGTAGACATTGAAGCCTAGAATATTTCTATACATTCTTCACAAGTAATCTCAAATATTACCACTGTTAGAAAATACCTCTTTGATCACATAAATACATTTTATATATTTCATTTTATCCATAACTTTATTTATTTTTCTATGTTGTTGTATTTCTATTATATAGCCCCCTTCACTAGAACTTAATCACCTCAAAGAAAAATGGTAGGCTCTCCATCTTATATATGCCTATCATAGTATCTTTGATATTTAAATATTTAATAAACATTACTTCAATATATAAAAACCGAATAAATGAATGAATGGGAACGTGAGTCAAGCATGCATATTAATTTCCAACTTCAGCTCCCCAGAGTTGATCTTTCTGAAAGTTGAAGTTGGAGGCACCTGAGTGGCTCAGTTGGTTAAGCATCCCACTTTATCTCAGGTCTTGATCTCACAGTTTGTAGGTTCTCCCCTCACATCGGGCTCTGTGCTGTCAGTTCAGAGCCTGGAACCTACTTCTGATTCTGTTTCCTTCTCCCTCTGCTCTTCCCCCACTCATGCTCTGTCTCTCAAAAATAAATAAATGTTTTAAAAAGTTAAAAAAGAAAAAGAAAAGAAAGTCAAAGTTGGTCTAAGGCTAACATGTTGAATCTCATCAAGGGGAGTTCAAAAGGATCTGGAGTTGCACCAACTAGGCACCACCAGTTCTAGTTATGGAAGGTTTATAATTTCGCCTGCCCACATCTATCAAACTGAGAAAGACTGAAGCCACAATATTCTGATCTGCAAGAGTGGGAGGCTTGAAATGTAAACTTGATATACATTCTGTTCTCTTATAATTGTTGCAGTTTTCTTTCTTACATTGACTTATTAAATTTAAAAAGTGGCCAAATATCTATCCATGTGACTTCTTATCCTGAATTTTATTAGTATATAGTTACATGTACACAACTCTAAGAATGATTCCTTGGCCAAATAATAACTTTGGGTCATAACGCTGTGCTATCACAATTTTCTCTTCACAAGAATGCTTTTGTCCTTACTTTCATACTCTTAATACACAAATTGGTAAAAATATCACCATTTTAGGTACAAATTTCCTGAAATTCTACATTCTTCAGGCTTTAAAACAAATCAGCAAACACAACTTAGATATTTCCAATACATCATAAGTCCCTTTCTCCATGTCACTTAGAATTGCCACTTTATAAACATCCAATATAAAGTTCAAGTGCTTAAAAATAAGTTTTTTTAATAAAGGACATCAGGTGGCTGAGGAAAAAGTCCAGGCTTCTTTACTAGACTCCCAAATAAAGGAATCAATTGCATCAAATTAAACCAGGCATTTCTATAGACCAAAGCTAACACCTGCATATAAAGCAGACTGGTTATTAATTTTCTTCTCCATGGTAAGCTTAGCAATTAGAAAACAAAACTATGTGCAAACAATTCAATCACCTCAAATAAAGTGAACTATTTAACCTAGTAATAAAAAGAGTGACTAATTCTAGGCTATACTCTTAGATGACCAAGGTGCTTCATTTAGGGATAAATAAAAATCTTCTATTGACCTTTTTAAATTAATCTAAACATTTGCAGTCAACTTCTTTAATAAGAATACAAGTTTTCTTTTAGTTTCTCTCTTGAAATAGAACTAACTAGAGGTAGAAATTTCAAAAATAGCGATAAGAAAACATATTGTGAAGGAACCCATTCAAGTGCTTTTCTTTTGTTTTTAATTTTTTTTATGTTTTTTATTTATTTTTGAGAGATGGAGAGAGACAGCACAAGCAGGGGAGGATCAGAGAGAGAGGGAGACAAAGAATCTGAAGCAGGCTCCAGGCTCTGAGCTAGCTGTCAGCACAGAGCCTGACACTGGGCTCAAACTCATGAACCGTGAGATCATGACATGAGCCGAAGTCGGATGATGCTTAACCAACTGAGCCACCCAGGCGCCCCTGAAGTGTTTTTCTTATGACTGCCACACTAATTTTATCAAGTCAACAGACTAAGTTTGGGGAGGTTTCGTATCAAAAGCTGAGTTTTTGGATGTGTGTCTGAACCAAACCCAGAATGTACTTTATGAAATTAATTCTAGTGCTGCTGATTTAACATTGGTACTGCAAGAGTACCAATAGATGATAAAATCAGTAAATATTAATTGATTGACTACTCTTTTGTTCTAGGTTACAGGTATATAAGAAGTTCAAGCGTGTATTCAGTCAGACAAACATCACTTATTGGTCATTGAGGAGTAAACATGCAACAACTTCTGGCTGAGGCGCTAGTCATTTTGAAACAAAATACACAGTCTTAAGGAACTTCGACCTTGTAGATTGCATTGATTAGAACCAAGCACGTACATAATAAAATATTCTGGCCATGAATGTTTACAATAATTACATTAAACTTTGCAGAGATGGGATTTATTTATTTATTTATTTATTTATTTATTTTATTTAACAACAACCACACATACAAAATGACAAATTATTACTAGTCATGTTATCTGAGTTTGATTGGCATAAAGCCAACATGTATGATTAAGGATAGTTCAAATCTATTGAATTCCACTTCAAGAATACTCTCCATTAAATGAGAAAATGATAAAGAAAAGTAATGTGATAAGACAAAATATTAACAGAGGCTCAGATTTTGAAAAGTTATTGGAAAAAAAACCTGACAAACTAGAATTTAAAGGAGGAGATATAATAATTTTATTAAAAATAAGTAAATATCTTCATTTGTGAACTGTTAATCTTAATCATTTGATAATAAAGAATGAAGTAATGTTTTACTGCTTTTAATTGACTATAAGGCAAATGATAAAATGTCTTTAGCAAAGAAATAAAACAGGCTTACTGGCTAAATGGCTTTTTTCCATTTTAAAGTTAAACTAATTTTTATTCCCATTTCCTTCATATGTGGAAGATATAAATTTTACAATTGCTGTAGCATAAATATTGCTAACTTTGTTACAGTAACATTGCTTTCTTTTTTTGGAATACAGGAAGCTTCAAAATTAGTTAACTATTTCCTGATATGTATTATTCTTACTGTTTCATTCGCTCCAGATCCACTGCCAGTTTGAAAGCCCCTGTATATAAGAATTGCCAAGTTTAGAAGTATAATAAATCTTTAAAAATAAAAATAAAAATTATAAGTAATCCCAATGTAATATTCTTGGAAACCAAATTCTTGTGAGCTCAGCAACTCAAGCATATATATGTTTAAGTCACGTATTGCAATTCTTTTAATCTCATGAGATACAAAATAACCATGGGCTGAATAAAGCTATTTTCTGCTAACAATGACATTTCACTCATGTTTATCAATACAAAATTAGAATCTCCAAACCAGAAGGTGGTGTTTGTATTCATGAAAAAGAAAGAATATCTGAGTGGGTGTCCTAAGTGTTCTGAGTACAGAACAAATAATCAAAGGCTATATCCAGAAAGCACAAACTCAAAAATTTTAGTAAGAAATATATTTGAGCATATACCTACAGAAGGCAATATTTTTTTCAGGGACAAATCTATCATGTTTTTCTTGTAGTCAGTGAAAATATTTGATTCTCTAAAACAGCCCTCTAGTTTGAGTAAAGGAAATTGAAGCTTATAGAAATGTTTATCTTTCATTATTAGAAGTTTCTGTCACTTATTCCAAATTTCTTTATTATTATAAATTGTACTCATCATGTTTGAAAAATAATTCTACTCACTAGTGAAGTATGATGTATGTTTCAGATCTCAGGCCTTAGACTAGATATAAAAAAATGAATTAAGCAAGTTTGGGTCCCTTTCCATTGTAAGAAATTATTAGGGCTTATGGTTAAGGTCAAAGTTGAAAAAAGTGGAAGCAAGAGTTTCGATGTCCTTGAGACCTCTGAATCATGCTCTGGCTTTTCTCCAGCCACTGTTGAAACAGTAGTCAAAAAGGCACAAATATACAGAGAACTCTTCTTTAAAACAAAAAATAAAAACTTTCCAAATAATAGCCATCATAAGGTTTAAGGAAATTTTCTTTCTACAGAAATACTATTTTCCTTATTCCTTTTTTTGAAAATGCCAAGCCTGCTTCAGAAGTTTAAGAAAATGCATGCATTTTATTCTAACAACAGGGTGACTAACACATATATTACTGGTCCTGGTAACATGTGTGTGATTTTCAGGGCCGAGTTGACCTCCGCACGCCTCAGTTTCCTGTTGTGTACAAAGGGTTTAAATCAGACTCAGAGGGAGGCAGTGAAAGATTACCTCTGTTTTCATTTGCAAAGTATCTTTAGGCACTGTTTGCCAGATTTACCCTTCTTTCTGAGAACATCGGAAGTTTTGCTTGGTTCTACTGTAAAAGGGTTCCTCAAGGCTGATCAAGATACTGGCCCTTCCACTATGAGTCAACTTCCTTTCCTTCCTCTCATCCTCTATATACAAATGTCCACATTAAAGCTGGTAACAAGAAATATGACAGTAAAATTGAGTTGTAAGCACTCTTGGAAGGTTGTTATTTTTCCCTCCCTCATCATCCTTGCTTTCTCTTTCTTTGCCTTCCTTAAATGGCTTGGCTGCTGCAACATGAGACAAATAGTTGCTCTGTATCTGCTCTCCACATGAGGTGAAGTGAGGGGGGAAGCAGTAACTGCCAAGCACTAGATTGATGGTGTGTGGAAACCCAGAGCTAGAACTGCTGGCAACCCAGTGCTTGTCCGTGGAGATCCCACATAATACACTTTCCAGATTTCTGGGTTTTTGTCCAGCCATACATTTCTGTGTGTGCAACTCTCCCTTCACGAAAAAGGGGTACAAAGGGAGGAAAGGTGACAAAGGCCTGTGTTTGCACTTGCTTACTTATTTACGACCTTAATAAATGCATTTAGCATATGTTACTTTAACAAGTGGCCAGGGAAAAAAGCAATATGACTATCTTTTTCCAGATCTCTTTCTAGAGTAGATAATTAAAGTTAGATAAGGGCCGGACTAAAAGAGTGATATGTTTTTCTAGGCTGACAACCACTGTAGTAGGCTTATGTGAACATTATAAAAACATCATTGATAGTAACTCTTCCTCTGTGAATCATGCTCCTACAAGCAATTAAAATTCCAATTCTAGACCATTAGTCTGTACATAACTACTGCTATATAGAAACCCAATACTCCTGAAATATACTTCACTTAGGAACTCTAGATGACCTTGCAGCTGGACAATGATTTACCTGCATACCACAGGAGGACTAGGTTACGTTCTAGGAATTAACTGAGAATATCACCTTTTCCAGCATCACCTGGCTTGGAATGCCTCTCTCTCCTCCAAAGTTCTACAAATAAAAGTTGAAGCAGGCTAAATATATGAGCAAATAAGGTAAGAAGTACTAGGGTGAATACAGTCTATGAAGAAAACTTTGTATTTTTGTCACAGATAAATTTAAAAATCAATATAATCAGAAACACAAAGATATTGTAATATTAAAATCATGTTTTCAAAAATGCCCCAACATGGAGGAGGGCACTTGTTGGGATGAATACTGGGTGTTAACTTGACAATAAAGTATAAAAGAACAAATTAATTAATTTAAAAAGAAGAAAATAAAATAATAAAAAAGTGCCTCAAATAACTATAGAATTGAAGTCTTCTGGCTTCAATGTATGACTCAACATAAACAATTCTGACCTCTACTGACACACTATTTAAGTGACAGTAAATGAATTAAAGTTATAAAGCCATAATAATAAAAAGAACAAGAAAGAAGGAATCCTTAGAGAAGATGAAAAGTAGATAAAAGAATAGAAGTGATTAAACTAGAGATAAAATAGAAAATTTATAACACAACAGATGGGAACTATATAGACAAGTTTATCTATTAAGTGACAGAGAGAGCAACAAAGAGGAGTAAAAATAACTTACATATTTAAAGGATAAATTAGTTTCTTTAAAATATAAATGGAATAATAGATTCTCTATATTTCATGTCTCACCCCAACTCCTTTCCAGAGGCGTTTACTCCCAGATAGCACATTGGAGAGCTGTTCTCTACAAGACCGCCAAATAGTTTGGGAAAACTAAGACACCTAAGATAGTATTATCATCCTTAAAGCAATAATGATTCTGGGATTTTAAATTGTTTTCAATGTTTTTATTTTTGAGAGAGAGAGAGAGATAGCATGAGCAGGAGAGGGTCAGAGAGAGAAGGGAACACAGGATCTGAAGACAGGCTTCAGACTCTGAACTGCCAGCACAGAGCCCGATGTGTGGCTCAAACCCACGAACCCTGAGATCACGACCTGAGCCAAAGCCGGACGTTTAACTGACTGAGCCACCCAGGCGCCCCTGATTCTGGGATTTTAGAGAAACTTTAGGATAAAGCCCACTTCTTGCTCACTCATACTAAAGCATTTTTTGATCATACCCAACCTTCTTATCTGCCACCCTAACCTTTCAACATAAATTATAAAAGAAAAAATAAAGATAAGTTGATATTTAAAGAAAACCTCCAGCATAAAACATAAAGATCTAGGTAAAACCAACCTCAAAAGAAGCAATTACTCATTACATTTAGAAAAATCAGTAAAATCCACCTCTACTTGGAAAGTTGTGATAGAATAAAGATCAAAATAAGAATCAACCAAAAGGAAACTATATATAGTGTGATATAATTGACATAATTGATTACATTATAAAATCCATAGATCATTGAGAAAATAAAATCAGACCTTTCTAAGAACTTAATCTAAAGGACATAAAGTACTAATCTGGGAAATTCAGTATCTGACCAGACAGCTTTCAATAAAAAGAAAAAAATGTTAAAAAAAAAAAAGCACAAAAACAAAAACAAAAAAGCAGTAAGAGGAAATTATCAAAGATATAATGGAAGACATTTCCCCCAAACTGAACTAGGACAAAACAGATTACTTTAAATATGTCTACATATTTAAATAAGTCTACATATTTAAAGAATCCTCTAAGTGTTTTTAGAAAGAATTTTGAAAATAAAATTGTTACCAATTATTAAAGAATTAAATATATCTAACAATATTCTAAGTTTCATAGAGAAAAACAAAGCATCTTCCATAAAGAAACAAAACTCAGTTTGCTTCTAATTTCTTTTTACAAAAACAGTATCTCCTAGAAGACAGAGGATACAATTTTTAAAGGATTAAAGTATTTATTTAAGGAAATAAAATTGTGTTTTTATCCAAGATATGAATCGAGTCTCAGTGTGAATATTTTTCATGATAACAGTTTCATAAACTCTATCCTAAAAGCATCCTCCAAGAGGAACATTTTGAAGTTGTACTTTCACAAAACTAGGGTGGAAAACAAGAATGAAAAAGACATTGAATACAATAAATTCTGGACTTGTCTAAGAGCCCAATTAAATAAAAAATTCCTAGCTATACAGAAGACTAAAATTAATCTTTCCAAATTTGAACTTGTAGCCAATTGCTTCTAAGAAGAATGCTTATAAGAGAATAGTGTAAAAAATTGAATTTATAAGAATTTGCAAGATGTTAAAAAATAAATATGGTACTTATTTTATATCTCAGTAAGAAAAATGGAAAGCAATCTCAAATCCCAGGAAAAAACAAAAACATGTACAAGAAAGTTATGATCTAAATATGAAACAAAATAGAATGTGGATTGGTAGACAAGACTGAAAGGGAAATATAATTTTCTTTGATGTCAGAGAAAATAGTTTTTGTGTTTGGCACAACACAAAAGAAGTGAAGAGAAGGAGAAATAACAATAGCACATTGATTGTTCAGTAAAAAAAAATTACACCTGGTCATAATTATGTAAAAACTGTTTATTGGCCATCAACATTTAAAGTCAGGATAAAGAACTTTATTTCAGTTATTGAACAAAAACAAGTAGACATAAAAGTAACACTCAGTTAATGCTCTCATTTAAAAAGCAGCAAATCAGAAGACACTGGGAAATGTTGATGAATTGAACTTAAAAGTTACAAAGTTATCTGTGGTTCTCTCTATAGTGTCAAAGCTATCCATTAAAGAAACTAAAATCAGTGATAAAACAATCCAGTATGTAAAAGTAGAGGATGAAGGAATTGAGGTGTTTATCTATTAAAACAGTAATATATGAACATATATAAATAATGATATTTTTGTAATTTGGAAAGAGTCACAAGTACTGTTGGGAGAAATATATAAAAATAATTCTAAGAATCTGTACAGTAAATCAGGAGAGTAGGGGAGATTGTTACTTTTCTCATTCTTTTTGCACTATTGTTATATTCCATGGTACTAATCAATTCATTTTTAATGTAAGTAAACATAAACAAAAGTATTTATGGGTATGTTATGTGTTTAATTTGTTTATTTGTTTTATTTATTTATTTATATTTATTTATTTAATTTGAGAGAGAACACGTGCATGTGCACAAGTGAGGGAGGAGCAGAGAAGGAGAGAGAATCCCAAGTTGGCTCTACCCGCCACCTCACACCTGATGACCATGAGATCATGATCTGAGCCAAAATCAAGTTGGATGCTTAACTGACTGAATGACCCAGGCACCCTAAATGTTTAATTTTAACATGACCAAATCCACTGCTTTTCTTCTCCATCTTCCACTCTTCCAACACATATCAACAAAAGTATATAGAACATCCAAAAAAGCAAGCAAATATATAAATTTGAACATTTCATCTTATAACAACACTTGCTTCCATATATTATTTATTTCATTTTTAATGACTCTTAAGGGATGTGATAGATTTTTTTAATCAAAATTTATTTCAATATTTTGGTTACATTTCTAAGAACAAAAAACACCAAATCAATTATTTTTCCATCACATCTCTATTTGGGCTTAAACAATTTTTGTCTCTTAAATAATATAATACTGTTTACTTTTCCTTCTACTTTTCTAAGGAGTGTCAATAAAAAAATCCATGTCCACTATTGCAATGGAATTCAAATGCACTGTTGACAGGGGCTGGGTTCAAATATTTATATTAAGAGGTAAAATTATTAAGAGGTATATTAAGATGTAAATATATATATCACCTTCCTATTTTAAATTATATTTTGTGTTCTTATTCTCTATCTGCTGTATCATTTGAGCTTGTCTTGAAAGTTTTTTTTTTCCTTTTAGCTAAGTCAAATTTATATTTCTGGAATGTCATTCATTCATTCTAAACCACTGATTTTTTTCAAAAAAATTTTTGACATGTCCTTCTGTTATGGAAAACTTTCTAGGGAAAAATAAAGAAAAAGAAAACAGAAAACCTACTTTGGGAGGATTTTTTAAATTAATTATTATGGTTAATCATTTCAAAGTTTTAATGCTTTCATTAAACAGGAAAGCATGCTTCTATCTAGACTATGTTTTTTAGCTGCTCCACCATTTTTTAATGAAGAATACAGAGCAGCCTAAGATTCTCATTTGTTTTTTGCATCAATTGAAAGAAAGCACTTTATTATCTAATTTAAAGAGTAGATAAGATTAATCTTTAAATGTACTGAAGTGTACCATAATTTTGTTTCCTCAATAAATTATTTATTAATGGGAAATTAACTTTAATCTGGAGTAGATTAAGAAGCTGTCAGTTGTTTTCCTACCTTGAGTTTTGAAAGTTATTATTTCCCACCAGCTCTTTTTAAAACTGCTCTACCTCTTTCCACAATTATTTTACTGAGAATAGTATATTTCCTTTCAAAAGCCCATAAGGGAAATCTGTCTCCTCTATAGGGATTTAAAAAGTTTTATACCTTATAAAAATAAAAATGAAGAGGGGCGCCTGGGTGGCTCAGTAGGTTAGGCAGCAGAATTCAGCTCAGGTCATATTCTCATGGTTTGTGGGTTTGAGCCCCGCATTGGGCTCTGTGTTAACAGCTCAGAGCCTGGAGCCTGCTTCTGATTCTGCGTGTGTCTCTCTCTGACCCTCCCCCACTCACACTCTTGTGTCTGTCTCTCTCAAAACTAAATAATAAAATGTTAAAAAAGAAATTTAAAAAATAATAATAAAAATAAAAATGAAGAAACTGTTTTGATATAAGTATGTGGGGACAAAGTATGAGTTACACTTTCAGTTTACTTTTTATAACATATCTCATTTAAATGATATTCAATTTCTTCTCTCTGTTAACTAGATAATGGCAATAGACTTCTAAATGGCTGCCCTCTTGCTGCCAGTCTCATTCCAAACATGAGCCATCCACTTCACACCCTATTGCCAGAGTTGATTATATGTAACACAAAACCAGTTATGTGACACACCTATCTAAAAATTTGTGAGTTCCCAATTATATCCAATTTCCCTAGTGAAAAACAAGACCCTCTACAATTTGTTCCCAAATGCTTCCTACCTCATTGCCTCCTACTTCACAGTCAGGTTTCTCAGAAGACTTACTTTTGCTTTCTCTCTCTCTCTCTCTCTCTCTCTCTCTCTCTCTCTCTCTCTCTCTCTTTTCTTTTCTTTTTTTACACTTTTACACTATCTGCTCAGCATGCTAAATTCTGGCTTTCACCTTTATTACTGTATTAAAATGTCACCAATGACCTCTTTGTCATTTAATTGAATAGACAGAGCAGAGCACCTTCTTTTACTGTTGATTTTATTGATGCAACTTCTGCTTTCTTTTTCTCCTTATCCCTTGGTGAACACCAACCCTCCCTGTCTCTTTGGGCTTTTTCAGTTCCAAGCAGCCATGAAAAGTTGAGAATTCCTCAAAGTTTATGTCTTAGCCTTCTCCTAATCTTATTCTGTAGTCTCTTCCCAGTGGTTTCATTTACATCTACAGAACAATGATCATGTATACACTTGTGATTCATAAATCAAAATCAGCACACTAAGTCATTGCACTGAATCCTGAACCCTCTAACTGTCCACTCATAAATATTCTTCAACGTCTCAGAAGAATCTCAAACTCAACCGGTTTCCAAACAAACTTATAACTTTATTGCAAAACCCACTCTATTCAGTAACTGTTACTACTTGCTATTTCTTTCTTAAGAAGTAAAATGCTTTTGAGCTAAGCTTCATACATTTACCCCATCATTCCCTATCCCCTTAACCAATAAATTAAGAACTTTATTGTCATTATTAATGATCTATTAGAGTTTTCCAAGCTACATGTCTCAAGTTTTTATATCAATTAAATGGATCAGGACCATCTCTTTTTTTTTTTTAATGAAGCTGAAAGAGTTTAGAAAAAAAATTTAAGTCATAAAGACATTTTTTCATTATAGACTGCATCTTAGTGTGTGTCTATGCATGCACATATTGGGTTAAAATGTAAAAAATTATTTCTTAGTCTAGACCATGGTCAAAATTGTGTTTTCTCCTTTCTCCATGCCTGCTCTATCCAACATCACTTTCTTAGTCCAAGTTGCCATCAGATTATTTTAACATAGTGCCCAAGACATAAGATCCACTCAATTAATATTAATTGAATTACTCTAATCTAGCTTTTTAAGTTTCATATCTTACTGGTATCCTTCATAAGCTGTACTTAATCACCTCCAACCTCTCTCCATTTTGTAAAGATTTGTGTCAAAATACTCTTGTCCATGCTGCTTCCTCTTTTTCTAAATGCCAAGGTCCCCTCTTGACTGAAAATCGCTGAGGAAAAAAGTCTGAGCTTATCCTTTTCAACATTGTGTCTGGTGAGTTGCACAGTATCCACCAGATAACAAATACTTCATACATAGCTTTTGACTGAGTGGATGAATGAATAAATTTATGAATAAAACAGTGTTAGAAGGCTGACAGATTTTAAGGGAGTCAAAATTATTTACTTGACAACACAACTGAAAAACTGGTTGTTTGAAAATTTGTTTGAATTTTCCCAGTCTATTTTGAGTCTATTTTGTTTGAATTAACCCAGTTTGTTTCAAAATACTTTGTATGTTTTGTTATATTTGTACATAAAAATTAAAATTCAAGCTTATTTTGAAAAATAAGTTGATTTGCTAAATAACTCAATGGAAACTCTGAATGAACAAAATACTTTATATGCTTTTATGAACTGTTTTATGCGAAATTCTTATTTTTTTCACCCTAAACAGGGTGAAATTTTTGTTTTATTTAAAGATTCCTGGAGACATGTTGGCTCAGTTGGTTACGCATCTGACTTTTGACTTTGGTTTAGGTCATCATCAAACGTTTGCTGAGTTTGAGTCCCACATCAGACTCTGCATTGACAGTGAAAAGCCTACTTGGGATTATCTCTCACTTTCTCTCTCTGGCCCTCTGCTCGCTCGCGCTCTCTCTCTCTCTCTCTCTCTCTCAAAATAAACTTAACAAAAGATTTTTGTTTTTCTCTATTAAAATATTTTATATTTTCATATTTCCATTTTATCTATAGTCTATAACAAATTTTATTCTCCATTTCAAAAATCATTACACTTTCACTTTTTAATAACTATTAATGCTAAGGTTAAAAAACATAACCTGAACATTGGAGGCACCTAGTATTCTCAACATTGGAATTTTGCTTTCTAAAAGAAAGAATGATCTATCCCAAACAATTTCTACCTTTAGTCTAGTTCAGGAAACTTTCCCAGATTTCAGTAAGTAAGGATTTAAAAACACTTAATGCCAAGTCTGATTTCACTTAATCTTTACAAATAGACTTTGAATTAAACTCAAATCTTCCCATAATAAAATAATGCCCTTTTGCTTCTCTTTCAAAACTTAATTGATATTTTATTTCTTAAAAAATGTTTATTATTTTGGGAGAGAGAGAGAGAGAGAGCATGAGTTAAAAAGGAGCAATGGCAAAGGAGAAAGAGAATCCCAAGCAAGCTCTGCATTGCTAGTGCAGAACCCAAGGTGGGGCTCAATCCCATAAACAGTGAGATCGTGACCTAAGCTGAAATCAAGAGCCAGATGCTTAACCAACTGAGCCACCCAAGTGCCCCTGAATTATATTTTGATTATTTAGTGCATGAAGTGTATCAAAGTACATTTAAATCATTTTTAATTTAATAATAATTTAACCTATAAAATTTGAGAAATATTTCTGAATACTAATTAGCTGTTACAAAACCATATCTTGTAAGCTAGTTTTAATTATCTATATATATATTTAAATAAATATTTATATAATATTAATATAGTATATATAAAATGTAAAGATCTACTAAAATATAAATATATTGATATATATTATATATAATTAATATTATATCTATAAAATTATCCTAGAATCTACATAGAATTTTTATTTTATGATATTGTGTATTGACAGTATTCTTATCATTGTAAGAAATATACAAGAAACTGAAGAATAGAAGAATCTACTTGTACAATACTGATAATTTTCAATGTGTCTGTTTTGTGTATATATATATATATATATATATGCATATATATATGTATGCATAAAACTACAGTGATTCCAACTTAATCATATAATAGTAATTTAGGAACAGTAGGGTGTTTTTAAAACCTGCAAATTATGGACTCTATATTTAACATGTCTCAATTGAAGCAAATTAATCAAATGTAAATATATATGTTTGATCCATTTATGCTTTATATTTGATTCATTTGTGTCTATATTCTGCAATTCCCAATTCAGTCTCCCAAGTGCTCTCAGTTTTATTACTTGTTTTGCTTTTTTTTGTTTGTTTTCTTTAGTAGAGTTCAGGTCACTACCATCCAAAGTTATACAATAGTTCCTTAAAGCTTCCATGATAATGCCCAAACTTCCTTACAAAATATATACATTTTTCTGGCAATGTGTCTCCAAATTTTTATTCCAAATTTTTTTCTCACTAATCTTTCTCATACATTTTATGTTACTTTCAATCTAAATCTTGTTCATTCCAAAAGAGTTTTACTTCTGTCTTTGCATATGGTTTATATAGAATGATCACTTATTTGCCACAGGATTCATCCTGCTTAATCCTTGAGTGTCAGTAATGATATTTACTTCCCTCTGCTTATTATCTCTTCTTCTCCAGTGGCTAGTCCTTCTTCTCTTTTCCCACAGCACTTTGTTATCAAATCTGTCATAGCATTTTTCATAGTATTCATTACATTGCATTGTATTAGTGTTATACTAATGTG
This sequence comes from Suricata suricatta, assembly GCF_006229205.1. Lineage (NCBI taxonomy): Eukaryota > Metazoa > Chordata > Mammalia > Carnivora > Herpestidae > Suricata > Suricata suricatta. Next base: position 113,461,899 of record NC_043709.1, read on the forward strand.
TCTTTCTGTTGCAAATTTCTTGAGGGTAGAAAATTTGGTTTATTCATTTCACATGCAAAATATGATACTTCTTTTTTTTAACTTTACTTTTTTTAGTAATCTCTGCATCCAGTGTGGAGTTCTAACTCATGACTCTGAGATAGAGAGTCACATGCTCTTCTAACTGAGATAGCCAGACACCCCCAAATACACTTATCATATCATAAGCAATAACTCTTTAATGAGTTGAACTATGTGGGAAAAAAAACGAAGAAAGAAAAAATGGACTTGAGAATTACATAAGAATATATCATCTCATTTTTGTTACTTTTCATAATTTCTGCCTATATTTTATTAATAACCTGTGACTTGATTATACATGAATGGATACTATGTCTTACATCTTGCAGACGGTGGTAAAAACTGACCTTTTAATTGGGTATTCTCTTCTATTTGGTCATCACAGTTTAGTTTCCAGCATGGAGAGAAAAAGGAATTTTACCTATGTGACACATAAATAAATTGGAGCTATATAGGATTTATTAATGATTGGTATCTGTTAAAAACATGATTTTTAAAATTATTTATCATAGTAACAAAATGATATGTTGTATTCCAAATCCAAGGGTTTACTTATAAAACACTATTACCACTTAATTTTTCTATTTCATCTCTTTAAGAGAAAATGTAACTTTAAAATGATGTATCAGTATAATTTTACATTGAAAGAACAATAAAATTGCTTTTAATGCAAAAAGGAATTTTCCATTGCAATGCAACAGTGAAAAATGATTTTTCATTCACATCAGGGTGTTTGGTACAGACCTTTAATATAGCCAATATCCCTAAGAAATAGAAAATACAGTATTACAAGACCAGTGGAACACAACCATACAAACACGACTATCTTTTTTTTTATTCAACATGTTTAGGTATTAATATTGAATAAGATTTGTAGTAAGTTGCAAATTATGTGTGAATGGTATCAGATACGCTCAGCATATAAACAGAGATTATAAAGTTACTTATGCAAATATAGTTCCACTGTGTTAATTGATATAGGATTAAGATTACATAGAGATATATAATTGAGACAATCACACTTACCCTACACTAGCAAATTGGCTGTAAAAAAATATTACTGCTCTCCTTAAATAAATGAACCCCACTGAGACTCACCTTGGAATAGACAACTCCTATGAAGCAGCTCTACTTCACACCGAGGTTTGGGGCTTCTATGAAGTATGCCCAGTCATTGCACTGATGTGCCAGCTTCCAAATACATGATTTATAAATGCCACAAAAGATATTTTTCACTTTCACAGAATCAAATTTTCAGGTAATCTCAAATGACCCTCAAATCTGATGACAATCTGTTTGTCTATTCACACATCACCCGAGAGACAGAAAGAAACTTAATTCATATATACTGTTAAGAAATTTCCTTTCCCTTTCTCTAGTCAGCCAAAACAACTGCTCAGCTCACTTTTAAGTTTATATATTTTACTCCTAGGCAGTGCCTGTTGTCTGATCTAGATTCTTTCCTCTGTCATCTAATATTTATTGTTCTGTCAAGTTCTGAAAAAAAAGAAACATAAAAATCTTGAGACCTGCCATGTGCTAAGTGATTTCCCATATCTTGAGAAATCTACATCTTAGAAAGCTTGTTTATTGGTTAACTCACACAGAATTAGTGTGTTACTAATAATAAATAAATAAATTAGTGGCAGAACTAATTTGGAAATCAGGCCAACCTAACCCCAAATCCCACTTGCTTTCCAAAACCCACTAAAAATCACCTCTTAATGAAGGGAATTTTATTTTAAAATTAGAAATAATTACAAGTCACACTCATTTTTTTCTATTAAAAATCAAACTGATTCCATTATTTCTCACAGGGGAAAATGTATATTCCTTCACTTTTATGGAGTAATATAATATGCATTAAACATTTGGCACTATTCATTTATTTAGTACAGTCGATCTACAATATTGCACGATTTCAGGTGTACAATATAGTGACTTGACAAGTTTATACATCATGCTATGCTCACCACATATGTAGTTCATCACCATACATCACTATTACAATACCACTGACTATATTTCTTATTGGCTATCTGTTTTAGCCAATAACAGATGACACACCCCACTTGACATAGACAGGTGATGAAAAAGATGGGGTTTCTGTATTTCCCCTACCAAATTCCTTTTCTTTCTCATGGCTATAGAATCATTTTTCTCTTGGAGTTAGAAAATGGGGAAAAGTGAATCCTAACAACATTGACCTTTTCTCACAAAGATTTCTGGGTACTCTAAACAGCAATGCTGGGTTAACCCCTGGGGCCAGGAGGTGTCAATCCGATGTAGGTGTTGGCCTTATGTCTGACAGAGGACTCTTACTATTCATCTCTTATAATGGACATTTTCCAAAATCCCTGAACTTGAGTCTGTTGCTTAAGTTGTTCAAATAAACACATAGGTTTAACGAAATGTAATGCTTTCCCCTACTCTGCTAATTAGATAATAAAATTCAGGTTAATATGCTAATTACCAACATGGACTTCATGGTTCTCACATAATACTCACATTTATACAGGGACTTTCCACCTAAGTTCAAAAGAACTAATAATGTAGAGATTGTACAAGAGGTTAGACTTAAAGTAACTGTCACTTCCAAATTCATAAACATTTAATGAGAGTTACTTATACAAAGTGTACAATTATAAAAAGTTATACATGTGTGTTTAGTATATGTACAGAATTCAATATTATGGTGTGCAGTAGAGCTGCTTCATAAGAGTTGTCATAATGATATATGTTCCCTCTAACCTTACTTTGTGGAGGTTCAACAAAATGGATGTTTTACTTTGTCAAATGCTTTTTCTGCAGCTATTGAAGGTATCATTGGTTCTTGCCCTTTTATTAATTTAGTGTATCATGTTGATTGATTTGCAAATATTGAACCACACTTGTGGACCAGGAATAAATCCCACCTGATCCTGGTGAGTGATTCTTTTAATGTACTGTTGAATGGAGTCTGCCAGTATTTGGTTGGGAATTTTTGCATTCATGTTGATCAGGGATTTTGGTCTTTGCCAAAATTTAGTGAATATACCAGGGTAATGCTGGACTCATAAAATGAGTTTGGAAGTTCTTCTTCTATTTCTATTTTTTGGAATAGCTTGATAAGAATACTGTTAACTCTTCTTTAAATGTTTGGGAGAATTCACATGTGAAGTCATCTGGCCCTAGAATTTTGTTTGTTGACAGTTTTCTGTTACTAATTCAACTTCTTTACTGATTATTAGTCTGTTCAGGTTTTCTGTATCTCCTGTTTTTGTTTCTGGTTGTTTATATATTTCTAGGAATTTATTGATTTCTTCCAGGTTTTCCAATATGTTGGCAATTAGTTTGTCATAATACTCTCTTAAAATTCTATAACCGTGCTGTTGTTGGCTGTGATTTCTCCTCTTTCATTTGTGATTTTTATCTTTTCTTGTTGATAAGCTTGGCTAGGGGGTTAGCAATTTTATTAATTATTTCAAAGAACCAGCTTCTGGACTCAGAGTTGTTCTACTGTTTTTTAAGTTTCTATATCATTTATTTATGCTCTAATCTTTCTTTTTCCCTCCTTTTGCTGGCTTTATTCTTAAAAGTCCTTTCTTTATTTCTTTTTTTTCTTTTCTTTTCTTTTTTTTTTTTTTTTTTTTTTAGGTGTAACATGAGGTTGCTCCTTTGAGATTCTTCTTACTTTTGGAGATAATGCTTACATTGCTATATACTTTCCTCCTAGGGCAACTCTTGCTCCATCCATTATATTTTCATTTTCATTTGTTTCTATGTATTTTTTAAATTTCTTCTTTGAATTCCTTGTTGACTCATTCACTGTTTAGTCGTTTGTTGTTTAAGCTTCATATATTTGTGATCCTTTCCAAATTTTATCTTTTGGTTGATTTCAAGTTTTGTAGAGTGTGGTCAGAAAAGATATATGGTGTGATCCCAGTCTTTTTGTACCTGTTGAAGCCTGATTTGTGGCTTTGTATGCAGTTTATCGTGGAGAATGTCCCATGTGCACTTGTAAAGAATATGTATTCTGCTGCTTTGGGATGGAATGTTCTGAATATATCCGTTAAGTCCATCTGTTTCAGTGTGTTTTTCAAAACCATTATTTCCTTGTTGATTTTCTGTTTAGATGATCTGTCCATTGATGTAAGTGTGGTATTAAAGTCCCCTACTATTACTATATTTTTATCCATTAATTCCTTTATACTTCTCATTAGTTGTTCTGTTTACCTGAGTGTGCCCATTTGGGGCACATAAATATTTACAATTGTTAGATCTTCTTGTTAGATTGTTCTCTTTATGATGATATAGTGCTCTTCTTTGTCTCTTGTACTCTTTGGTTTAAAGTGTAGTCTCTTGATATATGTACTGCTAGTCTGGTTTCCTTTTGCCATTTATTTGCATGATAAATGTTTCTCCATCCACTCACTTTCAATATGCAGGTGTCTTTAGGTCTAAAATGAGTGTCTTGTAGGCAGTATATAGATAGATCTTTTTTTTTTAATCCATTCTGATATCCTATGTCTTTTGATTGGAGCATTTAGTCCATTTACATTGAGAGTAATTATTGATAGGTATTATTTAGTGACATTTTATTACTTCTTTCTTTCACTGTTTCTGGTGATTTTCTCTGTTCCTTTCTTGTCTTTGTTATTTTTGGTCTTTCCTTTCCACTCAAAAACTTCTCTTTAATACTTCTTGTGGTGTGGGTTTAGTGGTCATAAACTTCTTTATTTTCCCCCACCCAGAGAAAATATTTAACTGTCCTTCTATTCTGAATGATAGCCTGGCTGGATAAAGTATTTTTGGCTATAGATTTTTCCCATTTGGCATGTTGAAATGTATCATGACATTCCCTCTGGCTTGCCAAATTCCTGTTGAGATATCTTCAACTAGCCTTATGGGTCTTCCCTTGCATGTTAGAAACTTTTTGTCTTGCTTCTTTTAAGATTTTTCTTTATTGGTATATTTTGGAAACTTAATTATATATTGTAATATATGTGAAATATATTTGCAAAATTAATAAATGTTTGGTGTTGGCCTGCCTTTGTTGATTTTGATGGGATTTTTTATGTCCTGGGTTTGGATAACTGTTTCCTTCCCCAGATTAGGAAAGTTTTCAGCTATTATTTCTTCAAATAAATTTTCTGCCCCCTTTCTCTTTTTTCTTCTTCTGGGACTTGGATAATATGAATGTTATTACTTTTGATGATGTCACTGAGTTATCTAAATCTAATCTTGTGTTCTATAATTTTGTTTTCTCTATTTTGTTCAGCTTCATTATTTTCCATTATTTTACCCTCTATATCACTTATTCATTCCTTGATTTTTCCATCCTTGTGTTTACTGAATCCAACATGTTTTGAATCTCAGGTACTTCGTTTTTCTTTTCTCACTTTTTTTTTTTTAACTCTTATATCTCTGTGCTAAGGGCTTCCCTGAAGTTTTCTTTCCTCAAGCCCAGGAAGTGTCCTTATGATTATTGCTTTAAATTCTTCCCCAGACATGTTACTTATGTCTGTTTTGGTTAGTTCTATGGCTGTGATATTATCTTGTTCTTCATTTGGGATAAATAACTCTGTCTTAGAATTTTTTCTAAGTTTCCGGCTTCTTTATATGTTAGAAGAGTCCAGTATGCTTGCTGCTTCCAAGAGTTATGGCTTTATGAAGAAGAAGTCATAATTTCCAGGGCCTGGTGCTTCTGGAGTCTCTTGTGTGTGCTGTGTGCACTCTGCTGTTTTCTTGGCTAATCTATTCTTCAGGCCAGTCATCTGCAGAAGTTTTCCTTGCCTGCAGTAGGCAGTGTTTTGTTTTGGCCAAACCATTGTGAGTTTTAACCACGTGTGCTCTAGTCTGCTTGTTAAACTAAACCTGATAGACTTTCACTAGAACTGAATATCTGCAAAACTCCCTGGTTGGAAGATGTGGTGTGTGCAGTGGTCTCTGCTGCTGTCTTGGGGGAAAGGCCCACTTCACTGCAACTAAGGAAAGCTTGACCCAGAAGGGTAATACCACTATAGTGCAGGGGTGTAGGAATTGGGTAAGCAGGTTAGGCAGCCAGTATTGGGGCTGAGCTGCTATCTGCGGGTAGCTCTGTGTTTATGCCTAAGGATTAGAAGAGGGAAACCATGCCATCTGGCTCCTACGTCCCTGGAGAGGCACATCTGTGAATGCTGCCTCTCAAAGAGGTGCTCCAGGAAGAGCAAATAATCTTTCCCCTCTATGCCTCAGGCATTCTTCAGATTGCTGTACCTGCAGCTCCTGTGTTGTTTGCCTTGCTTTTTTCTGGAGTCAGGCAATGCCCTCAGGGCTCTATCCCACGTAAGCCAAAGGACATTTAAAACTTATCTTTAAGCCCTGTTTGGTTGCAAAAAGACACACAAATCAACCTCTCTAGTTCTCCCAGCCAATGTCCTTGAGGAAATGTTCTTCTTGTGAGTTCCCCTGTGTGCTCCTCTTTCTCTCACATTTCTCCTCAGCCATAGTTCCCTCCTCTCTGCAGCACTCATGGCCAGTTTCTCTCCCAAACCACGTCTCCTCATGTTCTACCTTCTTTGATGTGGCTTTTTCTCTCTTTTTAGTTGTGGATTTTGTCCTGTCAGTTTTCAAGTCAGTTTCTGGGATATTTAGAATGATTTGGTAGTTATCCATTGTGTTCAAGGAATTAGGCAAGCCTGGAGTGCTCGTACTATGCCGCCATCTTAACTCCCCCCTCAATGTTATTTTTCAAGATTTCAAATTCTACATGTCATATCTTATAAAGCGGAATATACATGTATTATTTTGTGAATATTATAAAATATGATTCCTGTGCTGAGGTTTTTATTGTTTTAGCTTGAAAGAAATATGCATAAAAGAAGTATCTTTAATTCAGTGTGATAGAAATATAGTATTAGAAATATGTGCTAAAGAAATAAACCAAGTAAAAACCAATCTACTTTCCTTCATTTGCAATGAAGAGTAAATAATTGAGCTAGGTATTAAGAGATCTCTAAAAATAAGTCACTAGGTGGAATAAAGAGAAAATATATTTCAGGCATTTTAGAGATAGTAACATTGAAGCAGGAAGCACAAACTAATTATAATAGTATATAATTCAAAATGACTGAACTATCAAGTAGCTGAGATATTGTAGTGACTGATAAATTTGTAAATGGAGGAAGGGGTTATTTTCTCTTTTATGGTTATAATTACTAAAATAAGGTATGGACATTATCCCATAATGGGGAGTACTTAAATACCCTTAAGTAGGGGTATTTCATTTTAGAAGAATCATTCTAATGACTTGTTGACAATGACATAACTAGTGTAAGGACACAGGTCTGAATCAAACTGACTCCATGACAGGCTTCAAGTTTCCCTCTGACCTTGGAGGCCTAAGTGTTGGTTTCTCAGAATCATTAGAAAATAAAAGGACACACATTGCCCAAGGCAGGAGGAACCACCCTTGTAACACCCAATCAGGAAAGGCCAGCTAACACCCTTAACATTTCTAAAGGCAAGCCTAGAGATAGAAGCTACAGATAATCACTTATTGCTTAAGGCTAGTTACACCCTAAGTGGGGGTCCTGGGTCCATGCTGTAATTGGTTAATACTCTAAATGTTGTGATTGGGTCTCACCAAAAGTAACGGAACACTCTGGACAATGTGTATGGTTAAAGTTACTGCCAATAATGTTATGTGATCATGATTGGGTCACTGTACCTGTGTCACAATTTCCTGTAATTCCCCCTTCCCAAGCCCCATAAAGGCCCTAGTTTCTGTCTTAAAATATATGGAACCCTGTATGATATTTTGCCAGACTAAAATAAAAATAGGAATTAAACAGATTTGGGAAGAAAATGAACATTGAACAAGATGTGAAAATAAATTAAGTTTAAATATGTCATGTTAGAGACAGCTATAAGACACTGTTGTGGAGTAGCTTTTAAAAAATTTAAAAATTTGAGATATGTGGATATGGAGTCTAGTAGAAAAGTATAACTTTGTACCAAAGGTTTGGAAGTCATTAGCATAAGTGCAAATAAACACTAATGCACTGTCAAAATTATTCTGAAAAGATGACTATAGATTAAGCAGGCCTGCTCTGAAGCATTCTGAAACATCTTGAAGGATATTATAAGTTCCATATATGATCTTGTGTCAGCTGTTTCAGCACCAAACACCTTAGCAGTTTCCTACAGCCACATTCTCATTGAGTGAATAAAAGATATTTTTTTCCTATGTGACTTTGATACTTTATTCATGTTGTTCCATTGCATCTCATCTTTGAAGTCCTTGATTGTTTAACAGAAAAATCTTTGACATACCAACTATTTTGAACGAAATCCAACAGATGTTATATTGTTTTCTTACCAGTCATGTCATGTGTCTGTATATTGTCCACTTGTAGATTCCTCAGGAAGAACCTAGAAGAAAAAATGTTTAAATTTCAAAACAGTTATGTCTGAACAGTTGGACTAAATATAAAATACAAACATACGACTTCATTCCATGAGTATTTTCATTGTTAAAAAGAATGGTTACAATATAATTTTCTTTCAATCTTAGCTGATTTGGTCTGTTTTGCCTAAATGCTAAATGATTCTATTTGGCTTTCTATTTAAAGTTTTATTATTTTATTATATCTTTTTTTTTTTTTTTTTTGGTGTTGGCTCTAGTAGCAAATTTTCCAAGTAATACAGTGTGTTCTTTCACCATACATTTTCAAGTTGCTTTATTTTTGATAAGTTTTGTTGAATTACAATTTTTGGTATTTGTCATTATTAATTGTGGGGCTTGAACCCACAAACCATGAGATCAGATGACCTGAGCTGAAGTTAAATGCTTAACCAACTGAGCCACCTACGTGTCCCTGTCCTTATTAATTGTTTTACTTTTTGTGTTTTGGTTTTTTTCTTCTAGGCTCTCCTATAAGACATATGTTGGTCCTTCATAATATCTTTAACTGTAAGACTTTATCAAATGCTGCTATTTTGAGTTTGAAAAATGTTCTTTTATACTTATATATTACATGGCATTAACTGTTTATCACTTGTTTTCATTTTATTTATGGCTTAGTTATTTCTGAAATTATTTCTTTGTTACATTCTTGGTATTTTTCTAATTTTTCCACTATTTTTAAAATTATTATTATTTTAGGTTTTCTTTTCTTCAAGCAGATCATTTATAGGTCTTTCTAATTATTATTGATGTTTTAAAATAACTTTTAACTTTTCTTGATTTCTTTGGATCTCTTAAACTTATTAGGTTACAACTTTTACCATTTAAAAACTATGCTTTTCTGCTTTGTCTATGGAGATAATATTATCCTCCTTTTTCTTATATAATAAATTTATACAGATGTTAACATAATTCTTTTTCTGTGGACTACTGTTTTAATGAAATTAGTTTCCTCTACTTTTAGAAGGAAGAGATGGACCACAAGAAATATTTTAGCATTATGTGTCTAGAGCTCCGTCTCATAATTACTATCTTTTAGAGGAAAGTGTTAAAATATGACATAATGCTTTATGAAATTTGACTTCCACTTTCACTCTTTTATCTGAAACTTCTTTTTCCTTTGATCATATTACTCCTATGCTACTCAATTTGTATTTAATGCCCAGCAGTTTCTGCTGAATACATGGCTTTGTCTTGGAAAGAGATTATGATTGATAGTTCCTAAAATTCATACTCTTCAGCAAATTCAGCAGTTAATCATTGTTCCCTTATACCAACATGAAATTTGTAGAATGACGAAACCCCTTCTTTTTGTCTATGTTTGAAGATTGACTTGTATTTTCCATTGATTGCATATTTATTATTATACTGCTTTTAGGGCCATAAGAAGCATAGATTTCTTTTTAATATTGTTTTCACAGAGTAGAAGATACTTAATTGTGTGACTGTTTGTAGTTTGTTGTTTGGGGTTCAGAAGAAATTGTTGTAACTTTCTTTTTTTAGTATGTTACTTATAGGTTTTTCTATTTTGCCATTTCTGTGACTGCCTGTTACTGTCCACAATCTTCCTATTTCTTTCATTTAAACTTTTTTTTTCATTGACTTGAGTCTGTTCAAAAGTTAGACTGACATATCAATTCTTCGATGACAATAAAAAGCTGTTTGTCAATCTAAGAAGAGCAGTGTTTAAGTATCATTACTCTTCTTTGCAGGCAGTAATTCATAATTGACATTGTTTTCACAAAATAATTTAAAAAGCATTTTATACAATTTTCTAGTATAATTACAACTAAATAAACCACTTAATTATTTTAATCGAAAAACAACAACAAACAAAAACATTTCCAAAAAAAGTGACAAAAAAAGAAAAGAAGTCAATTACATTTGGCAGTGTTGGGAAATTTCTTCTGGGAACCTAAACACTTTAAAATAAATTTAGTTAAATGATTAATTATTATGCATTAAATCCAGGAAGTAATAATCTGTAGTAATAACAATGTCATTTTTCTTTATATACTCAACATAAAATCTTGGCCCTGGTTGTCACCATTGCAACCTAAGTCATATTTTCAAAATAGTCATATAATTTATAGAGTCCCATATAAAAAATATAGCACTTACAAAAACTTAGTGACCAGAAAGATTGCCTTGGGAGCTTAGCTGGCTAAATGTCCAACTTTAGCTCAGGTCATGATCTCACATTTATCTTCTTTTACTTATTTAATTTTTTTAAGTTTTAATTTTGTAATGTTCTTCTTTTTTCTTTTTTTTGTTAATTGAGTTTCCTTTAACAAGCAGACCAAAACACATCTAGGATCTAGCTTCCTTTATGTGATTAAAAAAATGTTTTTAAATTTATTTCTTTATTGTGAGAGAGACAGTTAGAGAGACCCCAGAGGAAGGGCAGAGAGCATCAGAATCACAGGCAAGCCTCACACTATCAAGGCAGAGCTTGATGTAGGGCTCAAACTCACAAACCGTGACCTGAATAGAGATCAAAAGCCAGATGCTTAACTAAGTCCCCAAGTACCCCAATTTTTTTTAATTAAAAAAATATTTTTAATGTTTATTTATTTTTGAAAAAGAGACAGACAGAGACAGAACATGAGCAGAGGAAAGGCACAGAGAGAGAGGGAGACACAAAATCTGAAGCAGGCTCCAGGCTCTGAGCTGCCAGCACAGAGCCTGATGTGGGGCTCAGACCCAAGAACTGTGAGAGCTGAAGTAGACTGGCTAACCAACTGAGCTACTCAGGAGCTCCAAAATATTTTTAATTTTTATTTTATTCTATTATTTTTTCCTCCACATGAATGTACAGGAAGAAATGATAGCCAAGGATATAATCAATACAGATTAGTACTAGTATTGGTACTAGTATTAATATTAGTAAGTAAGGTATCCAAACTAGATTTAAAGCCTCAGTTATAAGAATTCTAGCTGGACTTGAAAAAAGCATAAAAGACATTAGAAAAATCTCTTACTGCAGAGATAAAAGAGCTAAAATGTAGACAGGGCAAAATTTAAAATGCTATAACCAAGATGAAATCCTGAATAGATGCCATGATGGTGAGGATGAACAAAGCAGAGGAATAAATCATTGATACAGAAGATAAAATTATGGAAAATAATGAAGCTGAAAAGAAGAGAGAAACAAAGGTAATGGATCAGTAAGGTAGACAGGGAACTCAGCGACTTATTTAAATGGGATAACATTTGTACCATAAGAATACCAGAAAATGAAGAGATAGAAAAGGGGATAGAAGGTTTCTGTGAGAAAATTATAGCTGAAAACTTCCATAATCTGAAAAGGGACACAGACATCAAAATCCAAAAAACATGGAGAACTCCCATTAAATTCAACAAAAGTCAATCATCTCCAGGGAATATAATAGTGAAAAACACAAAACACACACACAAAGAAGCCTTAAAGCAGCAATGGGGGGTGGGGGGGGAAGTCCTTAACCTACAAGAGAAGACAGATTGGATTCTCAGGAGATATGTCCCAGAAATGTGGCAGCCAGACGGGAGTGGCATGGCATATTCAATGTGCTGAATGAGAAAAATATGCAGCCAGAAATGTTCTATCCAGCAAGGCTATCATTCAGAATAGCAGGAGAGATAAAGAGTTTCCCAGACAAAAACAAATTTGTGATCACAAAACCAGTCCTGTAAAAAATATTAAAGGGACCTTTGATTAGGAAAAGTTAAAAAAAAAAAAAAGACCAAAGCAACAAAGACTAGAAAGGAATGGAGAACATCACCAGAAACTCCAAATTTGCAGGTAACACAATAACACTAAATTCAAAATCATCCTAATTATAAATGGATTAAATGCTCCAATCAAAAGACACAGTGTATCAGAATGGATTTTAAAAAAAGATCCATCTATATACTGTCTACAGGAGACTACTTTTAGACCTAAAGACATCAAAAGGTTGAAAATGAGAGGATAAAGAAACATCTATCAGTCTGATAGACACCAAAAGAAAGCTGAAGTAGACATACTTATATCAAAGACTTTTGATCAAAGATTGTAACAAGAAATGAAGGTGGGCATTATATATGATTAAGAGGCTTAACAATCAAGATCTAACAAATGTAAATATTTATGCACCCAAAATGAAAGCACCCAAATATATAAATCAATTAGTAGCAAACATAAAAAAACTCATTAAAATTAATACAATAATAGTAGGGGATTTTAACACACCATTTACAGCAATGAACAGATCATCTGAGCAGAAAATCAACAAGGAAAAAATGGCTTTGAATGACACCCTGGACCAGATAGACTTAACAGATATATTCAAAACATTTAATCCTAAAGCAGAAGAATACACATTCTTTTTAAGTGCACGGAATATTCTCCAGAATAGATCACATACTCAGTCACAAATCAGCCTTCAACAAGTACAGAACAATTGAGACCATACCATGCATATTTCAGACTATGACACAATAAAACTTGAAGTAAACCACAAGAAAAAAAAATTGGAAAAACCACAAATATTTGGAGGTTAGAGAATATCCTACTAATGAATAAGTGTGTTAACCAGGAAATTAAAGAGGAAATACAAAAACACATAGAATCAAATGAAAATGAAAACATGGCAATCCAACATCCTTAGGATGCAGCAAAAGCAATTTAAGAGGAAAGTATAATTCCAATACAGGCCTACCCCAAGAAGCAAAAAAATGTCCCAAATACAAAACTTAACCTTACACCTAAAGGATCTCGAAAAGTAATAGCAAATAATTCCTAAAGCCAGCAGAAAGAGGGAAATAATAAAGACTTCAGTAGAAAGAAACACTATAAAAACAACAACAAAAAGGTAGAACAGATCAACAAAACTAAGACATGATTTTTCCAAAGAATTAATAAAATATAAAAAACCCTATCCAGATTTATCAAAAGAAAAGAACAAGGCCCACATAAATAAAATAATGAGTGAAAATGGAGAGATCACTATCAACAGTACAGAAATACACACAATTCTAAGAAAATATTATGAAAACTCATATGCCAACCTGTAATAAATAAATACATCCTTAGAAACATAGAAAAGAGCAAAAATGAAACAAGAGAAAAATAGAAAAAAAATTAAAAATTTTTTAATTTATTTTTGAGAGACAGAGAGAGCCAGCACGAGCAGTGGAGGGTCAGAAAGAGAGGGAGACACAGAATCTGAAGCAGGCTCCAGGCTCTGAGCTAGCTGTCAGCACAGAGCCTGATGCGGGGCTCAAACCCACGAACTGTGAGATCATGACCTGAGCTGAAGCCGGATGCTTAACCGACTGAGACACCCCGGCACCCCACAAAAATAGAAAATGTGAAGAGATTCATATTTAAGAAAGAAATTGAATCAGTTACCAAAAATGTACCAACAAACAAGAGTCCTTGGCCAGAAGGCTTTCCAGGGGAATTCTACTAGACATTTTAAAAAGATTTAATACCAATTCTTCTCAAATTGCTCCAAAAATAAAAATGAAAAGAAAACCTTTAAGCTCATTCTATGAGGCTGGCATTACCTTGATTCTAAAACCGGAAAAAGACCCCACTATAAAGGATAATTACAGGCCAATATCCTTGATGAACATGGATGCAAAAATTCTCAACAAGAAATTAGCAATCAAATTCAGTTTTACATTAAAAGATTTTTTTTAATTTTTATTTATTTATTTATTTTTCCATAATATTTTATTGTCAAATTGTTTTCCATACAACACCCAGTGCTCTTCCCCTCAAGTGCCCTCCACCATCACCACCACCTGTCTTCCCCCCTCCCCCCTCCCCCCCAACCCTCAGTTCATTCTCAGCTTTCAATAGTCTCTCAAGTTCTGCATCCCTCTCTCTCCCCAACTCTCTCTCCCTCCTCCGTTC